>NC_069142.1:8818863-9142752 GCF_943734755.1 Anopheles moucheti
GGCAGCCGGACCGATCACGATGTCATCTCGGAGTGGCTGATGGAGATCCACTTCCACGAGTACACGTACCTGTTTCTCGAGGCCGGGTACGATCTGCCAACGATCGCGCGGATGACACCGGAAGATTTGACGGCGATCGGCATCCGGAAGCCGAACCATCGCGAACGTTTGAAGCGGCACATTGACGCGCTGAAGCTGCCGGATGCGCTGCCGGGTTACGTGCCCGGTTCGATCGATGAGTGGTTGCGGTTGCTGCGTCTCGAGGAGTATGTTCAGCCGCTGCTAGCCCAGGGCTACCAGACCGTCCACGACGTGACGCAGCTCACCTGGGAAGATCTCGAAGACATCGGCATCGTGAAGCTGGGCCATCAGAAGAAGATACTGCTCGCGATCAAGCGCGTCAAGGACATCATTAGCGGGAAGATGATGGGTGGTTCCGCTGGTTTGGCCGCTTACGGCCTGTCGCCGACGATTGCCCGTTCGCCGGCAGGGGGGGTTGGGCACGTACGCGCACATTACGACGATATGAGCATCGGGCTCCGGTCGGATTCGTCCAAGCAGCAACACCAGCACCATCTAGCGGTGGCGGGCTCGTACAGTACCTTTCTGCGGCAGCAGTCGGTTCCACCGCCACCGTCAGCGGCGCTGGCGACGGCCGGTACCAACGGTGATCCGGCGCACCATTTCGGCCACATCACCACGATGCCATCGCACCACCAGATGATAACGTACCCGCACGTACACTTTGACGGTACGCAGGCGATCTATCGGCGCAGCTCGTACGATGATAGCGACATCACGCCGACGAACGAAAAGTCGTCATCCGCGCTGTTGGCGCTGGCGGAAGACCATCATCATCACCGTTTCGTTGGGTCGCAGGGTGGACAGCAGCAGCCGAGCTGGATGCACCAGCAGCAGTTCGTCCAGCAGCATCAGCAGATGGTGCAGCATCAGCAGCAGCAGCAGCAGCAGCAGTACTTCCAGGGTGGCGGCACACTGCCACGGCAGCACCAGCGTAACAACTATGGCGTCCGGTTGGCGCTGCTCGGCGGACCACAACCCACCGCAACGACCGTGGGTGGTGGGCGCGGTCTCACTGTAAACCGGCCGATCGCCAAGATTGTGGCCAACAACCTGAAGCTTCCGTCGCCGGCACTGGACAGTGGTACGACCGGTGGTGGTGGTGGTGCGATGGATGGGGGGGACGGTGCGGAACAGGCTGCTTATCCCGTCCCGATGCCGATGCCACCGCTGCTCGGACAGATCGAAAACGTCGAGATGGCCACGGCGGCCCTGGACGCGATGCACTTTGCCAACTACACCAGCTCGCCTTATGCCGTCCAGCATCATCACCTGCATCACCACACGCTGACGCTGGTGGCGAAGGACACCGGTACGCCCGTTGCAGGCAGCCCTGCCGTCTCTGCGGTCGGCGCACAGCAACAGCCGCCACCCATCTACCACAACCACCCATCCATGCTGTTACAATCGCACTCCCAGCAGCAGCTACTCCACCATCACGCGTCCACCTCCTCGTCCACCCAGTCGACCCCGTCGCCACCGACGCTTAGGCCGGGCGGGGTGGTCGGTGTTGGGGGGCCGCATCTTCCCCACGCGTACGGGGGGTATGCCGGCCAAACGCTGCAAACGACCGTCGAGGTGCACAAGGTGTGCGGTCAGCACGACAACAAATCCAACTCGAGCCTCGAATCGATCGATCAGATACCGTTCGCGAATGAGAATGCCGGCACGATAAAGCAGCGTTCGTCGCTAAACCGGATGGAGCATCACTACCAGGCGGGCGTCCCGGCACAGCAGCATCCACTGCTACTGCACAACCTTTCGTCGTCCTCTTCCTCGTCCTCGTCGTCGCTGACCGGTTCGATCACGACCACGCTGGCGACGGGCTGCATACAGCAGCAGCTCTCATCACCATCGACCACCCAGCCGGTACCGGTTGCAGCAACGGCCGGTTGCGGTAGCAGCAATCCAACACCAACGCCCTGTGCGGCGTCTACTGGGCCGTCGGCTGCACCAACCTCATCATCGACCGCTACTGCGGCCGTACAGCCGGCCGCTGTACCGAGCGCGGCAAACGAAGACGCATCCACAGCAGCAGCAGCAGCAGCAGTAACTTCCTCGCAGGACATCTACGGTACCAATGTGCTGAACGATATCGGCAACATGCTAGCGAACCTCACGGATGAGCTCGACGCCATGCTGGAGGAGGAAAAGTGTGCCGGCATCAGTGATAATGAGTAGGGAGCCGAGCGTGCGTATGAAGGGATGTCCAGCTGGAGGACACTTTTACTTTTTTCTTTATTCTTTATATCGATGTATGTGTGTGTGTGTGTGTGTATGTGTGATAAAGCGTCCGGTACGTGTGATAGGCAGGTTTATAAGTGGCTCATATTACTGGGGGGGACCCACCCCCCGGCCATAGGGGGTTGATATCTTTGTTTTTTTTTTCTTTGGGGGAATTAGTGCCCTGCTAATCTCTGGCTTCATTTACAAAAGCGAGAAGCAGCAGCGCATCATTATTTGTCCCTTCTATTGGAATGGAATTTTTGGGAATGGAAAAAAAGGGCACACACACTGCGTGTGCTAGAAGACGCATACGTACACGCGAAACAGTTACAGATGTAGATGAAGTTTTCACACAGATTCGCTTCGCCTTTCTTTGTCGTTTGCTGTGTAACGCCGTTTTCTGCGTGTACACGTTTGAATATTGTTTTAAAATATTAGTTTCATCACCAATATTTACTACCAATATACAGAGGATTGAGGTTCGCTTCGTGTCTAGGCGCGCTAATGACTACAATCAGACATTTGCAGGGTTTTACACGAACGAGTATATTGCATCGTGAATGCATGTAAGCTAGCTAGTGTTTGGCTTTAGAAATATTATTATTGTGTGTATTGTTTTTTTCCTCAAACACCCCTCATGGTTGTGTGTGTGGGTGTTTTACAACGACACAACACTAAGGGACGGATGTGCCCGGTACGGCAAGCGAGATGAATAGTATACTAGTATTTTGCCAGATACCGATCTGGCCGGTAAAACAAACAGCATTCCCAACAGTGCAGTTATAATAATCATTTCTTCTTCCATTTGCAGGCACATAACACAGCTGCCTGCAAGAGGATTAGTTACGGATAACCAAAACATCCAAAAATGCGAGTTTCTTCTTTTTCTTTTAGTGATGAGCCACGCACACCATCCCCACGTGAGAAGGAAAATGTATCTTTATTATTGCGAAAGTCATAGTGGAGCAGCATGCGTGCGAACATAATACTGTGAAGGATGAAATTGATAGGCAGCAATAGCAAAATGGCAGCAATATGAATTTGATTTCACTACTACGGACGAAAGACGAGCGGTGCGGTTTATGTGGTATAGTGGATAGGAAAATAAGGAAGGAAAGCAAGAGAGAGAGAGACTAAACAAGGAGAGCTGGCTGATAAAAAAGAGCACGAAAACTTATCGGCAAAGACAGATGACGGGTCGTCGTAACATTCAGTTATTTACTGTTTTAGTTTTTAAGGATGCGTGCGCACATAGCCAGAAAAGTGGATGAACTTTACATATATAAACGTTTTCCTTTCCCCTGGCTAGCACTGTTAATGTTGTTCATTGATGTTCGTACCCAGCTCGGTCATATGTGTTTGATTATCAGCTCCGATTTCGTTGCGTACTATGATAAAGACGTGTTACGGTAGCGTACAATCCAGGGCGACGCAGCCGAAAAAGCAAGCGAAAACAAAATCTTAAAAAACCCGAGATTAAAAAGAGAAAATGGCACAGCGTGAGGTTCATATATATGGTTGCTTAGCGCACGCAGGTGGCATATAAACAAAATAGGAAAGCAAACAAAATGTGGCATCTCGAATTGTTAGTCTCATTGCGCGCCCTTGCCCTCACATACATACATACCTTATATACCCTTTTTAGAACATATTGTGTGCGATAGGAAGACATGTTGAACGACAAATGATGTAATCCCGTTCTTGCCTAATCTTCGTCCCTTCTCTCTCTCTCTATTTATCTCTGCACGCACTGGGATGCCGGCACGATCGGCGTGATATGATATGGCAGAGCACCCAAAAATTGCGGGAGGAAAACTCGCCAGAGAATAATTCCGTTTTGATTTTGTCGTTAATTTTATACGATTTTTCTTCCTGGTATTCGGTCGCTCGGGATGATGTATAAGTAGTTGTAGTAGTAGCGGTTCATAATTGTATTCTTCAAATGGAGGGGCAAACAATGGAGAAGACAAAAAAGCGAATCAAAAACCAGTTAGAGTTTGTAGGCGCATACTAATCTCGATTTGATAAAAGGAAATGCCCTTGCGCGTATCCCCACACAATGGGTTATTGGTTGCAAAACGCGGCCCGGGTCGTGCCACCGCTCATCACCATCAGGAATGTTGCTTTAGCATTATTCCTGGCTATAAAGTATAGCTGGTGGTGAAGCGCCGACCCAAACCGAATCAATACACGTATATACGAGATAGAGGGAGAGAGAGAAAAAAAACACAGGAAGAAGCACAGCGCTTTTTTTTACAAACCCAAACTTAAATCAGATGTGTAGGTTTAATTTGTATTCGTTTTTAATGTTCCAAACCCGATGTTCCGTTTTGCCACCTTAAAGAAGTTTTCTTTTAAATATTAGTTTAGTACAATTTACATGCAACGATTTTCCACTGCGGTGATAGATGGAGGATAAAAATTCTTCCATAAGGGACCGGCGTCGGTGTCTTTAGCCAGCCAAGGGGAATCGTTGTGAGGAGAAGCTTGAATATTATTTGTAACTTCTACAATTAGCCCCTTGTAAGCACCCCGGGGGACGATCCAGTTTGTGATCTTTTATTCACTCGACCAGATTTATGTTCGTTGCGCGCCTTGCGCTACCGATTAAACCAATATGGCTGGCAGCCGGAAGTTAATATTTAACGAGAAAAAAAAATAACACAAAAACAAACCGTGAGAGAAGAACAAGCAAAATTAAATTATCATGTTTACTTCTTTGCAAACAAAAAGAAGAAACCCTGTAGTTGTAATCATCCATCCAATCCTCTCTTTCCTCGCCACCTTCTGCTCGTCGATAAATGATAACAATAATGATAGTAAGCCAGGGACAGCGCTGCCGTTAACGATAACCATTCCTATAAACAACACAGGTAGGTAAAATAAAGGATTAGAAATAACAATCGCGTCAAGGCAGTCAGGTATGAGTTGCTCTTTTTTTTTTCGTTGCTGTATGCAACAATCCACCACAATTGTGCGTGTCGTATATGTACTGTTGTGTACACACCAAATTCCAGGATCTCGTCGATTTAAAATGGGATAAAAATGGACTATAATATTTAAACAAGCGAAAAAGAAAAGCAAACAACAATACAATGTACCGCAACGTAGGTGGTAATAGCAAAACAAAGAAGCCTTTCATGTTCCGAATGAGCAAGAGAAAAAGTAAAGGAAACAATTAAAACAGAAACAAGCGAAACAAAACCTATTTAGAATGTAAAACAAATACCGATAAAACGTAAACAAACAATAATAATTCTTCCGGGCAGAAAGTGAAGCAAACAAACAAACAAAACAAAACATACAGTCAGCCTGGCGCACAGTTCGCAAAACTTATGTCGAAAAATGAACGGGGTTGAAAAAGGAAACGAAAGGAGGAAAAGGGAGGGAGCGGAGGGTGAACATTATTAGTAGAAGTTTTAGAGGATATTACACGTATTAAGTGACCGATGAAACCTTAGGAAAATATACAAATATAACTGCCCTCAGATGCGAAGACTTTGCGCTTTCGTTTTTGAAATATGAACGGAAAGTTAAGAAGGGAATAGCATTAATGCAAGTACATGGTGACAGGTGGCATTCACTTTGCAAAAAAAAAACACAGACAAAAACAAAATAGCAAACACAGGACAAGCAAACCCAGAAGCAAAAGCACACAAATATTCCGTCGATTTTTTTATATCATTCCACTCGCATATACATTACTCCATAGAGCAACAAGCGACACTCCAAAAGGGAAGGGGAAACCTTCCCACTATAGGTGGAAAGTTAAGGACAGGAGAAAAATATGATGCGAAAATGAGAGAAAAAGAGGAAATTATACAATATTACTGTACAGGGAATATAGAACAAATGCGTTCAAGATCATTTGTTTTCCTTTATACAAGTACACCAAGTTCACGTGCTATTAAACGGCTTCGGGAATGAACAGGTTGTAATATTTATTTTCATCCAGATGGAGGGTTTATTGTTTTTCTTTTCCGGTAGAATAATTGCTTCAATTTCACACACGTTCCACAGCAACTGAGGAAAGCGATTTCATGTTAGGGACGGACTTCAAAAGCACGTCTTGCTTTTTCTTTGTAGACAGAACTATTTACTTTCTGTTCTGCGCACAGTTCAGTAGGATTGGGTTGCTTTCACGACAAGGCGTATTTTATATTCGATTTTAGGGAGGGCGGAAGGGTTCAGTCGCATTTTTTCTGCAAAAGTATTTTATTTCATTCCATAGTAAAGCGTATATTTACAATATTATGTAATTTCTGTTCTTTCCACTTCGGTTTTTAGTAGTGATGGGAAGTAAAACAAAAACACACACACACCGGGAAGCTTATTTGATAGAAAGCAGCAAATAGCAACGGCAGTTGGGCAGATAATATTAAACAAGGAAACAAGAGCAAAACAATAAAAATAGCTACAAAGAATAAATGCAAATGTGGGAATTTCGCAAAACTAAAGTGATGAAAACGGTATGTGGGAAGGAATGGGAAACAAATACGCATTTCTACAACATAGTAACGCAAACAGCGAAAGGAATGATTTACACATAAAACGCAGCGGAACAAACAAGAAAATGCGCATATTTCCATTAAACCCCACTTGCAGCAAAGATAAGAATGATATGAGAGCGAATGGGGATGGCAGTAATAAACAAAGGAGACAGGTAAATAAGGCAAACACAGATATAAAAAAGGGGATTAAACAAAGGCAAAAAAGAACAAACAAAAGAAACGAAAGAAAAACCCGTAACAGCATACAACAACGTAAGCAAAGGAATATTGTAATATTAAAATACATTTGAAAAGTATATATGATACAATAAAAATGTAACTAAAAATCAAAAGAGAAAAAAAACACACACACAAATGCGTTTGCAATTCTTTAAGTTAAAATCGTTTTGTATTAAAACATCGTTAAAGGATTGTGTACGCGATATAAACCGCGTTGCATAAGCTTTAACATGTTTTGGATCTATTGCTTAATATATTGGAGCATACGGAGCAGTGTTGGCAAACCCTTTTCGAGCAGAAAAGATTTTCCAGTTTTGGTACCAAAGATGCATCTCATAATAGTTTACCCTATTTTATATTTTTACCTTGTTTACCTTTTTTTTGCTTCTGTAAACACTAAAAATTTTCAAAGGGTTTTTCTTTGCAGTAAAGAATATCGCTTCGTTTCGGATGTTGACCGCTGCCAAAAGGTACCGGGAGTGCTTTGGAAATTATTTGAATAATTTATTTCGAACATAATTCAAACCGTTCTGTTGTTCGGTTTTTTTTCTTTTGCCTTTTTTGTTTTGGTTTATTAGTTTATTCATTTACTTTGAATTTACTTTATCCGGCGTGTGAGTTTGTGTGTGTGTGAAAGTATTTGTATGTACGTGTAAGTTGTCTAGTGTTTTTGCTGTGTTTTGTTTGCTGTACTTGTTTAGTATGTTATTTTTGTTTCTTTTTGAACCTTTTTTGTTTTGTGCGTTGTGTTTTTATCTTTATTTTAGTGCTTTTGTGTTGTTTGGCTCTTTGCCATTCCATTTTGTCGTTTTACTTTACTTGTCTTCTTTATCTGTTTTTCCTTTTTTGCCCTTTTATCTTGCTCTGTCTTTTTTCTTTCTTTCTTTTTCGCCTTTTTTGCATTTCTTTTCACGCCGTAGGTTTTTGTTGCTGTGTTTGTGTTATATTTATGTTTCTGTGTATTTGTTTTGTGTGGGTGTGTGCCTTTTTCTCTTTTTGTTTATTTTTTTGCTAACAAATCTCGCTTACAACCATTATTGAACGTTTTCAAAAAATGCAATGATTGATTTATGCTCTCTCACTATGCAATCTATGAAAAGTTTGTCCACCAGCCCCCTCCCATTCGTTACCGTCCTCCCTTTATCCTGGCGGACCCTTCTTTCTAATATTACGTTCGCGTTTCGTTTCATAACCGGGGAGCAATTAGAAAGATATTTCCGCCCTACTGCGGGCGAGCTGCGGTGCCACCCCCGTGTGTTTTTTTTGTCGGTACACGTGAAAGGTGTATTCGTTTTTTAGTTTAACGGCTACTTGTTTTCTGTTTTTTTGTTTTAATTTTTCTTTTATAAAATGTGTATGTATGTGTTTGGCTTGCTTCACCTTAAGTTACCTTTTCGGATTATAGTGTTTTATGCTTAAACGTGCGCATTTTTTTAAGTGTTCGTCCCCATTCCCGTTTCGCTCTTAGTGCGCACCCGATCCGATTTTTGCCTCAGTCGCCACACCGGTTGCCAGTGGCGCACCGTAGATTTGTAGTAACGTCGAAAAGCCACCACCATTGGCACCGTAGTGTGCTTTTGCTCACTCGCACCAGGAGTGCCAGGGTGAAACGTTTCCAATAGGCTGGATTGGCTGGATGTTTTTTTTTACAAGATTCAGCATTCGCCTTTCGTCCTTTAACTATCGCACGGTTACTAACCGCCCCATTCTAACTCTCCCTACCGTGTCCACCTTAAGATAAGAAGTATTAGTATGCAAACATTCGAAACATTCGGTGCGTATGTGTATACGTTACCGACTGGAGGTGAGCCAGTTTTTGTCGTGTTTTTCCCCCCTTTTTTTCTCTCTCTCTCTCTCGCTTTATTTCTTTATTTTGCATTTGATTTTGTTTTATGCACGAACAATTCGCTAACGTGTGTTAGAAGTTTAACTACATAATTGAAACTGATTTATCAACTGGTTTTAGGTTAGAGTTTAGTAGTGTTTGATTCGGTAGCTTGTTAATGTTAGTGTGTGCGTGTTTTGTGTTTTCTTTTTCTTTGTTATAATTTAAATTTAACACTTTTTTTAGAGCCATACAGTTAGCGCACGCGGGCCCCAAACCTAACGCGAGAGTGTTTGACACCCCTGTGAAAGGATGATCGTTTGGCAAAGAGTGTTTTTGGAGCTAAATTTTCCTCTGCCCTGTTTTGCGTTGGTATTATGAAAGTGATGTTAATATAATTTAATTTAACTATTTTAAATCAATACAGTTGGAAAAAGAGTGAAACATGGGAAGAAAACAAATTATTCGACTATTTAACCAAACTAACTAAAATAACTTAACGCTTATGTTATGCAAGTACCCTAAATAAGTTCTTTTATGCAAATTTGCATATTTTTAGGCGTTCTTTACCTTTATTTGAGCATGACAAACAATGGCAAAACGGGTTTTGAACAATTTGACTAGTTACATTCGATTGAAGTCTTTTTGAGATAGAATTTGCTAGTAAACTGCTTTAACTTATGTTACAACATTTTTAAACTTAATCTAAGTTAGCAACTGAACTAGAAACAATTCTCGTGAGACGATGTTTTGTTTTGTATGCTTTATCCTGTTCACCTTGAAAGTATGCAATCACAGTTTAAAGCTTCCTCCGTAGTAGGGTTAGTAAGACCCGCGTTATGATCATGCTCCTGGATACGGTCTATCGGTGGAGGTGGTGTTCAGTAACAGTGGATATTAAAACACTGCGTTGCATACCAGCAGGCGCCCGAAACTGAACAACCCAAACGGGTGTTCCGTTTAAGGGGGTTTCCCACTTTCGTGTCACTGTAGAGTAAAGGTAGGTGTTTTTCATTTTTTTCTTTTGTTTGTTTTTGTTGACATAAGTTATGTTTTTTTTGCAGTATTGTAGTAATGATAGTCGCATACATTTGGCACATTATCATTAGCTTGAACTTGGCATAACATTGGTTAAACATTTGACCGTGTGTTTGTTTGGGTTTTTTTTGTGTATAGCGAGTGGGTATACTTTTTTTCTTTTATTCGACTAACAGTGTTTCGAAAATCAACCACTCAAGACGAATGTTTTAGCTAGTGTTTTTTTTTCTTGTTCATCTCCATATTAAAGGTAACTTAATCGCCGTTACGATCTTACCTTCAGGTTTTTAGGTTTTGCTTATACGTATTAGATAAAGAAACGAATTGACTATCGGTTTGACTAACAACTAATGGGGTTGTAACAGTGTGCCCGGGGATCGTGCATTTATATTCTTTTCCCCTCCCTGCTCCCGCTTACAGGGCTAGGCTGCAAACAAAACCATAGCCTGACAGATGTAACGCACCTGCATGAGTATAAAACTTACTTATCTGTGCATCAATTGTATTTAAGTATCAGTTTCAGAATTTTGGGGTGAACAAGTATTTCGCTAGTACGCTTCGACATACCTGCAACGACACAAATACATGTTTGGAGAAAGTTTATTCCTTTTTTTTTAAACATCAGCGTGTGAGCAAATTGTAATCGCATCGTTTAGTGTATTCCCACATTAAGGTGCTACTAAACGTGAAGAATACAACCCTAGAGTTTAGATGGAACTCGCTGTCCCGCTTTAGCTCTTAACTGTCCACAAAACCATTCCAAACCCTGCCTTAGTATTGCGCGTGACGTTTACTATTCGGTTACGAAATTCTTTTCACTCGGTTTCCATGTTGCTTTTTTCCTTTTAAAACAGAGAAAGAAAAACTATATGTGTTCGATATGTGTGAGGAAAAGGAGAAGAGGGAAGGAGGGGGGGGGGGAGGGGAGGTATAATTGGAGTTTAAGTAATTGCACTACTCGTGAATATGTACCTAACCGCATTGAAACTGGGTTTACTTCATTTTTCTCATCTCTCGTTCGCTCTCCCACTCTCTCTCTCTCTCTGTATTCGTGTCTCGACTCACTAACACCTAGGCGCGCACTTCAACGTACAGCTCCGGTGCCGTGACCGGGAGCATTCGAAACGCGTTGTATGTGTTTTAATTTATCGGATTTAGACATTTATGCTTTACTTTCGATCATTTTTCTTTATTTATATTTATATGTATATGGTTTAGTATATACTTTTTTGTTTTCTTTATTAATTAAAATAGCCTTGTAAGTGGTGTGTACGAGTGGGGGTTGGTGTGGTTATGTGAGAAATAGAAATGTATGTGAGTATGTGTGTGTGGGTTTAGTATGGAAAGTGAGTACAGCTGATTGATGTGCTAAAATGAGCTATAATTGTGTGACGTTGCACGATCGAATCACGACGCCATTTTTTTTTCTTCGTATATTTTTCCCATGGCCCGCACGAAGGAACGCTGGGAAAGATTTGGACAGAAAAACGGGGTTGGGAAAAAGAGGTATCCAAAAAACAACAAAGATGTGGGAGGGGGTATTTTTTATTTTTTTTACTAGTTGAACTCCCCTTCCGTGATCGGATAAATATTAATTAACTATTAACGCGACCTTTATAGTTCGATTTGCCCCACTCTCCTGGCAAATTCCTTACGTTCCTCGCGCGATACTAGGAGAGAGGAAGAAGGATTAGTAGCCGCTTAGTGAATATCTATAGCTTGGCGCATCGTTTATTGTTCATCTTTAACTGCCCTTGTAGGGAACCTTGGCTCTTTTGTGTGTCTTCTGTGGAATGGCGCGTGTTGTATTTTCATTTTTTTGTGCGCTTTTAGCGAGAGTGTTTGTGTGTGTGTGCGTGTCTGTGTGTATTGTAGTAGTTAATAAGTTTAGTGTGTTTGCGTGCTTCATCTGCTTTAAATCGTTTGATATCGCCTTTTTCCCGTCCTTTTGTTTTAAACTCTCTCTTTCGCTTATCGTTGGAAGACCGGTTTTTTTTATTCAATCGATAGCATCCTCTCACCTTTACGATACGTATAGCCGTGAGAGTGATGCTGTGTATGTCTTCTTAGTGTGGGTGTATACTTTTATAACAAGAGTGCACAGGTGTGTTGTGGCCGTTGCGTTGCGTGAGCGAGAGAGATAGTGTGTTTGTTTTGTTGCACTTATTGCACTCTTTTTGCACTTATAGCCGTGATATACCGGAAAGAATGGGTTCTGATTATCGCGTTAGGGAAGGTGTTTTGTGAATATTACGATTTGTGCGAAACGGAAACGCATGCTGTGTGCGTGAGTTGATAAAGCCATGTCTGGTGAACAGTCCCATCTGTTTGTTAGTATCTCCAATTGAGTTATGTTTGTGTGAGAGTGTTAAAGATCGGTATGTTTAACTGACGATCGCATGAAAAGGTGAGGGAGAGAGAGTGGAGTCTTTTTAGTTACGCCATGATTGTTTACAACTCGTTTTCGCCCGTAACGTGGCCGAACCGACTCGGCTGCCCGACGTTCACGACCCGAACTGTCACTGTTTGACAGTTTGCCTACTTAGTATTGTACTCAACTATCACTACTTGTCACAATCGTGTGCACTATGCGGCTCCATTTTGTGCTACTACTATCTCACTCTCACGGTGAGCCAAGAGGTTCGTAAAGAGGGCAGGGGAAGGGGAATAATGGGTCTTGCGTGTGTGCGTAAGAAGTGATTACTATTTCCATGGGTTTGACAGCTGCTACACACTCGCTCGCTGTCAGTGGTTGACGGTGGTTGGTTTTTGGCATTGGGAAATATATCGTTCGCCCCTCCGGTAATGTAACGATGCAACTATGCGCTTATTGCTCGCCTCTTGTTCCATCCTTTCCCCACACCTTGTCCACAAAAACAACCAACAAGTCGGGTTTCTTTTGTCGCGTTTGAAGTTTGTGACCCGACCGTTGGGTTTATTTATCCCTTGTTTAATGTTTTTTTTATCGTTTTTCTGACCAATGAATACAAATATGTTATTTTTTTTTACTTGTGTGTTATCTGTATGTGTGTTTTTAAGATTTTTGCTTTGTTTTACTTGTGACGTCTTTAGTTTAATGTTTAGTTCCGGTTCTGCACGGTCTTGCTATATTAAATGTAATACCACATTATGCGCTTACTTGCTAAACTTTTGATTTAACAGTTTTTTTGTTGTTGTTCTTTGCTTAATAAGTTTTTTGTTTTGTTTTAATGATTTGTTACCTGCTGCTGCTGCGACTTTTGCACTTATAACATAGCCCATTTGCCAGGATCACTTGCGTTTATAATTGTTCTAACCGACTCCATTTTCGACACCGTAGTCACTCATTCACACGCACTCACTAGACCGTTCACACTCACCCTTTGAACATGGCTGACCTAAACGGGGTAACTTTTAGTTTGCTTTGTTTCCTTCTTTTCCTTGTTTGCAAACAGTTTTTTTGTTTATTTTCTCCCGATGTGTGTTATTTTTTAATTTGTTTTTGTTCTGTTTGAGTTTAATAACTTTGTTTTGTAACTTTACACGTTTGTTTCGATTTGATTTGGGAGAGGGGGAGGCTGCTTTTGCTTTTGTTTAATTGTATAAAAATGTAACAACAGTTTCCGCCAGGATTTTTAATCTTTTACATCGCGCGTATTGCACGTGAGTGTTTTTTTATATTTTCCTTAGCTTTTCCTTCCGGCTTTAGATGTGTATTTGTGTGCGCGTGTTTTTTTTCATTATTGTTGTTTACTTTGATTGAAGCTCCGACAGAGGAGGTTAGTGGTTGAAGGAAGTTTTAAGGGGTGGGAAAAGTGGTGGAAAAGGGAGTGGGTAAAGCACAGGAAGAATTTGTTTTAAGGACAACAGGAGCGTTAGCATCAAGTTTTGAAGGATTCGTTTGGATTCCGCTGAATATCCAATGAATATTCAAGCAGAATGTTATTAACATGTTTTTGCTTATGTTTTTTGATTGTTTACTCTTCCATTTCGGTGTTTTTTGTTTTTTTTTATTTTTGACCAGCTGAGTATTTCTTTCGTTTTTGTTGTTTGTTGTGTTTGCCCTTGGCAAGTATGTGTTTAATATGGTTTCATGCTCCATTATGTTGCTTTTTTCGTTTGTTTTACGTACTGTGTAACGTTTTATATGTTGTATAAATATGCTTACTTTTGCAGATTATAGTGTGCTTTGTTCTTTTCTCTCTTTCTCATTGTCTCGTTCGGGGCTGTCTTTTTCTATAATCTTTTTTTTTCTAGTGCGGTCATAGTTGGGATTGTGTGTTGTGTTTTGTAGCAACTTTTTAAATTTTGTGTTTCCTTTTTTTGTTTGATGCTGGTTTTTGTGAACTTCTCGTTCACTTTGCCACGGTCCGAATGTGCTGGGTGCGTTTACAGTTAGTTAAAGCTAGCCACAATCCACACGTAGACTACTGTGCCGTTTCATTTTGTTGGAATGTTTTTTGTTTGTGGTAGGGGAAGCAAGAGAGCAGAGGGAATTCATAAGATGTAGAACGGTTTGGCAATACTTGGTTGTAAAGTGAGGTTAAGGATTAAGATAACCATGTTTTAAAAAGGGCGAAAGACTTGAAAGGAAGGGGTAGGAAGAAGGGGTAAGTTTTTGTTCCAGTCCGCTTACCATCTCTGACTCATTCTGTGTAGTGAAGGTTGCTTTTTGTCGACACATTATAAGCAGTATTGATAGAAAGAGCACTAGAAAGAGTTATTTCTTCTTTGATTTGCATTGTGCTGATTTCTATAACGGTGCCATTGACTGTCAGTTTTATTTCTTCTGTGGGTTTTTTTTGCATTATTATTTCGTTTTCGTTTTGCGATCAAGCGGCTGAGAATGTTTGCAATTTATTTCAAATAGCCATTTTGTTTGTCAAGATTGTTTATGTATTGTGTTTTTGCGTGTTGTGGTTTTGTTTTCTTTCTGTGTGTTATTTTATTTTGTTCAATTTTCGATTGGTTTGGTAATGTAACTGATGTCCTACTGTCAATGAATCCCTTTTTTGCTTCGTGTGCTTTTGCTTTTTTTATTTAAGATTTTATTTTTATGTTATTTTATTTATGTTTTTTTTTTGTTAGTGGTTATCACAGCATTTTTCTTTTCATCTGTCGCATACCCATAACCATGCTTAACGTCACTGTGTTGTTAACGTACTATACCACAACATTCCTGTCACCGGTTTGTTTTCTTTTACGTCCTCCCATTATTCTTTCCATCTGCCCTTCCCTTCCTTTGACAGTTCGCTACCACAAACACACACAAACAGGCGCCGGAAAAAAACGCGCTTCAAATATTGGCTACAGTCTGAGCGACGCATTAACAAAACGTTAGCTTAGTTTAACAACTACGTAAAACGCTGCGAACTGCGGGACATTTTGACGCAAACAATGGTCGCGGCCATGCTACGGTACCGAAATCGATGCTACATGTAACGTACGCTTGCCTGCCAGATGCACGCCGGGGCCTAACCCCACCGTGGTGCGTTATTTATCTTACTATTTTGCTATTTGTAGTTATGTTTCTTCTTCTCCTCCGTATTTCATTCAACTAACGCCTAACGCCTAACAACAGCTAACAGAAAAACGCATCAACTGATAGTGAAAAGAAAGAACCAAAACAAATCCTTGAAACAAAAACTCCTCAACAGGCAAGAACGTTTGTGTTGGCGAGAAGTATGTATGCAATTGAAAGCATTTTGTAGTTCCTAGGCACTGTAAAACTGTCAAACATTGTTGCGGTGTAGTGTTTGTGTACGCGGTTGCATCATTTGCCCCATTTGCCTGTTGTGTTAGTGTGTGTTACTAGTGGACACTCTCCTACAGCCATTTGCTTTTTTTCTCTCTCTCTCGCTCTTTCTCTCTTTTTACTGTCACTGTGTGCAGAAAATGCGTATCAGCTGATATAATCGGTCAGCTGTTGTCCAGTACATCAATTACCATTTGCATTCGCTCTCTCTCTCACTCTCTCTCTCTCTCTCTCTCTCTCCTTATTCTCTTTATCCACGCTTCGTGCTTGATTTGTCTTGCTTGTCTCGCTCGCTCGCTGAGATTGTATTGTTATCTTTCGCACACACACACCCACACACTCGGCTTACTACTTTAGCTCAACTACCGTTTCTTCCCTCCCTCGTAAGCACTGGAGCTGTCAATTCGGTTTGACGTTTCTCTAGCCTTCAAGTGGTAGTAAATAAGCTAGTGGAACTACCACAATACTCGGAAGCTTTTATCTCCTCCCCAGCATCTGGATTATTGTTTTGTTGTGTTTGCTAGCATCACAGTTTGCCTGCCCGCATGTGAACCGGGGTGTTTTTTTCGGGGATTATTATTCAGAATTGAGGACGTTGCCCGAACTGACGACGAACACGCGAAGACGAACTAGATTGACAGCGTTCGTCGGTACCAACACAGGAATGGTGGTGACAGCTGAACTAGATATCGCCCGTACTGGTCCTTATACCTTATCGCAGTAAAACAGCCGAACAGGTGAAGAAGAATGCTCAATGCCAACGAATTTCGCAAAACGATACACTAAACTGGAGCAGAACTTGCTTAATCGCAACGCACGAGCTAAATGATTGCTAAAGCGTATACTACGGAGGTCTAACGATTCTGTCACGCAAATTGTATCTACGGCGGCTACGGTGCCACGAAAAAGCAAGCTAACTAACTTATTGGAAGCGAACGCTTCAATCCTGTTCAACTACGAAGAGATTTAACACCGGCTAATAAAGTAACTCGCAGCTTG
The DNA here is from genome assembly GCF_943734755.1 of Anopheles moucheti. Classification (NCBI taxonomy): domain Eukaryota; kingdom Metazoa; phylum Arthropoda; class Insecta; order Diptera; family Culicidae; genus Anopheles; species Anopheles moucheti. The sequence continues at coordinate 8,835,497 of NC_069142.1, forward strand.
CGAATGGCAAGATGATGTAGGGGACTGTGCAACTGAATCACAAAAGTAACACCGTTGGGTATTGAAGTCATTCCCACAGGGATGCTCAATCTCGTACGAGCTACCCCTCTATTAGCTCCTTTCCTCCGATACACCTTTCTTTTCTTTTTTTGCAGGCTCTCCGCCGAGTGCGAGCTCGCTTCGCCTAGGATCAAATAGCACAGCCTAAGGATAGGTGGCGCCACTGTATCGGTAGAAATGTTAATCATAGTAGTTGCAATTAGCAGAAGCAGTAGTAGTTGCTCGTGTGTGTAAAGTGTGAGAGTGTGTGCAGTGTGTTTCTTCCACTTGCTGTTCCGGTTTCCTGCCCTCCGCATAGTTATTATTAGTAGTTGACGTTTTAGTAGTATATAGTAGTAGTAGTGGTAGTAGTATTTAGTAGTAGTAGCAATAGTAGTTGTACGAACAGTAGTTATTAGTAGCACTAGCAGTAGAATTTCTTGACGGTAGTTATGGTACTTTCGGTAGTATCCCGTTCACCCCATTTCCGTTCGTTCGCAGCTTCCGTGTTCGCTTCCGCGCTGTGTGTGGCTAATTGAGGCGTTGTGTGACCGGACAGAAGAAGCTACCCTGAACAAGGGCTGGGAAGCTGGGAAAATTCACCCCTGTATCCCCCACCCCCTTTCCCCCCCTCATCTAGCCTTCCTATGTTATATTCCCCCTCGCACCTCTGGACCCATCTCATCTTCGACCCATTGGGTTGCAGTTTGTTGCAGATGTGTGCTGTCACTCAAGCATTTCTCTGTCCCGTTTGTAGTGTTGCTGCCTGGAGGTTTTGTATTTTTTTTCTCTTCATTTCGCTATTATTACTTGTTTGTATTTTTTTGCTTGGTTTGTCTTTTTTTTTTTGTTGCCTGATAGCGAAAATGGGAGTTGTGTTATAAAAAAGAATTCCGCATCGTACGCGGAGTGTACTCGTTTCGTAGTTGGGCTCCACCATCACGTGGATGGGCTGGCCGTTCCACACGTCTCGTATATCAATTCGTCTAGCCCCCGTGCATGTGTGGGTGTATGTGTGTGTGTGTCTCTCTTGGTCGCCTGTTTATCGCCCGGTTGTCTATGTGTCGTTGATGAGCTTAAAATTCTTCACGAAAATATACACATACCGTCGCAGGCGATAGTCGGCAACGGTGACCAGCTGTGCGAGACCGTATGCGAGCGAGTGCCGCCTGCGTACCAGCCACCAGCACGCCACCAGCAGGCCGCTGAGCAGCACGAGCAGAAGGGGTAGTGGTAGTGGGCAGCAACGTTGCAGCTCGTACGCGAAACCATTGCAACCGCCGCCATGCTTGTCGTCCTGTTGATCGTCACCGTCAACGCCCTGTACGGCGCCGGGTTGCGTGCCGAGTTCGGCGTTGGCGGTGGTCGTGTTGGTGCGGGTTGGGAGGGTCGTAGTAGTGGTACGATCGTGGTGACCGTTGGTGCCGGTGTGCCGCCGTGCTGATGGTTGTTATGAAACGATAAAGTGCGGCGCGGAGAACAGGACAGCCAGCGTGGCGATGATCGTGAACAGGGTGAATATGATAAGGCACAGACGATCGACTACCATGGCGGCGAACTTCCATTCGCGCGTGATCTCGCCACTCTCGTCCTCCTTGCGGAGCTGCTTGTATGGTGTGTGTGGGAAACAGGACATAGATGAGGTTTCATTTGTTGAACAACAAGCGCTACGGTAAGCTTCGGCTGTCAATCGAATTGCATAGTTTTTGGAGGGTGGTGTTTTAATTTGTCATTTTCTTTCCCTAATCGATTGATTGGCCAATAAGGTATGCAATTCGCATGACACAACGGTATGGTATAAGTGCAGATCTTCACAGGGTATTATTCTTTTGGGATTTGTAGCGCCTGAAAGTATGCTATGTCTTTTTTTAAATTTACTCAATAAAACTTCAGAAAGCGCAGGTAGTAGAGTAAATCATTGAATTTAGAAATAATCTAAATTTTTTGTGCCCCAAACTATGTATTGTTGCACTAGAAATAATATATTCAAAATTAATTAAACAAAATAAAAATTAAATTTTGTATTACTTAGTTGATATTAATATTTTTTTGTCCTAATCAAAACAACCAAAAGCGATATTCAATTAAAATTATTACGGTGCGGTTAAGGTTCTACTCTAGAAGCGATTAAAACCTTAGAAAACCTATGCGCCGAAATGCAGTCAATTGTTTAAACGAGGGATGGGTCTGACGTTTAACGATGGAGGCACCTAGTGTTTGATAAGGCGGAGTATGTTATAAGCAAATAAAATATTCTTTATTTTTTTATAATTAAATTACGACGGCTTCGCCGTATTATCAACATTCTTTATATTTACTTCGATAAATTCGTAAATTCAGATATTAATGAAGAATATTTTATTTACTTAAAACCTACTCCACCTTACCAAACACCAGGCGCCTCCATCGGTTGGTTAGTTTTATCTTGGAAATTGTGTTTTATTTACTGCACAAAAAAAAATATTTTCAATACAAAAGTATACAATCACATTCATCAATGTGGAAGACACACCATGTATTATTGTGACAGTCTAATGAAATACTTGTTGCTTCCCCTTTTTTATCAGCTACCAGGCGTCTCCATGAGTATCGATTAATCAGGCATGCAGGCAATTGTACAACCACGGGATGGGTCTGACGTTTAACCGTAATTTTACAAGGGTTCTACGATGTCTATTAGAATTAGCATTTTACGCAGGAATTCCCCGAATTTTAAGCTAGCTGCATTTTTTTTAAATATATTGCATACCTTCAGGCGCTCAAAACCTCACACGAAGAGCATAATACACTTATACGACGCAAGCTTCCCAGCAAAGCAACTATTGAGCTTAAGGGACCCACCTGATCGGTGATGTAGCGTAGCTCCTTCAGTATCAACGCTAGCTCGTACTCGGCGGACGAGCTGAGACAGGTGTGCGAGGAAACGGTTTCGTGCAGGCGGCCACCACCGGCACTGATCGTACCGAGACCGGCGGAACGGCCGATCGTGTCGGTCGCACCGATCGGTCCGACACTACCATCCTCACCCTGACGGTACACGGTCCGGTAGTAGGTGGGATTATGTGGCAGCGTGTTGCACCGGTGATTGCACCGGAAGTCGTCGTCGATGTCCAGAACGTTGGCCAGCAGCGACTTGGAGGATCTGTCGGAACAGAGAGGTAATCTAGACATCCAAGACATCCATCTTGCGCCCTCCTGTTTACTTACCGCTCGCGCATCTCCACCTCCTGCAGCTGCTTGTTCTTTTCGTCCACTGTTGGGCGGCATGGATGTGGATAAGGTTCACCCGGTCGGCTCATGCGCAGGATGAACGGTAACCAGATCAGGAACACAACGCGAATCTAATGCAGAAAGCAATTACTGGCAAAAATTCTTTCAATGTCGCGGTATAGTTTAAGCTTACCCATTCAGACATTTCGTGCGTGTCGGAGTTGCGGTGGTGATAGTTCAGGATCAGGATCGTTGACACAACCGATGAGGCAACCATAAACATGATACAATTGAAGTAGGTTCCTGCAGGTTACGGGAGGGAGTATTTGAGAATTCAATTTGAAGCAAGTAAAAGACCAAGAACAGTGCGTTACCTAGGAGAGGCACTGCGTCTGATGTAGCCGGCATCGTCTCGGCGACCATGTTCAGGAAGACTGTGAGTGATAGCAGAATCGTGACACCTGCGAGAGTATTTTAGAACAGAATTGTAGACAGAATTTTAGAAAAAAAATCAAAAATATCCGCCCAACACTTTTTTTTTGCACAGATTAAATAAGTCATACAACTTTTATTGTACCAGAACAGAGGTTGAACAAATGTAATTTTTGAAATTCAGGATCTAATGAATCTCTTGAGAGTCGACTCCTGATTTGAATGATTCCACGTTAAGGATCATATGAATGAGGCTTCACAAAAACATTCATTAAGTAGAACACTAATTACTTGTGTTATAATTATATTTTTGGTAGTAAACAATATCTAAGGTTGAACAATCCAATCATTCAAGTAGGTTGAATTGAGTGAATTGTAAAAATTATATAAAACGCTAAATTTAATAACTCTTGATCAGCTTTATTGAATGTTTATTCGAACGCTGCCACAAAGCATTCAATAAAAAAGCACTTAAGTACACCAAATTGCATACATTCAGGTGCTGCTAGTTCCCAGGATGCTCCCCACAAAAGGAGTGTTGTAGTACATTTTGTGTATTTTTTTTATTCAAAAGGTAACTCCGCTGGCAAAAAATTCGGTAATTAAAGATGGTGGAATTTATCCTAAAAGGACTTTCCGGGCGTCCATGGTTGCATTCATTATTGCAGAAATGTTTCAGGGTTTCTGGGGGTGGTTTTAGGCTGTGGGAACGGGTGGCAATGTGTAGCGCAAAAGATCGATCTCCACTGCCGGCATTTTTTTTTTGCGGTAGAAGAAACAACAGCAAACCACTTTTGCATTCCACTGCTATCACTATCTCTTTCTTTTTGCTTCCTATCCTTCTCTGTCCGATTTTTGTCTAGCGCCATGCGACTGATTTCCGATACTGAAACGCTCCTGCGTATAAAGCGATGATGGGGAAAGGGGTAAAAGCCCCTCCTCAAACGGCAGGGGGGGAGGGGGCACCCCGAAACAGAGCGGAATGGTATGCAATTGCATTGGACATTGGGGTTATCGTTGGCAAATTGCCATCTTGAGCTCTGACACTGGCAGCGCCTGCCAGCACCGTGCAGGGAATAGTGCAGGGTCGCGCCCGTTTAGCAGCAACCGGATTGCGCCACATACGTTCCCCGGGAGAACCCCAGTGGAGCGATATATTTTATCGATGCAAATGCAATTTCGGACCCAGAACACTGGGACACGGACACAGTGTATCTCCCTGTATGTGTGTGTGTGTGTCTTTATTTTTTGTTGTTGCTCTTTTTCTTGCTGTCTTTCCTATTTTTCGGTGGAGACAGCATGAAGGGTTTTGTGTGTGTGTGTGTGTGTGTGTGTGTGTTTTTTTTCGGGTTTTGGTGGCAACATTTTTGCCACGACATGGGATGGCATTCAGGGACATTCTGCACATCACTGCGTTTGTTGATAATTTATCGCTAAAGATAGCTCGTTTTTCATTGAAATATTTGTGCCAGCGCGGCCATTTTTAATCCCGGCCTCTGTTTGGGTAGTATTCTTACGGGCGCCTTTCGAAGCTCATGTGGAGCTCCCCATTGCACTCTGGCGATGGCCCTCAGCCTCGGTGCGATGCGTTTCCTTGAGACCGTAAGGCACCGAATCGGGGCAATACTTACCGAGCGACAGTTTTTCGCCGGAGTCGGGCGGCAGCGTGAAACCCAACAGTGCCATCGAGGCGATCAGCACGCACGGTACGATCAGGTTGAAGAAGTAGTAGAGCGTTTTGCGGCGGATCAGTATCGCGAAGGTGATGTCGATGTACGGTTCCGGGCAGCAGTTGTAGTAGATTTCGTTCCGCTTCCCAGGCACACCTGCAGGTTTGTGGAGACAGAAAGAGTGGGGGTGTGTGTGGAAAAGAGAGAGAAAAATTCATGAGGTTTCTTCAGAGCTTCCTCAAGAAAACTTACCCAGTAGCTCCCATTCGCCGTTAGTGATGAAGCTGCTAATATCTCCTCCAGATTCATCCTGAAGTTGTAGATCAAGCTGGAACGATACGAACACAACACATTACTGTAGCGTACCGCAAGCAACCTACGACAAATGACAGATTCCAACAATGCGTATCCATAAATCTTTTCCCCAGCAAATATTACAAGATTAGAACACTTCCCCATGCGGGACTCTTCAACTCTTACGCCAAACCCAAACTCACCCCACTGACTAGAGTGTATCCCGGTAGGAAGAAATCAACTTTGATGGAGAAATAACGGCCGTTTGTCTCTAAAACACCGAATCTCCGAGTGGAGTACCAGCTTATCCACCCTCTACTCCAATTCCAATTCTACTTCTGGAGCTTGCGCTAATTCAACTTATTTAGAGAATTTTTCTTCTCTCGACGCTTGTTTTATACATCGAGTCCTTCTTTAAGATATCGAGTTCCTTCAACGCCACCCCGATGCATCCTGTTAGTGATTAGAAGCTCTATTCATACTGATTTTATACAATACAATAAGTTCAATGGAGATTTTCTTATTCCTTGCGTAACTATCGAATTTACACGCTGTACATCTTCACACAACGCTGATCGCGCAGCCCCTGTAAACGGCTGTCTATGATTTTTGTAGGGTTTTTAGCGACGGAATCCCACGGCTGTTACATAGCACAGAGGGTAAGACAGGTGTACCATAAATGCACAATATGAGGGGTTTAAAGTTCAATTCTCATAGCCAACCAGAATCTTTTATTTGCTTGAAAAGATAAAATAGAGGAGGGAGAAAGAGCGAGAGAAAAGAGAGAGAGAGGACAAAGAGAAATAGAGATAGTGAGCGTAAGCGAGAGAGAGTGAGAGAGAGAGGGAGAAGGTAAGATTCGTTGTTATTGCTCTGCTAATCAGCGCTTAAGAAGCGCTCATTAAAGTGAGAAACAGCACCCACGAATCATCGCTGAATAAAAGGTTCAGTATTATCAGTAAGCAGTGTGATGCTTTTTAACACAAAATTATACTGCTAGAGCATTGGTCAATTTCAGTGCTGCTTTGAGGGCAACATGGTTCAATATGTTCTTTACCGGGGGAAAGTACGCTTATTAAAAGCGTCTCACTCGATTGTTTACCAATACGAGCTTTTGTAACACGACCCGAACCCCGTGCGCAGTGGTGTTGTGTAAAAGGTAAAATAACTATAAACAGAAAAAGAAACGAACAACAACGAACTCACCGGCTCACAATAAAAGCGCCAACGTTGAGTGAAGGTGGGTTTGATTGCGGTTCATTTGATTGTGCGGAACCCCCTCACGGTAATGTTCGCAGTGAAAACAGTACAGATGCTTTTTTTTTCGGTGCTATTGGTTGGAAAATTTAATTAGTGCCGTTCAAGTGAGACTATCCCTACGTGGAATTTGAAGCGTACGCAAAAATAGAATCTGCTGTCAGTTGCTGTTTTGGGTGGCCGGCGCGCTCACTAAGCACACCGCAACCGCAATCTCACAACTCGTGCCCTCCACACACAATGACACACGAACGCCTTAACCCGCACTGGTTTTGTATGTTGTCGTTTCTTCCTCACTACCCCCTTCTCCCTCTGTCTCTCTCTCTTTCTCGTCCCTTTATTCTCCATCCTCGCCGCCACTCCTTTTTGGGCATCTTTTGCGTTACCTACGTGTGCGTGTGCGAGAGAAGGCTGTGAATCAATTTCATGCTTGATGGATTGAAATTGAATTTAAATTACCGGCGTTTCTATGATCGATAGCCGTTGGTAATTGTCTACGCTAGCTGTCTGTCTAGCTGTAACGTGACAGACGACTACACGTTTGCACGCCGCATCAAAAAATTCCACACGCCACAACGACAATGTTTGGTTTGGGTGCGTTAATTTCAATTAATTATTAGCTCGGGCTTCCACACAGCTCCAAACCCCGCTGTCGCTCCGAGTGGCACCGGGAAGAACGGTTTTGTGTGCGGAAGTCCACCGGAAATCCGGGCACGGGTAAGGGATCGGGTTTCCCCCGTCACGGGCGAAGATGAATTACAAAACTCTCACCGTCCCAGTAGACAGCGCCCGTAATGGATAGCATGTTACATTGCGCCCTGGGAGTGCCGTCCTAGATAGTAGAGAGACACCCGAGACGAGAAATTTAATTTGCCATGACTTAATTTAATTGATTATTTACACAATCATCGCTTCGCCTGCGGGTAGGTGGTGAGATGCGGTGGAAGGGTGAAACATTCCTTCGAAACAATCAACCAACAATGCTAACCACACCGAGACGGTATCGATGCTAGCGAAGGGCCAAACCCTTGTGGGAGGGATAGGAGGGACTGAAGCTATCCATCAAGGTGACGTTAATATCATCTCACCGCACGAGATTTCACTTTGACGAATGTCACCGATGAGTGGAGCTGATTTTTTGGCATTCTCTATCTGCCTGCTTAGTAGCTTAGTCGCCTTAGGATGGAAGTGCTCGCTATAATTCAAATAACTACCCAAGTATTTAACAAGCGAGTGAGAAATCTTCTCTTCTCCCTTTTTGGTTGAAAAATTTAGATAATCATGTTTCACCACCATTTCCTGCATTTATCAAAGCCCATATAAAGAATCCGATTACCAGCAGATGGAGGCGCCTAGTGTTTGATAAGGCAGAGTATGTTATAAGTAAATAAAAAATTCTTTATATTTTTTATAATTAAATTACGACGGCTTCCGCCGTATTATCAATATATTTTTTTTTGATTTACTTTGATAAATTCGTAAATTCAGATTTAATAAAGAATATTTTATTTACTTATAACCTACTCCACCTTATCAAACACCAGGCGCCTCCATCGGTTGGTTAGTTTTATCTTGGAAATTGTGTTTTATATACTGTACCCAAAAAAAATATTGTCAATACAAAAGTATGCAATCACATTCATCAATGTGGAAGACACACCATGTATTATTGTAACAGTCGCATGAAATACTTGCTGCTTACCCTTTTTTACCAGCTGCTAGGCGTCTCCATGAGTACTAATTAATTAATAATTTTAATTTACCTAACTCAAATTCATAATGATGTACGATATTCATAACTTGATTTTGTAAAATGGTGCGTTATTATCACAATAATTTGTTCGCATTGCTTTTCTGGAACATGAGCATTTTCATTTGGTTTACATCGTTTGTACAACGAAATAATTTTTACGTAAACATATATAATTAAATTAGGAAAGAATAAGTTAATTCATGTTGAAACAATTAATGCTGTTTTGGGTTTTTACTGTGAAAGTTATCTACAGTTATACACCAAATTAAAATATTTTTTTTATTTACACTCAAGATAAGTTTGTAGATTTTAGTAATTGGAAAAATCTCCAATACGTTTAAGAAGATGCTTCAGGTTATGCATGCGTGACTAGCTGATACCAATATACTAATCTTAATTTGTACATTTTTCAACGACTATTGTGTTCGAAGTTTAGGTCAGAGCATTTTCCATGCCTACCGAGATAGATGCTGTAATTTTCTGCGCCTACAGTACCTAAACTTTTTTCAATGTCTGCCGAAATTGTTTTATTCTTCAGCTCCTGCTGTGTCTACTGAGATGTTATGTGCTACAGTTTCTTACAGTAATTTGGGAAAACAAACTATCTTGCGTTTTGAGGAATTGAAAGCGTGATTGCAATGAGTAATTTTATGAAATTCTGATCTTGTTTACTAATTTAATTTGATGAACATCTAATCTCTGATCAGTTGTCGATTGAGGCCCCCTTTATTAATTACCAAATCACTTCACGAGGACTGAGCGTATGTTAGCGTATGTTTTTTGTTTAAATTGTCATCTATTTATAAAGAAGTATAATTTTTGTTCATTATAAAACAAAATCGCTCAAAATTTGCTCAAATATCGTCAATAACCAGGCGCCTCCATTACGGTTTACTACAGTACAGCTAAATAGTGTTGATTTTTCACCTGTTAATCATAGCATAAAGCTATCGGTTTCAAATCCAACTGCTGTATTTTAAAGTAATGGTGTAGTGTTGCCATGCATTTGTTATCCTTCATAACATAGTATTATTTTATTCTTGCCTCATTTTCATCAACAACCAGGCGTCTCCATCGAGTACTACACCAGCAATAAATGAAGACTATGTCAAAACGCAGAGAAATTGCGAAGCATTTCCACATTCCGCTGGTGCCCGCTCAATCGATCATGCTTGCGGTCAATCAAAACACACAAATACGCAACAAAATACCTCTATTACGGCATCGGTCTCTGTTTCGCCCAGTGGTGGTGAATTTAATTTTGTAAAATCATACACACAGACACGTACACGCAGCCGCGCTTTAAAGCGTGTGTGTGTGTGTGTTTATGTTTGCGGTTTTTCTCCTTTGAGTTTGACCCCCCCGGGTCAACGGTGCCGCGCGCTGGAAAGCTTAACAAATTGACATTTTGCCCGTGCTTCCCCCCGGGTGGCCGTCCGTGAGTGGCCGCAGCGGGTCATCATGATCATCATCATCATCAGCCCCGGTATTGAATTTTCCCCGATACCCATTAGCAACAGCAACGACAAAAAACCCTCCCTCCCCATCAACCTTGCCGTGTTCGCGGCAACACATTGCCCATTCCATCGGGAATGGTATTGTGCAATCTGCTCGTACCGCCACGGCGAACCGTTTTGGGCATAAATCTCCATTATGGTTCCGCTTTTCCACTGCAATTATTGTAATATCATTTCCTGCATTCGAAGCGGACCGCACGTACGTGCGCTGCTGTCATCCTTCGCCCTTACCTTTACTGTCCGTTTGCCTTCCTTTTCCCGTTTTGGTCCAATATGTCCACCGTGGTGCAAAATGGCGAACGGGTGTGGTGGGGATGGAGGGAAGGACTACATGATGGTGAAAATATGCATACTATCCGGTGCGTTCTGCCTATTTCCCATGGGAGGTGAAAACGTTGCAACGCCTGAGGGGAGATCAGCGCACGGTGGGCTGAGTTCGAATCGGTACCATTTGCATTTGCACACTGCTGTACAAACACAGCACACAGCATTCAGTGTGAGTCCTAAGCGTGCGCTTGCTGGAACCCACTTCCAGCTGTATCTGTATCTGTCGCTGTGTGGCTGTGGACAGATTAAACACGCCAAAATCAACGCCCAGGAAATGCGCATCAGCCATACCCGGCAAAGGGCCCAAAAACCTCTCGGTCGGCTCTGTCTGCATCCGTCCGGCTGCCGTGGAGCGAAAATGGGATGTGACAGAGCAGCGACAGGAGTCGACACTACCACGGGCCAGATTTGCCAGCCCGTCGTGGCGGTGGCGGCTTTTGTGGAAAAATAATCAATTAGAACTTTAAATTGAATAACAACATTATAATCTTGCCCTGGTATGACACACCCGCTCATCCGGGTGGTCTACGGGAGGCAGTATCGGGTGTGTACAGGCATTCCTAAGGGCATGTCCTCAACGCTAGTCGGGTTGGATTCTGCCTCCGTACGGCAGTGTTTTTCGAAATTGGATATCCCGTGTGGACTTCCCATCTGGTCCGCTTGTAGTAAGTCGTTGCTGGTACACTTCAAACCAATCCGTGGAACTTCGAGACCCCACCCCCTTCTCCCTGGCAGGCGTATACCACACGGGACGCCAACCGAAATGAGCTAGAGTCGCAGTCGAGTGCCGTAACCGCAATGCATTATTTCTAACCCTCCGTACAACCAGGCAAAACCCGTAAGCCTTGCCATAGCGCGATAATTGCAGATAGTATCAACCGAATTCTCCGAACTCGTTGTGTGTGTGTGGGTGTATGACAGACAGTGCTGCGTTGTACACTGACAGCGTGCAAAGCGGCGGGAAAATGACTCTACCGATCTGTTTCGGACTTTGACAGGTTACGGCCGTTCCACCCTACCTACCTGAAACCCGTCGTACGTCCACGAGCCGAACTTCATTTCGCACCGCTGATCGTCGAACGGGAACCAGGTGATGTCGATTTTGCAGGTAGATTTGAAAATTCCCGGCGGTACGTACAGGCAGGAACCGTTGTTGCGCACGACCACGTTCGTTGGATACGTCCCGTCGAAGCCTTCGTCCGCACTGTACGGAAGAGAGAAAAGAGAAGAGATAAGAAGTGCAGAGGTATGATTTAATGATGGACACTTGGTTCGCTGGCACTATGCGGCAAAGGTGGACATTGAACTGAATCTTCAGTATTTATAAGTTTGAAAACTTAATATATCTACAGAGAAGAAGAATCATTAAACATCGAAACTTCAAATTTTAAGTCCCTTTCATCCATTAATCTGGAAGATTACACCATCTCTGAATTGAGAGTTTCATGAAACTTCAGAGTTTTAAGAATCCTCAAGGATTCGTACATCTCTAAGAAACCCTGTTGTTCTCTTTTTTTATATTTTCACCTACTGAGCATAAGAATTTCTGTTATGTAGACAATACTCAAGTACTTCACGTTAACCAATGAAGCAGTTTTTGTTTAACTAGCAACTATTCTAGGTTAGGTAACTTGTCTAGAATATAAGGGTCTAACATTTCTGGGCATTTCTTAGAAATTGAAGAATATTTGAACGATTTATTAATTTTTGACGGTTCACGAGGCGTTTTCGAGTGTTTATGAGTCTTGGAGGATTGATTAATATTTGGTGATTCATTAATCTTGAAGGATTTATGAATCCTCGTCGAAATCATCAAACTCTGAGGATATATAAATCGTTGGCGATTCATGAAACTTGGAGATGTCATCAAGTTGGAAGAAATCTTTGAGGAGTCATGAATCTTTTGAGCAGAGTTTCCAAGATCTTAACCCAGTTTAGAGATTCGTTTAGATCTCTGAGCTAGAAATCAGATTTGTCCTCAACTAAACGTTAGGATACATCGGATATTCAACTCTGGATATCTCTGGATGTAGTGACGTAGGAGTGTGTTAATTTGAAACTTGATCCACTAAGCATGACTAAAATCCATAGTTATCCAAATGAAATTTTGAGGTTTGCATACGAAATTCTTTAGATTGTGCTGTGTGTATATGTGCTTTCATCAACAGTGTGCTATTCTGCAACGTCTGCAGCACACAACTCGCATATTCGGCCAGACGGACGGCACACTTTGCCAGCATTGTCTTCAACCAAACAAAAAAAAAGGGAACAAGAGCGTGGAAGGTCCGATAGAAAAAAAAAACAAAACAAAACAAATGGCAAATTTGCCCACAAAACCACTACACAAGCGCGCAACTACAAAACGACTGGTGGCAATCATACGCTTCACAAATCTTTACGCCAGTCACATCCAGTGGGTCGAATTACGAGCAATTTCATGCTGCTGGCTAAGATGTTCGGTGGTTTTTTCGGTCCATTCCATTTGCTCACTACACGCCGGTGCCATAAAAATGTGTTCGCGTGTGCGTGTGTGTGCGTGTGGTTTCTTTACGCCATTTTGTCGAAATGTAAATGAAACTCACTTACGCTTCACTTAAGACGTAATTACCATTACCAGCCGAGTGCCGCGCTGGTAACAGTTCACGCCAAGAGACTTCCGGTGCGGGGGGGGGGGGGAGGGTGGGTAGTCCAATGGTGGCAGGGACAGACGGTTTGGTTTTCCTTCTCTCTCCTTCCCTTTCCTCACCACCTTCTTCTCCCCTCACCTGTCATGGTTCCATTGCTTCTGGCGCTGGCATCCCACTCAATGGAATTTTATTGCTACCGGGCCGATATTTTGTTGTCGATATGGCTGTTTGCCCTTACCTCGGCCAACTGGTGCGCTTTGCTCGTATTTGCAGACGCGAACCGGTAATGGAATTCTTCACGAAACGAAACACAACAAAAAAAAAGCCTGTGACCAGTTGTAATGTTGTACCGGGGCCGGGGGAGCTCGCACCAGAAACATTGACCCGGTCGGATGGTGAGCGTTTGCCCATACGGAGTGAGTTAGCTGCACTGCACTTAGAATACGGCACCAAGTGAAGCTTGGCGGGGTTGGAAGGAAGAGGTAAATGGTGGGTTAGTGGCAAGCGAGGTGGTAGCTTGAGTGAAAGATTAGTGTAGTGCGGAAAAAGCAATATATACCTTTACCGGGGCCGGAGACACACTCGAGGGACAATTTACTCGAGAGCGATCTCGTCCCGCCATTGCGGTCCTGAAGGAGATTATGGAAATGAGCTTGAATTTCGGAATTAAATTCTACGGCGAAGCCGAGCACGGTACGGTCGTCTCACATCCTCCCGGGCCAACCAGAATTCCCTCCCCAAAACGAGTGTGTACAGAAAGTGCTCACCGAACTCCGAGTCCGGGTGGATATCTTCGGTTGGGGCAATTGTTTCAGCGCTTCGCCATTCGGTTCGCATATTATTAAATGTTAGTTTTGTAAGTTTATTGCAATCCCACCGCTGGTCGCGTATGGCAAATATGGGAAGCAATGAAAGAAAAAATGGTGAAACAAAACAATAAAAAACCACCCATAGCATAGCCCTCAAGCGAAAGATATCCAATAGGACATTGGATAGTTGACTCGGAAATCGGCAATTTCCTGGTTTTGATGGTGCGCTCCCCATCGTACCACGCTTACCAGGTGTACGTCGAATGTCGGGAACGTGCCAGAACAACAAGATACCGCGCGTGCAAGGACAGGAAATTTAATTACAAAACACAAGATGAACTGTACCTTCTATCGCTGACGGTGTTTTTTTTTCTCTTTTTTCCTCCCCTCGCTCATTTCTATCGCTGTTTTTTTTTCCTTACTTTTGCTTCTTGTTTCTTCTTGCGTATCATTTCCTTGCTGCAGACTCAAACCGTCCCCCCTCCCCCCAGAGGTGGAGATAGCGAAAGGGGATGGAAGGAGAATGAGTCGTCACGAGGTGATGACTCCTGCAAACCCGCTCACACCATTTCCCAACGTATTTTGTTTACCTTCGCCCACGGAGTGTGTTTAATGATGGTGAAAGGAAATGGCGCACAAGGTGCTATAATCAGCAAATCCAATCAGAACTCCTCAGCCAACCCCAAGACCCCAAAAGCCACGGCAGGAAATGGTCGGCTCCCGTCAACAGTTTGAGCAAGCAGAAATTAAACATCGGAAGCGACCCACTCATCCGGCGGGTGGCCCTACTTGTGCGGCGCGTGGCCGTTGTGTCGCCTTTTCTTCGCGGCTGTAATTCTTACATTCCTTAGGATGGAGGTTGTTTTAATCGGTTTTTGCTTTTGCCCACGAGATCCCTCCCGGTTCGGATGGGTGATTAGCTAGATTGAAACGGGTGGTATCGGTTCGCCTACCTGTTGTACATCAGGACGTCCGGCTTCCAGAGGCGATGTGGTGGTATCCGTAAATCGCGCACCCCACCATACTCGGACGAGTTCCATCTGACGTTCATATCGTTCCACTCCTGCGCGAAATGCAATTAAAAAGCGAGAAAAACCGTGTGTTAGCAGGATGGGCTTTTGACTTGATGGCTTTTCGGGTGAATCAACACCACGCCTTGGGTGGATATTGATGTTGAAATGAAGAAATCATAGTTAAATTTTAATTACACACTTTAAAGCAAATTTATCACAGTGATTGTAATGCATATACCATTTTTAAAAACAAGTAAATAAATAAAAGTAAATAAAAAAAGTAATATAGCTGTATTAAAGTTTACGAAAAATAAAAAAAAACAAATCATGTATTTTACAGCTAAGTAAAATTAAGCAGTCATTATAAGTAGTCAATTAAGCAGATATTAAAAATTTGCACAGCGTTTTGCATACATTTCGGCGCGTTCCGTTGTCGTTAGGTAAAAAAAAACATGATTCATACGTGAATAAGGTTGCATAAATTTAGGCGTATAAATTCTTTTATATTCTGAAAATGAAATATCTGAAGCAATCGTTCCTTTTGTTGCAGTAATAAAACTATTAATACATGACATTTAATTTAAAAACAATCCACTTCGACATCCGCAACAGTTTTACCGTAGTTGAATTGTTACGCCTGAATGTATGCAATCACTTTGTCGAAAGATGGTTTTTTACGTCGTAGCAAATATTGTAACAAACGAAATGCTGCCTGTGGGAATAATATTAGCAAAGCCCTCAAAATAGAAGGAGTTTTGTTTATTGATAATAAGTTTTTTGCTTTGAAAACAGAATTGTTTTATTTTCTGCATACTTTAAGGCGTAACCTTTTACAGCGAAAAAGATTACTTTACGTAAATGTCTGCATCCACTTGAAAAAGGATACAAACACAACAAAAAACATTTAAAAAAAGCTGCCAGCAACCTGGTACAAACGGTCCAAAATTCATTCCACCCACGAAAACGTCATGTAAGGTTAATTAAACATTTTAAAAACCATTCTCCCGTGCCCTGTTTTATTGTGGTAACGGAAAAACCAAAAAATACACACTCAATTAAAAGAAAATTCCACTTCACTTTTGCTTGAAATGTGCTTTAAGCGGATCATTTCCTTTTTTGTCTCGTTTTGTTTTGTTTGGTTTTACAACATTAGGCGTCTGTTTGTTTTAATTTTTTTTACTATTGAACGAAGCAAGAGTAGCAAAAAAAAGAGACGAGTGAACCCCCGAAAAGTCCACACCCTACGGTACCATGCGGTTGAAATGGCGGTTTTGGTTTTCTTTTTACTGTCATACCATTCACAATAAAATTTGATACCCGAATCAGAAGCCAGCGAACAAGACGCTGCGCCCCGTCCGGTGTCTTATATCGGATTTTTTTCGCTACCACCCCAACGGGGTGAGTTGTGCATGAATCTTTTTTTTTTCTTGTTCTCCCATTGCTTCACCCGTCTTCGGGCGGCTGTCTCGAGCCCACTCGAGCCGCAACAATAAACATGAATTAGATAGTGAGCGATAGGAAGACAAGGAAGGAAAAACAAAGCAAAAGAAACCTTTTTCGGGCTGGTGGAACAATTGAACAAGTTCGTACCGTGGCGTCCACCACCCCGGCCCGGGCATCCCGAAAGACGCGCAAACGATTGAAAGTGGTCCCGCAAACGTTACATATGAAGTTTACTAGGGTTTCTGTTTCTGCAGGGGGAGTGTATATTGGAGCTGATTTTTTTTTTCGTTGTTGCGCCAGCTTCTCCCAACACGCCTACCAATTTGTCAGCTCGGCTGGCAAGCCCAAAGCGCTCCATTTTGCGCTCCGAAGTGCGCCGCACGGGAATGGGATTTGGGTGTTATTTTTCACTTTCACTACCGATATCCCTTCACTCGCTATTTTCTCGCTTAAAAGCGAGAAATGAATGGAGAAAATTGTATTCACTTGTAACCCTTTTCCGCGGCCCCATCTCCCACCCCGTCGCTCGGATGTCCACCCGGCACACGGGACGCGCGCTGGTTGACGTATTTTTTTCGGAGAGCTTTTATATTTGGGATTTTCATTTGCACCGTGTGGTGCCCCCGAAAAACCGACCGGGGTAGCCATTTTTTTTTTGTTTTTCGACCCATAAATGACCGTTCCCATAGCTTTCGATTATCGAAAAGGGATTGGAAATGAAATGTATTCTTATTACAGCTAGAACAAAAGGGATAAAATTAGCTCCCTGTACCCGGGATTTCGTACGACAGTTGCGGGCTCTGGGTGTTTTGGGACCAGTGACAGTGTCTACCAGACCGCGCTTTTGGATGGGGGTGTGTAACGAGATGGCATTAACCAGTGGGTCGGGTTCACCAAAATCCTCTACAATAAAATTGACCGGGTCAATGGTTTCGTGGCTAGCCCGAGAATGAAGATTACCGAGGTTTTTTGGGGTTTTTTTTGTTTGGTTGTCCAGGTACCCTTGTGTCTTTGGAAGCTGTTGCGGTTAAAGATGACACCAGAAATGATACCAAACTTGGATCGCAAATGGAAAAGGAATTTGTTGGTTGTGCTGTAAATAAAGCAACAACAAAAACCGACACCCCAATAATGATTGCTATTTCCAATGTCTGCAGTGCCCTCGCACTGCTCAAGGGTTGCGCGGAAGAGGCGCCATCTTTTATTTTTCTTTCCTCTCGGTTCCTATAGATTAAAGGGAGTCGTTGAGAGGGAGGAAATAAACATGATCTAATAAAACTCTGTTATAAACGTATTAAACAACCAAACAGCCGAACAGCCTCACTGCACATTGGACATTTGTTGGAATAAAGTTTGAAGAACCAACCTTCTATGAGCAACAAACCAAGGATTTTTTAATCTACAGGATTAAACATGGTAAACTCTAAAACACCAAGGTTTTAACTTATCTGGCTTTTGAGAACGAGGTGGTCCAAATACATTAGGCAAAAGAAACTCTTTAGGTTTAAGTTTGTTCTAAATCCATATAACGTTTAAATTTTGTAACAACTTCTTCTAATATTGGAGTGTAACTACTAATTGTTAAACTAATAGTGGCTCTTAACACTATTGTTAGATGAAAACATTGCAAAGATACATGGCAAGCTCTAATTTATACACGCAAGTGCTATCGATTGATAGGATAGTGGAGATCTTGAAGAAGTTATAGCTGTATTAAATATACTAAAAACGCCCTGTTATTGAGCGCCATCTGGCGGATTAGGTGTAAACTGTAAAAAATATATTTTTATATAAAAATTTCTCTAGACAATATTTTTTCCCAAAATTTGATCGAAACCCCTCCTACTGTGAACTGTGGGGAGTGTTTCACTTTTGTTTTGCTCACCCAGGCGCGAGTGAACATCGTCCGCTTTGATTTTCCCCGGTTAAAACCATCAGCATGTTTGGTGTGCTATAATTGAAACGATTTGATTAACTTCAAACCGTGCGCCAGTTTGGTCGGAAAAGGCGAAAAAAAAACTGTTGCAACTCATCCAAAAGGAAAAGAATGGAATCATCAAAAATAAATAACGTGTAGTACGTTTTTTGTGCGCCAGTTTGGTTGTTGTTTGTTTCTTGTGTACAATGTATCTATTCAACCAACACGGTTACGCAATTGAAGTAACCGAAGCTGGTTGCAGTGTATCAAATCGGAGCTTGATTTGACATGTAACTGACAGCTGGGAGTTGTCAAAATCCGTGAATGACGTTTCGGTAGCGGTTGAAAGAACAAAGAACTTACTAAAAAAGAGTAGGGGATGAAGTTGAAAAATAAAAACACCCCCACCTCGCTGTCACTCATCCGTGGTGTATTGATGTGGTAAGCGAAGCGAATGTCCATTTATTGGGCTAATTTGTCTAATTTATGGAATGGGATAAATTCCCGTGCCGAGATACACAACCCCAACCGGTAACCGGATTGAAAGTCAAACCTTTTTTTGTGTGTTGCTGAGTGTTAGTGTTAGTATTTGTGGTGAGAGGTGTTCGGTTCGGTGGCCAGTGGTACGTCCCACTGTGCGTGTAAATATTGAAGATTGAATCTGCTAGGGCATTGGTGAGTGGTCGGGGGCAAGCATAATATGTAAACCGGATTGTGTAAAGAGACGACACTGGGATGCTGATAGTCGTCCGATAGCGTACCGTATAAAGTGTCATGCTAAATCCAAGCAAGTCCGCCCCGTTCTCGGTTCCCCTATTCTCATCGCTCGACCCATGGATAAGCGCGAGAAGCTCAGCATGGTACAACAACAAAACCGGGCTGTATGGGTGGGCGGGTGGTATGGGGAGAAGATATGACGGTATGATTTATGCATATTTTGGCATAAAATTTTCCCCCTACTTTCCACGCAGCAGCACTGTTTTGTTGGCTGCTTGCGTTGTCACCCCACTCGTTCACTTGCTTTGCGGGATTTTTCGCAGGCCACCGCTGGAGTGTGGCCATTGCGCCAACACCGGGCCCATTGCAGGAGAGAGCACCATTGCGCTCGATTTGCTTCCAGAGCCTGCTGCGGTTGAATCTTTTGTTCCGGTACCGAAAAGTCACGTCAGCCTCAACACGGAACGCTCCACGGCACTGTCGTTCGCTTTCCTTCCCGCTCGTTCTAGCTGCTGCTTGTCATCTCTCTCACTCGCTCTCTCTGTGTATGTGTGCTTGGTACCAGAGCAGAGTCATAGGCGTCCGTGTCAGTGGATGCTTGCGGACTTGCGTTGCTTTTCCACCGTACTTGTAACTCAATAAATTAAATGAACAATAAACGACGGTTCTAGACACGAACAGTTCGCACTTTTCCTCCCATTTCACCCGTCCCCATCGGGTGAAGTGAGCCTCGGATGATGCCGGGGTAGAAAATGGTGGAAAGGGGGAGGTATAATTTTCGGTTTTCCCACAAACGAGAACCACTGTGCGAAAAAGCCACGTTCCGGTGTACAAGTTTTTTGGGAAGCCGCATATAACCTACAACCTTCTCCACCATGCAACACTCTCATCAGCTCCACCGGCCTAGTTGTAGCAGTAATAGTTAAGGTAAGGATACCGTGGGAAATAACGGTACACCCTTTCGGGACATTCAAAAAGGGAGGATGGGCGGTGTTTTTTCGGGTGTTCATCGTTCCGGGTCCCTGGTTCGGGGTGCAAAAACAGGTCAAAACCTTTTCTGCCCTCCTGTGCTGCGGGAGGTCACCGAAACAAGGTACTGCGGCACCGACGCACATTTGCCAGATATACTGATGCACCTCAGCGTAGGGCCACTTTAAAGATTGAAGTACTTTATATAGTTTCTTCTCCCCTCATCTTGGCTTTTAACCTTTTTTTTGTGGACTTTTCCGGATAATCAGTTGTGTCCAAGAGGGGTGACTTTTTAGATATTTTGGCCAATGTCCGGACATTGGTTGAAAGGAGCAGTCGCTAAGAATTTCTGTAATTCCTTGCATCATGTTACCGTAGCATAAGAGTTCAATAAGACTTGAGAGAGACTTTTAAACGTTTTAGACAATGTCCGAATATTAGTCATCAGTTCATCAGTGAGTCAGAATTTTTACTCAGACTTGGAACATAACACAGCGTGGCACAAAAATTCAATGAACGAAGTACAATAGGGATGTTACGAGTTCATTGAGCTTAACTAACTCCTGGGAACTCCGTGAGGAGGTGTTTTAAAGGTTTTTAGCCAATGTCCGGACATCGGTTGACAGTTGCTCAGAGAGTCAGAATTTCTATAGAAACCTGGAATATGGGACACTGTGGGACAAGAGTCCAATAACAGAACTTCAATAGGAATTGGAACGAGTTCTAAGAGCTTAACTACTTCGTGGTAACTGGGAAGTCTTTTAAAGATTTTTAGTCAATGTCCGGACATTAACCGTCAGCTGCTCAGTGAGTCAGAATTTCCATAGAGACCTGGAAATACACCGTGGTACAAGAGTACCAATTGGCATTTGTTGTGAGTTCTTAAAGCTTAACTACCTCATGGCAACTCCGGTTGCACGTAAGACGCTTACCGAGAGAGGCTTAACAGTTGTTTTAGTTGCAAGAGTTTGAATGTTTCCGTGCTAGATCTCACTTGCGAGCTCGTTAACGTTATCGGTCGTTTGGAGGAATGGGAGGGTAGCCGAGAAATATCCGTAGCAACCGGCGTCTACTTTGATGGTTTCCTGTGCCGATATTAATGTCACCCGAAGGTCAACTAGCTGCTATGGTAGACATTGCTTTCCTCACAAAGCCCCTTCTCGAAACGACACAAACATTAGTGCATCTTGGTGACTTAATAAATCTACACACGAGAAGAAAAAAGCACCGGGGCGAACACAGAAAACTTCTGCCTCGCTTGACAGCTTTCGTCAGCGGCGGACCAAACGGTAGGCGGAGTAGGCGGTCGCCTAGGGCCTCGCCGTGTTGGGAGCCCCAAACAACTTGTGCCGATTGTGCGATTTTTGGAAATTTAGCAGCAGAGTTAATGTATAGCACAAAATCTAATTAAAAAGGTAGATAATTGATCGAAAATATCCTTAGATTTTATATATCCTTGGTTAGATAATTTTTTTTTATTTCATTAGCTATATCGGCCCGGTTACACGGCTACGCAAGAGAAGTATGCAGTGTACTCAAACTCCTTCTTCTTTATCGGCACGACATCTTCAGGATGTTTAAGCCTACCATTTCTATTTTGTTTAACTTTATTTACCCGTAGGATAGTCAGTGCTGCGTACGGAGGTTTGATGGTCCAAATGAAATTGTCCCGTGGTCCTGTCTTGTACAGACCGACTGCGCTACGAATACACCATCTGGCCGCCCCGTGAACCCTTATATGCCCTTTTACTTTAACCTATTCATGTATTCCATTTCATGAACGGGATTTTTTCATCTGTTCGTAAATGATCCTACCGTTAGATGCTAGAATAGAAACAATGCTTATTTTTACTTCCGCAATATTCGCCAGCTATTGCCATTGCGATTCTCGTGATGTGGTATTGTTTTCTCTCCTCGATTGAACCGTGAAAATGTCCAGCCTACGTGCAGTGGAGGATCAATCCCCTTGGAGGCCCAGGGCGGAATTTTTCAAGGGGGGCCCATAATTTTGCTACGGCATTATCGGTGTTAGGGAGATGTACTTCAAGCATGATGTAACAACACCAGCAAAGTCTCGGAAAGAAAGCTCCCTTGCGTACATCTCAGAGTTCTGTTGCGTAGCCCTGTAAACGGGCCTAGTAAGCTAGTCTCTATATATAAACGTTTGTATGCGCTAAGGAGAACGATAACGCCACTACTTGGATCGCCATTAGCTGGTACGAAACTCCATACAAAACCAGCTGTTTTCAAATTTCCGATACCAGGAGAGCATGTTGTTCAAGAGGTAACATCTTCCATCCCCCTCCCCCCAGATGCATCAGAGAATAAGCGATCTTCCGCCAAGATATGCAATATATACGCGGCATATTTACGTGGAGTAATTTGATTGGATGAATTTTCCTCTGCATTCGGCTCCATCTGGGGATCATTCTCATTGATGACGCACCCAGCGGCGGATCAAACGGTAGGCGGAGTAGGCGGTCGCCTAGGGCCTCGTCATGTTGGGGGGCCCAAACAATTTCTGTCGATTGTGCGATTTTTGGGAATTTAACAGCAGAGTTAATTTATAGCAACAAAATTTAATTGAAAAGGTAAAAAATTGATAAAATATATCTTCCTAGGTTATACATAACATTTGTTTCTATGTAATTAATTAAATGCAAAGAAGAAAATCGACTTTGTGACTTTAAAGTATAAACGAAATTACACCAGGACCGGGGCATTAATTTTCTTGTTGGTGGAGAAAAATTTCTTCGAAAACTACCAATTTCCGAATGTATAGTACCAGGAGAGCATCCACGGAAGAGGTAGCACCTAATATAGCAATTTTGGTCGAAAACCGCCGAAAGGTATGCAATATTTAAACACTAACATTCCCGTTGGTCGTGAAAAATTTCTTCGAAAACTACCAGTTTCCGAATGTATAGTACCAGGAGAGCATCCACTGAAGAGGTAGCTCCTGGTATTTTTGCCCGCCTAAAGGTATGCAATGTTTAAACACTAACTTTGCAACCAACTTGCAATGCAATGCGCCGTAAGGTATGCAATGTTTATACACTAACTTTGCAACCAACTTGCAATGCAAGTTTGGTGCATGCAAGAAACTTGCAAGATGGCGCCCAACTTCGTACTTGCATGCAACAAACTTGCATGCAAACTTGCATGCAATCTTGCATGCAAGTTTTCGCATGCAATTTCTTGCATGCAAACTTGCATGCAAGTTTGTATGCAAGAACTTGCATACAAACTTGCATGCAAGTTCTTGCATACAAACTTGCATGCAAACTTGCATGCAAGTTTGCATGCAAGAAATTGCATGCGAAAACTTGCATGCAAGATTGCATGCAAGTTTGCATGCAAGTTTGTTGCATGCAAGTACGAAGTTGGGCGCCATCTTGCAAGTTTCTTGCATGCACCAAACTTGCATTGCAAGTTGGTTGCAAAGTTAGTGTATAAACATTGCATACCTTACGGCGCATTGCATTGCAAGTTGGTTGCAAAGTTAGTGTTTAAACATTGCATACCTTTAGGCGGGCAAAAATACCAGGAGCTACCTCTTCCGTGGATGCTCTCCTGGTACTATACATTTGGAAACTGGTAGTTTTCGAAGAAATTTTTCTTCACCAACGGGAATGTTAGTGTTTTAACATTGCATACCTTTCGGCGGTTTTCGAGCAAAATTGCTGTACAAGGTGCTACCTCTTCCGTGGATGCTTTTCTGGTATCGGCAATCTGCAAATAGCTGGTTTTGTATGAAATTTCGTACCAGTCGATGGGAAGTTTGAGCGAGATGAAGGATGCTTTCCGTTTCATCCATCTTCCTTAGGCCGTCTCCACATGGGCCGCGTTTTCCGCGGTACCGCGGAGACTAGTTTACTAGGCCCGTTTACAGGGCTATGCAACAGAACTCTGAGGTGTACGCAAGAGAGCTTTCTTTCAGAGACTTTGCTGGTGTTGTTAAATCATGTTTGAAGTACACCTCCCTTACACCGATAATGCTGTAGCAAAATTATAGGCCCCTCTTTAAAAATTCCGCCCTGGGCCTCCAAGGGGATTGATCCGCTACTGGACGCACCACTATCTGTGTTTGTCCCCGTGCTCGATGGTCTCGGCTGTCTTCCTCGGCGACGTATCTTAAACATACCATGAGTCCAACCGGCTTCACCCCGTGGAAACAGGATCGGGTACTGTAGTGGACGCATCATCTGGTTGGTCTCATACACTGACCTTAAGATGATTAGGGGCGGCCCAGCGGCGGATCAAACGGTAGGCGAAGAAGGCCCCTTCTTACTGCGCTTTTCGCCTTGTCTCATTTCAAGTCCCCTCAATGTTCCCCTTCCCTCCTGTATCGTTTTTTAAATTAGAGGCCCCAACTATATTTCCGCCCCGGGCCTCCAAGGAGATTGATCCTCCACTGGCTTTCGTGATGGGAAGAAATAGCTGTCTGTAAGGCATTTTTGTTTCCGTACGCTGGCTGCTAAACTTGGGAGAGTTAATTACATTTTTTTGCTGTTGTTTTGAGTTGAGGAATAAATATTTCACCCAAGTCGGGGATGGAATGTTGCACCATTAGCGAACGAACTGGTCGTATATCTTCATCACCATCATCCAGAACATCAAGCTCCGTGTTCGGTTACACGAAGGAAGCAGGGCGTTCTACCGAGGCGGGCGGAAACGAGTGAGCGGCTAGTGCCGCATCTTCGCGTGGGAAAAGCCTCGAAAATTATGAGACGAGCTGGTGCTGTTGTAAAATTTCTAGCTACAAACCACGCAACTTTGGAGGATGGATTTCTGGGTTTTTAATTCTTAATCCTGGAGCTTAGGCGCGGGCGATCCTCCTAACGCCGGTTAGCCATGCTTGAGCGATTCATTTACGAACGCTAATTACTAGCGATCTGTGAAAATTGGTTTAAGGCAAACGACAAACCGGGGTTTGTGGTAGTGGAAGCCCAGCTTATAGTGTGTGTGTGTGTTTGTAGTAACCCCACAACCGTTGATTGGATTTTGGGCCAGCAAGCACCACGGTGCGTGAACTGTCATCTTTGACAAATTTTCGCTTTGTTTCGACCTTTTTTTTTCTATTCCCCATCCTCCAATACGGGCAAAAGTGTCACCAGGCGCAAGTGTGAAACATGAACCTTTTGTAGTCACGTGAAAACTCCCCCCGTACCCCTAAACCCACGGCAAACGGGGGATGGAAAATAAATCTAAAGTGTTCAAAGTCGGAAAAGACAAAATACAATACGCTTGCACAGCAAACGAAACACAAATAAACGTGCGGCATAATATTAACTTCGCACCGGATAGAAACTGTTTGCCACCGAGCGCTTGACGACTTGCAGCATGGACCAGCAGCACGGTGGGAGGACATAATGTAAAAATTGAATTATGAATCACCCGAGAATACTTTCTGCCTTTTTACCGTAGGTTTTCCTTCACGCCCGTAAGGTAAAGAAAAGGCGTCTTTCGTTTTATTTTACTTTTTTTTTGTTTGGTCTAAGATAACGCGATCCGGAACGTGTCGGTTTGTAGTATTTGTCTTTTGCCGTTTGGCAGGATCTACACCGGTTTGCTAGGTGTAACGGGTAAGGAAAGTGGTCACTTTGCTACTGCTGCACAAACAAGACTTTGTGCTGGAAGAGTAAAACAGCTTCCTGATACAACCATAGTTGGCTAACAGAATGTTAATAACATCTTAATAAGGTAGCTTTGTAATGCAAATTGCATAACCCATTTGATGTGACGGCGTAAACTACTTATCCATGGAGATTAGGTGACTTTTGTACATGATGATGGCGCCCTCTGTTCGTAAAAAAGTGCACTATAAGATAAGTTCGATAAAGTATTACAATTACAGGGTGTTGAATATCGACTGTAAGATATTCTGCCTTATGCTAAAAGATAGTCTTGCCTAATTTGAAAATGAGATAAATGGAAACTATCAGAGGGGATTCCCGACTGATTGATGTCAGACGAAGACACTCGACAATTTAGGCGACTTCTTCAGCGCAGATCAAGCCAGTGATAAGGTTATTTAAAATAAAATCATCCAATTAGTGTTAAATGTTGTTCTAAATCTATTATATTCCTTATGTTTATATTACAATAATATTTTATTATATCTCAAAATAGATAAGGCACAAAAATGAAAAGAGATTGAGTCTCTAGCATAAATAATATCAGAATACGTGTCATTGATTAATTTACTTAACAGAAACGGTCTTGCGGAGTAGTAGTAGTGAAAACTTTAACACAGTATGCAAAATGTCTAGCATAAGAACTTTTCTCAACGCTAACAACAAACGCTTGAATCTCCACAGATCGAATTGTTTCCCAACTGTCCCAACGCTTTGCCACCTCAAACGTCACACCATTAAACAAATAACTTCCAACCAACCCCGACAAGTATGCAACCCGCGTAACATAGCACTCAGCGTCTGGGCAATTTGTACCGTGCGCTGTCACCGATGCGATTGTACGTAAAAAGGTTTTATTAATTCATTCCGGCTAAAATAATAACAAATGAACGCCAGCAGGTAGGACGGGTCACGCGATAGCACCGGGCGTGAATAGCAACGCAACGGAAAGGGGGAGAACCGATCAAAAGTTTATGTTTCCGTTGCCAGAAACACAAGGCAAAAAATAAATTGCAGTGAGGGACGCTCGCGAAAACCCGCCGTCCCTGGAACGAAACTTTAATCATTAATGGTACCTGTAAAGTAGCAACTAGTTGGGTCGATGACTATGATGAAGGCAACGCACAAATGTCCACTGGGTAGCTGATGATGTTGTCTACCTCACTTTAAAACTTGTTTATTAAGTTTAAAAAACTTACACTCCAGCGTCGGTTTCGTTGACAGAACCGAACAACAAGCTTGTAAACCTTAAGAATTCATCTGCGAAGGGGAAAGAAACGCTAGCATGAGCACACACCGAACAAAACAGTGAAGATACAGCTCTTTACGCTTCTTGGGTATCCGCATATACACGCACACAAAAAGAGTACAACAGCAGGCATTTAACATAGCCGACCCAAAAATCCAGCCAACTGTCAGCGGCAGGAGAGAAACGGCGGAAACAAACGAACCCCAGGCTGACCCAGTGGACCGAGCGAGGGGTGAGTATGGGCATGGGGGGGTGGAAGGAGAGGGAGGTGATTTTGCAGCCCTCCGGGGTCTTGTGCAGTACACCGGTTGGTTAATCTAGCGGAACTAATACATACACTTTCCGGGCATCTACCGGGCTTCCGGTAGGCGCTGAACTCGGAGGACATCGCCGTGGCTTACGAAAATCGCCCTCACGTTTGAATGGAAACCAACCACAACCCTCCTCGAGGCAGTTCAGTTGAGAGGAAGAGGAAGAATTGGGGGAGGGAAGGAAGGTGGGATTGGGGGGGGGGGGGGGGTTACAATTTTAATTTTTGAAGTAACGGTTTTGCGCGACATCGGTACCGTGCGGTGCTGCGAGACATGGAATTACTCGGAATTCCCGGGGCAAAGCGTTACGCTTCGTTCCCACGTTTCGAGCACTGCAATTGTTCAAGTTTCGCAGAGGGGTGAAACGAAGGCGACACGGAATGGGAAGGGTAGATAAGAAGAATCTAGCCGCTCGATCAGGATTGGTAAGCTCGCATCTTACAAATCAACATTTACGGCCAAAAACCCGAAAACTCCGCACTCGATATCCCTTTTTGCTTTCGCCCTGAAAGTCGCGGGGTGCGGGGATTTGTTGGGCGCCGAAATGTGGAACAGCGCAAATGGTATTATCGGACAAAAGGTATTCTTTACGGGGAGCGGGTATTTTTTCTCTTCGCCCTTCGCCATACAAATAATTGGTACCGGAGTGGGTTGCAGCCACAGCACAGCTTAAAGGATTACTTGCCCGGTACGGTTCCGGTCAGACGACAGCGGGTTCCGATCGGCTATCGTGTCCAAAACATTCCCAAACGTCGGTACAGCACGGTAATCTTTGTTCACGGGTAATCGAAAACTTGTGTCGTGTGCTCTGGTGCGTTTTTCTTTTACTTTGCTACTGCAGTGTTCCAGAGTTCCAGAGTTTCTTGCTGGACAAGGAAAAAGGAAGAGTATCTCCAGTGCAGTGTTCCAGAGTTTCTTACCGGAGAACACACAAAAAGGAAGAATTCCTATATCCAGTGCAGAGTTTCAGAGTTCTTTGCTAAGGAACACGCGAAAAGGAAGGATATCTCCATTACAGTGTTCCAGAGTTTCAGGGTCTCAGAATTCCTTGCTTGAGAACACATAAAAAGGAAGAATAACTCCATTACAGTGTTCCAGAGTTCCATAGACCCAAAGTTCCTAACTGGAGAACACAGAAAGGAATAATACCTCCAGTGCAGAGTTCCAGAGTTCCAGAGTACTTTGCTGAGGAACACTCAAAAGGGAAGAATACCTCCAATGCAGTGTTCCAGAGTTCCATAGACCCAGAGTTCCCTGCTGAAGAACACATAAAAAGGAAGAATACCTCCAGTGCAGTGTTCCAGAGTTCCAATGGCCCAGAGATCCTTGCTGGAGAACACGCAAAAAGGAAGAATATCTCCATTATAGTGTTCCGGAGTTCCACAGCTCCAGAGTTTCTTGCCGGAGAACACGCAAAAAGGATGGATATCTCCAGTGTTCCAGAACTCCAGAGTTTCTTGCCGGAGAACACGTACAATGGAAGAATATCTCCAGTATCGCGTTTTATCAAATATCTCCTAATTAGATAATGCGTGCGAGTTTTCGTTGGCCGACGAAGTGCTTCATTTAATCATGGAAGTCCACCGCCACATTTTTATTCCTTGAGAAGTTCCCAACATTATGCTAACGCCATCTACGCGCGATGTGGAAATATCGATATCAGGCAGGATTTCAGGATATTTACCACACTTGAACCATTTGGTGAAGGAGGGAGGGGGGAAGCCTTCGCTAGCAATTCTTTGCCCCATAAAGGGCGGTGCGAAAAGCGGTTGATGAATTATTCCACCACTTGAGCAAGTGCTTCAACGCTGGTGAGCAAGCAACTTGGGGCCCGGAGCTCCGGCTGCTGGTGGTACTTCTAACCCATCTACCCACTGCTCAGTAGCTAAACACTTCCTTTGATGTGATACAGCCGGAAGGTAGTGGCATCCTTCAAACCACCTCCACCACCCCCTTCTCCCCTTCACACACACACACCCTAAAACAGCAGCTTTTCTTTTCTGGCGGCGGTTTAGCGGCTAAGTGGCAATGCCGGTTGGGATGCGTGCCCGTAACAATCCGGGCCCCCGGAATCGTTTCGTTGTCGTGCAAAATTAATTAATCGTTTTATTGCATTATTTATTTTACCCTGCGTTTTCTCCCCCTTTCTACCCTGTACGTCCATTGTTAGTCCATACGGTTAGTGCCGTCAGCACGTCGGTACTGAAGGAAGTCGAACTTCCGAGAAACTCCACTCAAAGCCACTCTCGCTAACATTATTACTTGACGAAAGGGTCGTGTACGTGTGTGTTTATGTGTGTTTCCACCGGGTTTTTTTTATACTTTTACCCCAAAAGAAAATCCCAACTTTTGATATCGTTTTGGGATAACGATTATCGTGTTCAATTCTTTGGAATCTAGTTCTGTTTTTGGGGGTGGGTTTTGGGAAGGAAAGGGGTTGTGTGTATATTTTGGAGCACCATCCTTTCCGCCAAAGGGCACAGCTGGTGGCACACGCTTTTACGGCAAAGGGGGGGGGGGGGGGGGGGGGGAATGTCCGTGGTGAATGCGCGGCTGCGAGTCTAATTTAGATGAATGATACATTTTTATTTCGCTGCCTGCCGAAAGCAATCATTCCACGCCTTGATTGGCAATTACGCATTCGGCAGGCAGCCGAACCCCGAGTGCGAGCGCACGATATGATGATTTATGACCGACCGGGTTTGGGGTGGTTTTGAGAGGGGGTGAGATTTTTGTTTTTTTCGTATGCGTTGTACTCCCCTGTTGGCTCAGCTGCGCCCTGCAAAGCACGGGCATCATCGGGATGGTGGTGTTGCATGGTTACTGGGATAGTTCGCATCTCGTGATGGAGTGTACCACTGTTACTACCACACTAAGCTGCCAAAGCTGTAATTTATTGTGTTTCGTCTCGTTTACTGTTTGTTTTATTTTTTTTGCGTGGTTGTTGTTGCTCCTGCTGCTGTGTTCCTACATATTCCCAGTGAGTTAAAAGTTTTGCGCGTGAATGAACCATCAAGCAGGGGAGCTATTTGGTGTGGACCGAGAATCAAGGGCTGAAACACCCAAAAAGTCCCAAAGGCTGCTGTGCTTGCGCAGGGCTATCTCGGGTTTGGGTCATTAAAATGTGGCCATTGTGTGTGGCGTGCATGTTGTGCAGGGCAGAAACACGGCACATCATTAATGGATGAACGTCTTCGTTCAGGCAGGGCCGAACCTCTTCCGATCCTGATAGCTCTCATATATCAATTTGAAGACTAGAAAAGAAAAAAAAATGCTCACACTCACACACTACAACACGAGGCGATACAGACAGTTATTTATTGTGCGTAATTACCAGCGCCGTGTCTGGTGGGAAGATGCGCCAACAAGAACGGCCGCTTCGATTCGGCCAGCATTTGCGCGAAGCGTCGAAGTAATCCTTTCGTCAGGTTTGTGCTTGATAAATTAGTTTCCCGAAATGCGATGAATCGCACGAAAAGCTCCAATCAACAGCTATGGACAATCAATATCAATAAAGCAAGCAAATCCCGTCAGAAACGAATCCCAAAACCCACCGACGGGGCCTTCAGCGCTAGACGAAACTTTTACGCTCAAACGTGCTTTATGACAAAAGCCGCACCACTTCGCATTCGCCTCATTGTCTTGTTGCCAATTATTAATGGGCCATGACTTTGGGACTTTTCCAACCCCCGTGCACGGTGCACGATATGAATCGCGTGGAGGGTGGGTGCGCATTCCTTCACGATAGCCACATCCATGGTGCCGCATGTGTTGAGCGAGAAACTCCCACACACCGGAACCGGACCGCCAACGCGTTGTCTTGATCTTGGCACGCTCCAATGTCTGGCCAACGTGTGGCCGTACAATGGACGTACGGTGCACGTGCTTGCCGCAGCCGGTAGATTTTCTCGCTAGAATCTTCCCCCGGTGCGGTATGCTCGAGCGCAATAATAATTGTGTTCGGTCCTCCCACCCCGGCAGGGAAAACGTTGGATCAGATTTCTTGTGCGCGCTCGGTGTCTGGCGTGGGATAAATCAAAGCAACGAAATAAAGCACCCTGTCCGTACACGCCCGCAACCCGTAACGACTCCCAATCTTAACGTGCGCACGGGATGGATTTATTTGTCCGAAACGGAACAGATACACCGCCGCACGGTATCGGTATCACATTACCGCTGATTGATTAAGTAATGATGCGGTGAAGTCGAACGGTGTACAAAATTCCCCATAATGCCGCGATTGTGTGAAGCACACAAGCAAGAAATTACTCCGAAATTGATTGCTGCAAATTAAAATGCCCACAATGTATCCCACCTAACCGACAGTTTTGCTAGGAAGTCGAACCTTGCGGCTGCGTTGCGTGGCAATATTCCACACGCAATGTCAATGTACAACACAATCTGTTTTTCGCCGTGGGAACGATAATGGCAACGATTTACGTGTTTTTCAAACCACTTCAGCGCCTGTTGGCAATAATCTTAATAAGATAATCGCGTGACGCGCTGGGTGGTGCTTTAGGCGCTTTGCGATTTGCATACGTACTGGGCGCATTTTCACTTTGAAGCTTAAGCGCCTAAAGGTATGCAATGTGTGTGACAAATTGAGCTACAATGGCTTTGATCGTGCGTTAACGTTAAAAAGTTTGAATTTTATTATGATATGTCAAAAAATGCATTGGTAAATTCAAATGCAAAATTGCAAAAAAGGTACCCTATTATTTGAAACCAGAATTGTAGGAAAAACAAATAAAATTTAGTTTTAAGAATACATTGTGCAACCTCAGAGGCAGACAATTTAAGAATAAATGAATAAATAAATAAATAAATAAATAAAATTTAGAAATTGAATTTTAAACTCAATTCCCTCCAAACAGTTTGGGATTATGGAAATGATTGTTGAAATGAAATGAAAACGTTGATGTTAAATTCGTAAAGATGTTGCTCCTGTTCACTGTTTATCAAAATAATGCAACATTTATTCAAAACTTGAGGAATTTTTTTTCTTCTTATATTGTAAAAGACATTACAACCGCATAATGAAGCGTTCGTAACTAAAACTTAATAATTTATAAAGGCTAAAAATTATGTAGCTTGAGAGTTAATTGGTTTGACTAATGACAAATCAGGAATCCAACTCGATGATGAAAACGTCCCTTATTGGATTGGCCCTGTCTCATTTACTCTATGAAAGCAAAGCAGCAAAACAAGAAGATATATGAATTATTATTTTATGAAACGATTGTCAATCTACAACAGCGGAATTGTTTTAATAAATTAAATATGATTTCAGATATTTGAGGCGTTTTTTTACGCTGCTCACATTTTTAACATATGCAACATATGATCTAGCCTGGATCAGACCTGACAAACTTACGGAGATTTTTATTGACATTCGCGAGCTAAAAACACATAAAATTAAAATTTACGCGCCTAGAGGTATGCAATGTATAAATTAAATATCTTGTTTATTTTACGCTTCAATATCATTGCCGCGAGTTGAACGAGATTTAAAATCGAGCTTACGCTGAAATCACTGCGAAATAGTATAAAGATAAATATTGTTCTAATAAAAAAAACGGAATCTCCCTAAATGTATTTCCGCCAAGATATCATCAATTTCGCATCTCATTTGCATAGAATCGTTTCTCACCCCTTTGTACGGCGAGAGAGATAGAGGGAGAGATCACCCCCAAACACTTTACTTCTGTCACGAAACAAACACAAAAACGCGCTTGCAATTTCATCAAAGTGTGCTCGGATAACATTTTCCCCAAAAACGCACTCAGCACACCAGCGCGACCAGGAGAGTTCATTAACACAGCGTGACGGGATTTGCATTTCAAAAACAAAAAAAAAAGAAGTTTTATTTCACCACTCGTGCCTCGTTGATGCTACCGCTTCATTAGTGTTGCTGCGCCCGGGTCATCGAACCACGACTGTGCCCAGCGTAATGAGCATACTGGCAGGCAAGTCTTTCGAAGGCGCTTTCCTTTCCAGTGCGCTACAATAAATTACATCACTAGTCGCTATAAAATTGTGCCGCCCGGCACCCACCGGGCCCGATCGTTCCATCGGCGATGCGCAAAAGAAGCTTAAGGCTTGATGATAGACGACTTGATTGAGTCTACATTGACGTGCGCTCGCTTTCCTTTCCGCACGCTTGCTGTTTTGTACAATTTTTTTTTGTGTTCGCGTTCGGTGACAAATGAACCACAAAGGCTATTTTATTCCGCTGGCAAAACCGAACAACAGCGGTAGGCAAAAATAATAACAAAAAAAACTAATAATATAAAAAGGAAAGGCATGGAGTGTGCACACAACGACGGCCGAACTTTGTCGGTCGGTGCCGTACCGGATGTCGGTGACACCGACACCGTAATGATGCGTGGCGTGGCGGTTAGCTGATACCCGATACCGCCGATCTAACCGACGGAAACGACCGACACCAGAACCATCAAGGCGCCCACCCGTCTCCCGCGTGCCGGGGCTAATGTAAATTAAAAATTTCGCTACAAGAGTTTTCCGGGGGGCGGGATGGCGGGAAGTACAGCGCTCAACACCTGCGAGCCCCAGCAGTGCCGACTAATGCACACTTTTACCACGCTGTATCGCCACCATCCTCTAAGGTTATGCGTATTTTATCGGATTATTTATAGCGACCGTTTTTTTTTTCTTTATTGGTTGTTTCGGTTGTTGTGGGTCCGCTTTTTTTTTGGTGGTTTGCGCCTTTCACTCTAGCGCCATTTTTTCGCGGCAGGGTTAGCAAGCGGGATCCGGTGGGCACATGTGCGCATGTGGGTGAACAAAAAAAAACCCCGCTTGGACGGGAGGCTTGTTTAAACGGAGACATGCCAACGGCCAAACAAGTCGCTAACAAGCAGGATTTGTCATGCGAATTGCATAACGCTAGGCGTTGGATTATACTCTTCCGCGTAGCTTATCGCTTATTTATCAAAGTTAATTAAAAAAAAATCACTTTACAGAAAAAAGCGCCCAAAGTTATGCAATTTGGATATCAAAATTCTCCCCTTAGTAGCTTTTTTCTCCGGTGGAGCTCTTATTTTTTTGGTAATCCTCCCGCAAAAAAGGGCAAAGCCATCCATCTTCAGCGGTGGAGGTGATGGACCTTTAATGGAACTATAGGAAGCCCCATTGATGATACATCAAGTCGAAAGTGCTATCTCTTCTTCTTTTGAGGGCTTTTATTTTTCTTTCTCTCTCTCTATCTCTGTCTCGCTCTTTTTGCATCAGCACGATCATTGCCCGATGATACGCGCGGATCAGCAAACCTGAAGGGCTGATGCTGGCGGGCGATAATGTTTGCGACAGGTAATAATTTTGAATTATGGATGTGGCCACCAGCGTACCCTGGTCGCATGACTTTCGCTCGCCATGATGCAGTGTGTTGCGGTTTTTTTTTCTTTATTTTATTTTGGTTCTCCTGTGATCTGTGAGGGATCGAACCCCAAAAGGAAGAAAAAGAAAAGGAAAAAAAAACAACCCCCCCGGCAAAGAATGTTTGAGTTAACCGACCGAAAGCTATCATCCCGGGCGCAAAAAAAAATATGAAAGACAGTGAACATAACACTGTGTAAGCGGAAAAACGTGCTTATTTGGGAGTGTTTGAAGAGCCGTCGGGTAGGTTTTTGCTGCCACTGACCGTCACCGTTACGCTGCACCGTTTGTTCTATTTCACTTAACGTGACGCCACAATAATCGAGACGTGTGGTGAACTTTCTCGTCCCACCTCCCATTTACACAATGAAACCTCCGGAAAAAGGAGGGAAAAGAAGGGGATGCTGGGGATGGGGCAAGGAAAAATTTCTCGCGGGGGCGATTTTTGGTGCAGGATTTATCGTAAAACCGTCAGGAGTTGGGGAAGTTTTTCATACTCTCTCTCTCTCTCTGTCTGTCTGCCTCTCTATTCGCCTTTCAAGTTTCGAATTGAATTTTTGCGCTGCAATGTTAGAAAGATGCAAGTTTGGAAAAGTTTTCTTGCGTTGTGGTTCGTTTGCCATATATTTTTTTTCTGTTGAGTTTACACCCCCTACAGCGTACAGCGCAGGCATTTACTGGGGTAGTAGATTACACAATCGACGGTTGGTCCCTTACAAAGTAGCCAGTCAGTGTGTGTTTTTTTTTGTGCTGTTTCAACACATTTTTATCTCTGCCAAAGTTATATTGCCACTGTTAATTCGTAGTCAAAATTTATGCATCTTTTCAGCTTACGGTGCCCGTACACCGGCCATCCCCGGTGCGAAAAGTTTCATCAAACTCGGTCCAAAAAAGGAAAAGCTCGGTTCATCATGGGACCAGCCACCGTACAGTTCCCATGGGACTGGGCGGTAAAGTGTGCCGAAAACCCCGAGAAAGGTTTATTGTCGGGAAAGAAGGTTAGTAGTTTCTTTACTGTGTGTGCGTGGGTTTTTTTTTTATTTTGTTAACACCCTTTGTCACACCCGATCCGACCCGTACGCTGGGCAAACCGGTGGACATTTGAAGTAAAAATGAAAAATAATTGAAGCGTTACAGTGTTTTACCCACATTGTGCATTTTATGGCACATAAAGCATGGGTGTGCTGTGGCTAACGTGAAGAAAGCGCTTTGTGTGCTTACCACTACTGGAAGGGTGCAAATGCATACGAGCAAAATAAGCAACAAATAACAGCGGCACGTAACGCGGATTGCATGGTTTTAGGCGCGCTGATAGCTTATTTAAAAGCAGCGCTTGAATGTAGGCATTGCGGTGTATTTGTTGATTTTTGGTATAAAACTAATTTTCAGTTCAGTTTGATGTAAAAGAATTAAAATGAAATGCTCACAAACAATTAAAGTAAATCTCATAACATAAAGCATTTCAAAATGCTCAAGAAGCCGAAATAAATTGGGTTTGCCTACATTTAGGCGCATTAAACTTAGAATAGTCTAAACGCAACATTCAATTGAATTCTTTTCGTCTTTTCCTTATACAATAATAAAAAAAAACAAGTTTGTATTTTAATCACGTTTGCTTAATTATTTTATCCTAAAATATATAAGGTGAAAGTGACAATGTTTGAAATGCCAACAATGACCGTTCTTTTTTCAAATGTTTTTTTTCACAGACGATTTATTCATTTAACTAATATCTGCTAACAAATTGTTTATAATTGTTTTCTTTTGTACAGCTGGACAGTCCATTATGCTATCAAACAAATAAAAACAAGCGTTGGTTAAATTTCTTCTCAAACGCCCAGATTGACCCTAGCAAATTTCGAACGCCTAAATGTATGCAATCAATTGCACAAAAACACGTGGTGGGCGCTTTCTAATGTTTTTGTTGTTGTTTCGGTGCTGTTCTCCCCAAAATATTTCGATCATTTCATCCGTTTACTTCGTTTACTGTACGCATCCCACTGTGCTCGGTTCATTCGGGTTACATCGACCAGCAGCGGTATCGGTGCCTTTCCTTATCTGGTCCTATCCCATCTCTGACCAATAGAGTGTTCATTGATGCCCGCTTTTACCAGGTGCGGAAAGGGCGAAATGTGAACACCGGCCGGGGAGTTGGTGGGAAGCAAAAGGATCTAAAGAGGATGGTATTTTATTTAAGAGTGCCCCCGATGAAAGATCCCATCCCTTTGCCGCCGAAACGACAACACAACGGTGTGTGCGTGTGCTTCCGGTGGTTCTTTCCCTTTTTTTTCGTCCCGTTTTTTTGTATCCCCTTTTGTGTGTGTTGTGTCCAACTCGCTCTGGACTCCCTCTGGCAACAGCTACGGTGTCAATCGGGAGGGGTGGACAAAATTGAACTGGGAGATGTTCAATTTGTTTGGTTGCTTAGATTTAGATAGATTTTTTTGTTGTTGTTGGTCGCCCATCGTTTTCCGTTGTTGCCCTGAGTGCTGTCGCTTAAGTTGAGACGTTTATGTGGGTGTCATCATAGCTGGCAGGCTGTTGAAAAGGGCGTTAAAAAGGGTTTCTAATCATTTTCCTGTGTGGTGTATTTTTTTTCTCTCCCCCTAATCTTTCTTTAGCTTGCCGTGCTCGCGTATCAGACCATCATTGGTGCCGGACAGCAGTGGCCCCGGTATACTAAGGGGGCGGTATAAATATTTTCGCATATTTTAAGTGATTCACCGGTCCGGGTTTCTGCGTCCTTTTCGCCATTTCGTGCCATTTTCCCATCATCGAGCGTGGTGCGGATTTCAAGCGCATCAAGCGTTTCCCAGTGCCGTACGGCCCGTAATCGTTACGCCCGGCTGCCTAACCGGCGATAGCGAGATAGCAAAGGCGTCCCGGTGTTGTTCGCCATTCCGCTTTCTTTATATCTTCCCACCTCGATTGCTCGTTTCTCCACGCTGCACGGGGGTACGGTTTTACAACAGCGTGAGGCTTACCGGGAGCCTTGAAAAAGATCAATCGAGAAATCAATTCTATTACAAAGATCATCGATCATTAGGGTATCCCTTTCCGGCCATACCAGGCGTTTCCGCCTTTCAAACAGGGTGGGCGCCCTGCCGAAGGTGGGCGTACTTGGGCGTCGCTTGATTGGAACGAACTCCACGTCCAAGAAAGGAAGAAAAAAACCTCCTGCTCCTCCACGCCACAGATACGCCAAACGCTGGAGGCAATCCAATCGAAGGTCAATTGGAGGCCCGGGTACAGGTCAATCGTAAAAGGGCACGATTAGCCTTTTTTCTTCTGTTGCTCCTCGTGCTCCTCCCCTAAACCACTGTTTGAGATGTCGTCACCGAGATAGTGGGTGATCTTGATTTGAGAGAAAGGATGGAAGATGGTCTTTTCTTGTTGTTGTTGGTTGCCGGTTTGCTGCTGGCTCCCAATAAGGGAAGGATTCCTCGCTGACTTTTGCCGTGCCAAGGTCAATCAGCAGTCGCTCCAAATGGTGAGCTTGGCCGATGATGAACATGGGCTGGCAAATGCGAGCAATCAAAACCCGCACGCCCGATTGACGATACGAGATGCGAGGTCGTTGTAAGGACTCTACATAAGGACCCGCTTTTTTAGCTAGAGTTGTGCCAAAAATTCCTTTTGCGGTTCTTTAAAAAAAACGAACGAACTGAGAGAACGAACGGAAAAAATAGTGGACGATTCTTTTCTAAAAGCTTAGCTGTACAAACAAGAAAAGGATTAGGTTTTGCATTATTTAAATAAGAAAACTTGTAATAGTTCACTTTCACATTTATTCATATAAAATGAAAAAGAACTGAACTGTGTTCACCTAAAAGTCAGAATGAACTGAACTAGTTCGCTCAAAGAATTGTATGCCGTATTTTGCCATAAAAATGTCATATTTTGCAATAAAAAAATAGAAAGAACTCAACTAGTTTGTTCAAAGAACTGCATGTGAACTGTATTTTGTCATTAAAAATTGAGAAAGAACTGAACTAGCTTTCTCAAAGAACTATAAGTCATATTTTGCTATAAAATAAACAATAACTGAACTAAGGAACTGTTTATCGTGTTTTGTCATAAAAATGAGAAAGAACTGAAGTATACTAACTCGAAGAGCCAGTATGTCATATTTAGTCTCAAAACAAAAAGAACTGTACTAGTTCGCTCAAAGAACTATTTCTTTGTATTTTGTCAAAAAGAAAATGAACTGAACTAGTTCGCTCGAAGAACCACTTATGCCGTTTTTTTGCTAAATACGCTATAAACATAGTATTTTAAAGAGGAGTAGTGTTGGATGAAGCAAAGTTATCTCAATTACCAATATGATTTATCAAATAATTCGTTCAACGAACTTACATCAATTGCAACAGTTGAAAAGGAACGGTTTGCGATTCATTTTATATTTCAAAAAGAACTCGGCCTTTCTAGTTCACCAAAAAGAACGGCAATGCGCATCTCTAGCAGTCACCATTTTCCAGAAGTAAGTGAAGTCGAAGTGAAAGCGCCCAGGAGATGAAACTTCAAGGAGATCACATTTTTCTATACAGCTGCCCACTATAACCCAGGTTTCTACTGCAGTAATTCCCATCGCAATCGGACACTCTAAAGGAAAGAACGGAGCAAAAAAAAGGTCCACTCCAAATATTCTTGGACATTTGCGTGCATGAAGGCAGGCAAAGCATTCAATGGACCACTTGGCTACCAGAGCGAACACCAAAAAAAAAAGAGCGATCACGACACAAAATCGCAATAACCACCGCAAAACCGCACCGCATATGTACATATGGGAAGACGCGCATCCCATTAGGGCACTTGTCAGTCCTGGTACCTGGTGCCTTGGATGGGCCATACCCGCGTGTAGGCTTGCACCATACATACAGGCGGTTTGCTTTATTTTCATTCGCCGCATCACCACGCCAAACCCTTCGCAAAAGCGTGCGACCGGCCGTGATTGATGGTATAAACTGCGAACCATCCTGTACTTGACAAGCGCACAAAGTCAGCCCGCGAATGGGGGGCAACATTTTGGGCGGGGGTGGGAGGTGAGAAGAACAAAAAAAAGCTGTGAATGGTAGATGGTGCTGATTTATAGCCCACTTAAAGTGACAGGTCTCGTGGAGCTCGGCCTCGGTAACTCATCATCATGGATGGCCGGTGTGTCGCAGCAAAACGTGAAAACGATGTGAATACTGAAGCTGTTTCGCAATGAATGAATGGATGGTTACTGACGGTGTGCACGCTCAAGATTCGTTGTGTTCCCCTCGCCCTTGTTCCCCATTCCCCATGTTCCCAAAATCCCCTTAATCTTTCCGTCAGTCCGTCAAGTCGGGGCAGTCCGAGACGCCGCCTCCGAAGACAGCCGTGTTGCCAACTAATGACCGACCAAGCTAAAGTGCACTTCATTCCGGACGTCAAGTGGGAAACACGCTGCTCGTCTCGTTGCCAACTCGTGCATGTGTGTGTGTGTGTCGTGGTGAGGGTTTTTTTATTATTCGGCAACCTAAAGAAAAGAACCCAGCGATCGGGGGTTTAAGTTCCTGCAAGTACACCGGTGCGCTTTCGTTTGCGAAAGTTTTTTTGGCATTCTTGCTGCAGTTTTGCATTCCTTGCACCTGGCCCCGCTCACTTGTTCCTCCCACTCCCGATGGTACTGTATGTCTAAAGTGATGAACCGTTGACAGGTACTCGTGCGACTCGAGCAGCCTAACGAGCTGTAATGCTGTGAGTGTTGGGAACGGTTTTAATTGGTAATTTTTTCCCCCAACAGAAAGGTACGCGTGCTTCACTACTTTTTTTCTACCCTTATATCCTTCCTTACCCCTCCCCCCCCCCCTAACCTCTCCCTGATACAAGAATAGCGAATTGACGTATAAAAATGGCGTTGCCTACATTTAGGCGCACTTGCCATCAGGCGGATCCTGATAAGATGATTGTCTTCGATTCGGAATCACACTCGAAATGATTGTCCCCATTACACCTCCCCACCATGGTTACTATCGGTAACGGATGCCGGTTGCCGGTGCTTCGAATGCTCGTTACATTAGAGCAAATGGTAGCGCGCAAAGTAAAGGGCATCGTAAAAGCGAAACAAACGGGGGATGACATAAAACGCGCCACGACGGCATTGCAGAGGCAGGCTGAGTGCTCTGGCAGCGTTGCTAGCCCTACACGTGGATTAGTACACGCACGCGAAACGGTAGCGACGTAATCATCATAAACTGGACATTGTTTCCACCGTGTCGATGCCGCTCCCGGCGGTGTCACTAAAGCACCCACCCACCCCGGAAAGGTAGCACAGTTTAAGAGGCTTTAAAGTGATGGCGTGTCAATGGTGGGTTATATTTTATATGGCCCCCTCACTCCTTTAGCTTTCCTTCGCGTCAGCCGGATGATATCCGCCTGTAAATCTCGTCCCATCGGCGCGGGTTGATTGATTTCTTACCCCGCTCCCAGGGCACCAGGTCACCAATAGATAATTACTACTATTCATCAAGCCGGTCGACATCATCATCACAACTTGGCGCGCACGGCAAGAAACATACCCAACCCAACGGCAACAATAAAAAAGAGCTTTCGTAGCACAAAGTTTGGACAGCATCAAAAACGGCCGCTTACAAGTGTGAACGCCCCAAACAAACCACCCCCTAACCCTGAACCTCACGCAGGGGGAAAAAAACCCACCCCGAAAATGCTCAATAGAACGTGCAGGAAACCAACGGCAGCAATTAAATGTCACCATGTCACGTCAGCAACAGCATCTGTCATTAGTGAACGGTCGCTCCCGGGATTGTTTGTCCATTTTGATTGCCGGACGATTGCTCACCCCCAACGGCTGCGTATCGCGTACAAGCGCGTGTGTGCTATTTTTTTTCTTCTTTTTGGTTGTATTTTCGCTTTCGTTACATTGATAAACATCATGACTTTCCATTCCGGAAAGTCTGTTTTTTTTTTTCGTTGGTTTGTCTTTGCTGTGACAATGCCGAATCCGGACTTTTAATTGACGCACGTGCGGCACGCCTAGCGATGGGCGCACGGATTCTGCGTTGCTCATCAATGCAAACGTCTGTTACGGTCATCGATCCGCTGTACCCGGGGAGGGGAGGGCTGTGTTAGTTGCCAAATGTGCTCAAGCCGAAACACGATACACCGATGGCGTTTGGCAATCGGTAAAGGGGTAATCGGCGGGGAAGTAATTACTGATGGAAGTAAATGAGAAATGGGAAACAGAAGTGGGTCGATACCGGGTATCGGGTTCATTTTCTTATTAGGCACTCGGATCGACTATTCCGTGTAACTGTACGACAAGTGT
This sequence comes from Anopheles moucheti, assembly GCF_943734755.1. Lineage (NCBI taxonomy): Eukaryota > Metazoa > Arthropoda > Insecta > Diptera > Culicidae > Anopheles > Anopheles moucheti. The sequence continues at coordinate 8,877,392 of NC_069142.1, forward strand.
ATCTTTATTGCTGGTGCCGCACTAGCGTGATGCTAACAAGGTGATAAGTTAGGGTTTGCATTGCTCGGTGCCTAAATTTAGGCGCTGCTCTTTAAAGGGAGTTAACAGTGGGACGTTTTTGAATGTTGTGCAGCTAAAGGTTTGGGATATAATTGGTACTGACATTCAAAAACGTCCGATTTCATCTCAATTTGATTTGATTCAAAAGTTCAACCGTTGCATACATTTAGGGGTAGAAAATATTTAAACCATTGATTAAAATCATATTTACAACAAATTATTAAAAGTGCTTTGGTGCACTTGATAAATTTCTTTTCATTATTAAATCAATCACTAAAAGACGCTGTTAAATTGTCGCTTAAACTACGAAATGATGCCAACACGGATTGTACGCCTGAATTTATGCAATCGCTCATTAATTGTAACAGAGACTCCAAGTACTATATTGACAAAAAGCGGTGGTTACGATGCAAATAACGCGCATTAATGTCATTAAACGTTTTACAACTCGATTCCCAGAAGATGCTCGATAATCTATGCACCGGTTGACGGATCTGTTTTTTCAGTGTAGTTAATTTAATTTTACAAAATTTCTGTCACATATATTAAATGTGAATAATTTTTCAACACTCTCATAACATGTACAGCAGCTTTCCTTTAGCTGCTATGAATCTTTTTCGCATAGCTGCTAAACATTTTTAATTATCGACCATACATCATTTGTCAAAGTCGTCAGATGAAATTATTACTCAAATAGCCTTTAAGTATACAATTCACTGAACAAAGCTTGACTAATAGAGGATAGCTTCTCTGGGATGCTTTAATTCATCAACTTTATTAAGAAACTAGAGAAAATAATACCAAAATGAAGTTCTTCACTTTAACTTAAAAAAAACCCCGCCTGAAAGTATGTAACCCGCAACACAAAATCTATCTTATTGTGCAAAGCATAATCTTTACTGCGCCATATCGTCACCTTTCAGAAGAAAATGGGATAAAATAATAAGAATATGGGCGTATTAAAAAGGGTAACAGATTGCGTTATGACTTACCAGCTTGAGCCAAATGTTCGTGATGAGGAGTTGATTTTTCTCGTCCTGCAAAGAAAGAAACGAGCAAACACGAAACAAAAAATCAATTGTTAAAGCACGTGAGATGTACAAAAAAAGAACAGAGTGAAAAACAAACTTCAATTTAAACCTCCAGCATGGTTGCTTCGCTGCCAAACGGAAAGCATCCTTCCTTTATCAAAAAGACGAAGAAAGCAAAAGTGATAAACACCGTTTACAAGGTGACAGTTGGCTTCGTGTTTTGGGTTTTACTTGATGTAACTGACGTTAACTTCAATTACTACAGACAAAAACAGATAAAAACGATCGCCTATGCGTTATGTTTGCGACCGAAAGAAATGACATCCTGCCATCCGGCCCTATGCTCCTTCCCCCTTCCCCCATCCCCATCCCTCCTCCCCATTCCTCCCGATCGTCCACCATCGCACACTCTGGCAAGTGCGAACGTGACTTTCGTCAACAATTTTTTAATCAAGATCAAACCACCGAGCGAAATGTGCGCTATCCTATCCGTGCGAAACCTCCGGGGCCCCATGTTGCATGTCGGTGACGGTAATTTGGCGTCTTTACGACACATCATCTACCCACGACATTCCAGCGCTCGGGTGACCGCGCAGAAGTGTCACCGCGATCCGCGCGGTGCGTGCATTGTCTTTTTTTTATTTTGTTCCGCTCTCTCGCTCGCTCACCCGGTTGAAAGAGCGACAAAACATGCTGCCAGTTGTTGCCGTACAGGGGGTGATGGGGAGGGGGAGGGGGTGGAGAGGGTGAGAGGAGGCAGCTTCTTCCACCCTTTTACCTTACTCTGTTTCACGTGGGGTGTTCCGGCTGCGAGCGACCGGAACCAACGCGTGCTTAAATTTGCGTCCCACGTCAGCGCCACGTCTCGGAACGCCCTCCCTCCCTTCCCCACAATTTCCTTCCTTTCCACCGTTTATTGCAATGTGCGGAATGTGAATTTTGAAGAAATTTGCCTTTCGCTCAATCCTTCTGCAGCTGCGTCCGCGAAAGGCGTGCGTATCCGGGTTTATGGGTGCAATTTTCAGGACATTCCGGACGCTTTCCCGTACGTTGAAGGGAAGGGTGTGGAAGGGTAAGAGGGGGAGGGGGAGAAAGGAAAAGGAAGGGAAGTGGTTGGGGGGGGTGGGAGTGGAGTGGAGCATAATGGTTCAAATGAAAAACTTTCCGAGTGCGTTGAATGGCGAAGTTTTTTTGTTGTTGTCTCTCACTCTCTCACTCTCTCTCTCACTCTCTTCCACTTTCCGGGGGGTTTTCCGCGCGGGCAAAAAAAAACGGGAAGTTTGCCGGGGAGGGGGGGAAACGCGGCGAAAAGTGACGAAAAGTTTCATCATCTGCACATTCCCCTGTACCGCCTGTACGGCGCAAGAAATCACGTCCCGCATGTGTCTTTCATTGGTCTTTCCCTCTCTGCTTTTTTTTTATTATTTTCGTGGAGTTCCCGTAAAGTTGTCAGCCACCGTACGCGTTTCGGGAATATTTTGGCTGGTGTTGTTGCATTTGTTAGATCCATATTTCAGACAACATTATGTGTGCCGGGACGGTAAAATTATCGGCCCAACTTCCGACACCCGGCGGCCACTCGGCGGACTCGGGAAATTGCAACCCCTCCTCCCATCTAATAGGATTCGAACCCCTACGAAGCCCCCCCCATAACGTGGCAACATCGACACCGCTTGTACGTACTTCTGTACGGCGTTACTAACCACACGGGCCAACGGTCCGGGACGCGATGACCAAGTCACTCATCGCCACCATTGCAAACGAAGTTTCGAACAAAGCGAAATGGCAAAGTTCTGGCAGCCGAATCCGATTACATTGCGCTTTGGCGCCCCGGGTGAGGGGGTGGGGAGGGGGTTTCGGGTACGGGTCCGCCACCATGACAAGCGGATAGTTTTGCAAAAACGTTAGGCCCCGGGACGATTCGCTGTTGGGTGAATCAAAAGGGGTGGTGGTGGTCGAGGTTCCCGGATGTGGTGGGTAGCGCGCAGGAGGTACCGTGCCGGACCAATGGGACCACGGGAGTTGCATTACGGGATCGTTTGTTTCTAACCCCACTTTGCAGAAAGTTTCTTTCGCTCGCACGGATCGCGTCCCGCAGCGGCTTGTTGCTGCTTTTTTTTCTACCCCCTCCATAACACCCCCCCCCACCCTTGTTACCCCTTTTCTCATCCCCCTTTGCCACGGTTTGTCGATTGTCTATACTTACCACGTCGATGATTTGCATCAAAGTCAGCCCGAAGCTGAGCTGCAGCGGATCCGACTCGTTGACGACCGGCCGCTCGAGCACATTGTAGTTGTCCAGCAGATGGTGCAGCAACCGTTTCTCGTGGTATCCGGCGTCAATCACTGCAAAATAGCAAGAAGAAGAAGAAGAAAACATAGCAAAGGTCATCGAAGCGATACACTGTTGGATATGGATGTTTCTGTTTTTATTCCCACCGCCAAACCGTTTCGCAAACAGCAACCGGCAACTTGTACTTAGCGAAAAGTGCAATCATCAGCAAACACACTGCAAACGATGGGGTGGTTTTTTTGTTGTTGTTGTTTTTCCCGATAGCACACAAACACACACACAGACAGGGCTTGAAGTTTGCTTTCATTTCCTGGTGGCAGTGACCAGGATCCAGTAAGAACCGAGCGCTGGACGACGGAAAGGTATAAAACCCGGTCCTCTGGGACAGGAAAATGGTTCGAGTTGACGTCTAACACACACTTCTGTTGTTTTTTTTTTCGCCTCCCGGAGCATAAACCGTTTATGGACTACCTCTGCCCACCGTCTCGAACGGTTCTCGCTTCAAGCGGGTGGAGGTGGTGATGCGGGACAGGCGGGTTGCGCGACCAAAGAAAACACACCGATTTTGCATCGCTTGTGTGCCGCGAGCCAATTTACACCATCCTTTTCCGCAACCTCCACACACACCCCCATCCCACCCCATTTTCCGCGTGGCCTCCACCAGGAACCATCGTCGTGGTTGATGGGTGTCGTGTCTTGAATTAATCTCGCGGAAAGCGCACACAAAAAATAAACGCGATTGCCGCGCGTTCGCTTTCCGTTGCGCGTGGGAGTGGGCCGGTGCGGGGAAGTGAGGGTAAGGAGCTAATTTAGCGCTTCGGGGGATAGATGAAAGCGCACCGTTTCAGCGAAACCCCCGGAGGTGTGTCTTTTGCTGCGCTGCGATGACTAACAACAAGTAACGATTAAGGCGACGCTGATTGGTGTGAGCGCCGGGCGCTAAACGCGATCCTGGAGGTGGTGGTGGGGGGGGGGGGGTTTGTGGGTGGTGGTGGTGGGCTGAGTAGTCTTTAACGTAGCTGAAACCGCACTTTGGGTTAATGTAGCAGCGGCACACATCGCAAAGTGAATATTAAAGCGAGCGGCTTTCCATTTAATTTGACAGCTGTCAAAACGGATGTTATTGTATGGTTTAACAGTGTGTTGGTGAGGTATTTGTTTTTGTATGCACTGGAGGCTTTCTACGGAAATTATTCAAGGTGAGCATGTTCATAAATACTGCCGTGGAGGACAAACACTCAGTGTACTAATCGATCTACTCCTTTTTCGAAGAACCCCTATTGAATGACATCTCCTCGAACCGTACAACTTATGTAGGGGTTTCACATCTCAGGGGGGTCTTCACAATAGGGGTCTTCTGGGGACTTTGGAAGCACTAGACGACTCCGTGCTGTAATTTATTGGACAATGAGTTAGACATAATAGACTTCACACATGACAGGAGACATAATAGACAGGCTTATAAGAACTTCTCAACTGACGGTGCGTCGTCAGTCTCTGCTTCGCCTCAAATTAGGTGAGGAACTTGCTTCAAAGCCAGCTAAAAAACCTTACAAGATGCCTTTACTGATTGACGTTTAAGTTACTGACTGCGATGCATAGTCTCACGTACCTCTAGAGCCGAAACAGGAGTTTCACAACTACATCCTGAAACTATTAATATGACTTAGCATACCGGATACTCCGTTGTTGGTCATTGAACAAGTCAAGAAGTACTTCGGTTGCTACTATTGCTAATGAATATTGGCCTGACGAGTACATACCATAATGTCAGATATATCCCGGGAGTTCAATACATGTGTATCCCTGCTTGCTTTGAAGTCCGTGTTACTGTACTAGTAATGTCACCCATCTGCACGAAGAGTCCTGGGACATCTGATTTACGGTCAAACGGTACTGACCTCGAACCGTAAACTCACGTTGTAGATTCGACGCAATATATCTCAAAGACACCTGTTTTACAACTACATCCTGGAGCTATAAATATGACCTACCATATCGGAAACTTCGTTGTCGGTTTTTAAACAAGACTCGGAGTACTGCGTACAGGAATACAACTGGATGTCATACTAGCCTCCAAATCTTCAGATCTCTCGGTCTATTACTGTCTATACTATACAGAGATGACGAGCATCTTTGGCGTCATGTAGAGACAAGAGTCTAGAATTTTATTTACTGACGTCTAAGTATCAATTCTAGTAATTCTATAATCTAAACATTGCAAAACTTTTGGGACAATAAAGAGAGCACAAAACTCTCCGCGCAGTGGGAGATTGAGAACTGAACTCACTACACCTGGGTTACCAAGCTCTCGCCGCTCGCGCACGGCTACCGGACCGGACGAACTGACGGTATGGTAAACCCGCTATATAACCGCCCATCAAACAGGCAAACCAATAAACCTACTTTTACGATATACTTTCCCCGCAGAATGCATCAAACGGGGATTCCAGCACCCGAAATGGACATTGACCCGACATATCTAGCACGGGGGGTCGAAAACCCAATAAAATTGTCATACCCTTCGGAATGGAAAAAAAATGGGTACGACACGAGACCGATGATGGAGGCTTGGTTGCTGTACGGGGTGAAACCATTTCCCCACCACCAGCGGGAAGCGGGAAAACAAACGATAACCTTGTGCAATATCGCTTATAGCCACAAATTAATATCATCGTATCGCTTCTCGTGCCAAAAGCAAAACGAAAAACGAAACAGCAAAATGCCCCACGCAGAAACGATTTCGCCGTTCGACTTTAAAAGGCACATCGGGGGGAGGTTGTGATGTGGGTTATGAAAATGGTAATCTATTCCGTTCCGATAAATTAAGTGGAAAACCCCCTCCGCCTCGTAATCGCTAGCCGGTCGAAGCGAACTGGTTTGAGCTGCCGGACCATTAGCTGTGAAATACTTCCTTCGAGCTTCAGGTTTTGGGATCCGTTTCGATTGAGCGTTGTTTCGTCCGGATGCTCGGTCCGCTGTTCACATTTGCCTAAGAACGTACCCATGAATCATTGCCGAATGTCGTAACCGTGCTGGATGCGAGCCAATGGCAACACCGAAACAATACGAATGCGGTACCAGGATTTTGTGTGTGTGGGAGAGAGATGCAAAGGGAGTCTGGAATTCTGGGAAGGGTTTGTATGTGTGTGTTTTTTTTTGTTAAATAAAATATAGCATTCTGCATTCTCAGTACTCCTACACGACTGCATCCGACCAAACTGAGATTTTGGGGTGAGCAAAAGGATACTTCGGTTCATTCAACGCTGCAACGCTGCCAGCTGTAAATTTATGAACCGTTCTTCATCGACTTCGAAAAAGAAAAATTGTGTGTGTGTGTGTGTGTAGGCGGGGGGGGGGGATTCTTACTCCACTCGTTGGAAACTTTTGATTCAAACAGGCGGTAACTCAACCGTCTTACCCGAATTCCGTTTCGCGCTTGACGGACGCTTCACATTCACGCGCTGGCAAACATAATCCACCCTTTCTTGGGGTGGGGTGGTTCAAAGGGATGAGCGGGAAGTACACACAGCACCTAAATAATAAAAAGCGAACGAACGGCAAACGAAATCAAACACGCGTTTGCCGAAAATAGCTAGGGCCCCAAAAAAAAACACAAAATATGCGCCAAATCGAGTAAGTTTTCGGCAGCTCAAGTACCGCTTCGAAAGCGTTTCGCAAACAGCAGCAACAACGAAAGAGCAAAAAAAAAACAACCAGGGAAGGAAGTTTTTAAGCGGGGTATACATTTTTGTTTGCCTTCTTCTTGGAACAGCCGAAAGACGTAGAGAGTGCCCCGAGACGGGGTGGGGATGAGACGCGGTACCCAAATTCTTCGGGAAAGCAAAATCAAAACCTCTCGCCCCCCGAATCGAACGTTGATCGGTTTTCGTTTGACATCGATTTTGTTTGTTTGTGTGTGCGTGAGTGTGTGCTCTCTCTCTCTCTCTCTCTTTCTTTACGCTTTACCCATCCCGGTGCAATCCGGTGCCGATCGTAAAATGGCACATTTAACGCTTCTGTTCCGTGCCGCGGCTTGGTGAGGCTATGATTGGCTGACGCCCGGGGGTTTTTCGCCAATTAATTTACATCTCGCAGCTCTTTCTCTCTCTCTCTTTTTCGCATTCGTCACGTCTAAAATGCAAAATTCACGCAAAACGGTTTGATTGGAAAGACGTGTCGCGTTAGTGCACTGCGCTATTGGGAGGGGGGTGTTAAAGCGGTAGCAAAAAGGGACCGTCACTGATAACCGTGCGACTGTGGAAAAGTAAGTGTGAGGGGGTTGGTAAGGAGTGGGAGGGCAGAGGGAGGGAATTATGCAACGGAAATGGGTACCGGTTGTGGTGTGGGTGAGGTTACAGAACTGCTGCTTGTTTTTTTTTTGTTTTTGGTCCTTCCTCTTATGCTGTATGGGAGGGGATGTCGACGACTAGAACATACATACTATATTTTCGCTGCACGCCAGGCAGACATCTCCGGGCGCAACCCATCCACACAGATGCTTCGACATAATCTAGTTCCAGGGAGTGTGTTTTATGATAATAACATCTGCCAGTGACATCCCCCCCCCCTTCCCCCTTCCCCCCCCCCTTTCACTATCCCGATTTTCGGCATGGAAAGCAAGACTTTTCCCATTCGGAGGGCTGTCGGTTTTCCGGTCTTCATTTCCTTTTCCACTGTCTGGTGGATGTTGCCGTGCTCTTTTTTCCCCTACCCGCTACCCCACCCGCTTTGTGCAACGTCAAGAGCACGGAAACACACACATACCACGGTTTGTGAAGTGTGTGCACTTCAGGCGAGTGCTTCATTGCGTGGAGATGTCGCAAAAGCGACCAGATTTATCGAATCGGATGTGCTGAATTTGGAACTCTGCAGCTCGCTAAAAAACATTTCCAGCCATATCCAGCACAATGTGTGCTGTTCTCTGTCCGGTGTGTTTCTGGCAGTGTGTTGCAATACACTTCACTTAGGTATCTTACTTACGCGACTCCACTTCACCCCCGAAAAAAAAAACAAAACATTTGTTAGGAATTTTAATAAAAAAAACACAATCTTATCCGGAGCTGTTTTATGAGTTCGTGCAGAATTTCACAGAACTCCTCGCCACATAACCTCAAACAGCAGACGGCGATTAAATTGACCAGCTCCGACAAGTTTGGAGCTCACGACTACCCGGAAAGATGCATGCAGATTGCGAAATAATGACAGTGGCAGTGGAGTCCCCCATAGTGGGGTATGGGGCGAGCGCGAATCGGATGGTTTTTGATTTGAAATTCAATTTCAAACGGCTCTTACGGCCGGCTTCAAGCCACCCCCACCCACCCCCATGGAAAACGAGCGTCGTCCATGATATAGCCCTGCACTGAGCGAATGCAAATATTTGGGCAGCAGCGGGCAACCAAATTCAGCTGTTTTTCTTTCGAAGGATTTTTTTTGTTTGGGCGCTTTTTGGGTTGGCGCTTTGTTCTCTTCCCGCTTCCTCGGCGGATTAGAAAGTCAAACAGAATGGCGCTAGGTGGGAAGAAAGCGTTACAATGGATCCGCTTCCGCTGGGCGGGTGTGTTTGCATAATCTGCGCCCCCGCCGAACCGAATGTGCTGCAGTCTGTCTGCTGTCTAGGGAATTAACATAAAAATAGCTTACAATTGGCTGAAGACGTTATTGGATGGAGCGGTACGGTGGATGCGACAGGGCAAGAAACCGGCTAAAATCCGGAATCCATTAGTAGGTCATCAATCCAGATCAAAAATTCCTCCAAGCTTGAGTTTTCGGTGAGGGACGAGGAGGTAAGTTTTTCCCCAGGCTCGTGGTTCGGTATGACTCCTCCCTTGCAGGCGATACTGTTTGCATACTGATTTTTTATGTTTGCTTTGCCACCGGTATACCAGATTGGCAGGAAAGATAGTAATCTGGGGAGAAACATAAACCCTCGATGGATGTCTTTTATTTCCTTCTTTCGATTGGGTCCTTGCACGTTGGGGATTCCTTCGAGAGCCCTGGATATCACTTCTACATTTGGGACATGTGATAGCATGAGCGATATATATGAAAATGTCCATTTAGAACCTCAAAATAACTTCTCAAAATGAAGAGTAAGCAGGTCGCTGATTCGGAACTCATATTAGATGAACAATTAATTAAAATCGTATTACTACTGCAACTTATTTCGAAGTCATCCGTCCCATCAACTTAATGATAATAGCGTAAAAGTAATGATAATAGTCGTATACACCTCTGAAAGTTTTCTCCTCTAGAATTAGCTTGATGGTTATCAGAATTCTAGCACGGGAAGACACTAAGGCACAGCAGAGATGTGGACAGTACAAATCAACATTCAATTCTAATAAACCATTAAGATCATTCAAATTTGCACTAAGAGAAGCTGATCCTAAAGCTCTCATTTAGGGACAAAGAACAGGTAACTCTCAATTAACAGATTAAGTTTACAGCTCTCAGACGATTGCTGTGTCTCTGAGGATTCCTGGATCACAGAGGATTCCTGGATCTCTGAGGAATCCTGGATCTCTAAGGATTCCTGGATCACAGAGGATTCCTGGATCTCTGAGGATTCCTGGATCTCTGAGGATTTCTGGATCTTTGCGGATTTCTGAATCTCAGACGATTCCTGTGTCTCTGAGGATCCCTGGATCTCATCGGACTCCTGGAGCTCTGAGGATTCCTTAATATTTGACGATTCATGATTCAGAGTGCGAAGGTTTGACTGACTGACTTTCAACCGAGCACAATTTTGTTGTGTGTCTTTCGCAAGTGAAAGTACATCTTGAAAACAAAGACATGGCACTTAAATATCTCTCGTAACGTTTTCCCTAGTTTCTTCTCGAGTCGTTTGGAACATTATCCATCATAAATTTATAGTCAGTTCCAAAAAAATAACATTGATTCTTAGAAATGCCCAAGGGTATTGACAACTAACCGGTCATACTACAGTCTGAAAGGTTTCCTTCTCTTGAAAAAAAAAATAGTCGAAACTCTTAATATCTTTTAAAAAAATCCACTTCTGACATAAACCACATGAGTCACAAACAAACCGTAAACAGATCAAAGGAGTTCTGCCGGCGTATACCAAGATTAGTGTGTGGGTAAGTGAGTCTCAATCGCATGAGTTGTAATCTCCAATATAATTCTTATTTCCCGAGGCAACGCAGACGTTCGCAACACGGGGAGGATATCTTCGGCCCTATCAGACGTTTTTATGCGTTCAGACCACGTGTGCCTTCCACGGGCTTAAATCTGTCAACGTTTAATTTAGGGCTATGGCAAACCACTCAACTCCAGCACCGTGCCAGATAAAAAGGTAATGGTGTCTCGTCTCTACAAAATTGATGTATGGCAACGAAATATACGCACACAAACCCACCTACCTACTGGTCACAGTGTTTGTAGGTAGCCGACCCCTCCCCCTCAAATGGCCAGTATTTCAGCGTATTAGCACGGTTTGCGAAAAAAGGGGATGGACAGGGACACCAAAAATTAATAAATGTCCATTTCCTCCCTTTAACCTTATTCAGCTACACCTTCAACTACCCACCGCCTCCCCCCTCGTCCTCCTTATCGTTCCTAAAAATCATCCCATCAATTTTCTTTAGACGTCGTTAATTTTATTTATTACTCACCAAACCACCGTTCCCATTGGCTTACCGCCGGGTGTTGGTTTGGGGTAGCTATATTGCAACATCAAGCCACTTTCCGGTGAGCGTCCAGCTTTCGGCGGTGCGTGGGACGGGCTCTAGCTTTTTTTTTTTTCGCTGTGCCTGCTCAACCGTGAGCGCTCCCCTAAGGAACTCTTTGGCCGTAAAGTGCGCCGGACTTCTTCGACAATGGTACGGCAGTTGTACTGGGACCCGGGGTTCAAAAGGTCTCGTAAAATCAATTAGGCTCGTTGCCGACGTCAAGCCGGTCCGCGGTCGGGAAGCAGCCAAACTCGCGACGGAGCATCGTACCAGTTCTGACGTACGAGTGACGCCAAACTAGCATAACGAAATTACCAAAATTCGCCAATCCCCAATCAGTGGAATTGAGCACCACCGACCGTATGTCTATGTGAGTGTCATTTTTTTCTTTATCTCGCAAGACGGCTCAAGAAGACCAAAATATGTCAAAAAGCGTAGCGCGGGAAAACCATTCGCAGAAGCAAAACAAAAAGCTGACTAGAAACAACAACAAACAACAACAAAAAAAAACGCTAGGCAGGAATGTTAAATATTCTATGCGCGCGTAAAGGCTCGCATCGATCGAAGGCACTCACTTTTTTTTCGGTTCCAGCGTCATACTCCAAAATTGCAGAAAGGACACCAGAAATACACAACCACCGCCGCCGCCGCCGGAGCCGAAAGCATCGGCGTATCCGGTTTGGTGTTTTTCGGATAGGGGTGGGGGTGATGCGTGTGTGTTTTCAATTTGCTGCTGTACGTGGCCAGCGATGGCCGCCAATCGCTACATTTGTCGATCCGTACCCCCGGAACACACCCGGGCGAACAGCCAAAAGGAAGCAACAAAAAAAAAAGGATTCATGCGCACGCGGGAAGCAAATTATGAAACAAGCCACATCCTGGGCCAACGGGACATCTAGGCTGTTCCGGGCTGTTATTGGACGGGGGCTTTTACCGATTTTCCGAACCCAGCCCCACTCCCTCCGAATCCCCCCTCCATCCCGGTCCCTTTCCCGCCGCACAATAATAGCAGAGCGGGAAAGAAAAAAAAACCGAGGCCGAGGCCGAGGAAAATGGAGAGGAAAATTGGGGCAGCAGGGCGGTATGGCCATGCAACATCTGTTTAACCTCATTCCGTATCGGCTAAATAGTTCGGCTCGTTTTGAAGGGAAATTTCGAAATGAAATTCGAGCTTACCGGTTTGTAGCACCTCTTCGAGTTTGTTACGAGTTTCCCCGCCCTTCATTCACATTCCTCCATGGCAGTCGGTATGGTTGGGGGGGGGGGGGGGGGAGGGGGTTGGAGGGGGGTAGAGCGAAATGCACAAAACGGTTTGGGATTATTGCGACTGCACAATCGTTCACAAAACACAACCTTTCCCCTCCGCGGGCACCCCGGATACCCGGAACGATCTGATCACCGCTGAAGGAAAATGAGAAAACACGAGGAAGCGAAATCGTGTTGGGTATGGGGGGTAAGGGAAGGGGAGGAGAGAGAGAGTTTCATATTTTAACAACAAACCCTGCTCCGCTTGTGTCGTTTCCGGGGAGGGCTTTTTGTGTGTGTATGTGTGTGCAGAATTCGGCTTTCACTGCTTAAAATTTCCCTTCGGCCGAAAACCCGGTCCAGCGCGGTAGGCAATGCTTCACGGCATGGCTAAATGCAGCACACCGTTACCGGAGACCGTTTTTGCCGTACCGTGGTTTGATGTATAGGTTTCGGGGGAGGGGGGGTTTTTTGGGCAGCACCAACAACAAAAAAAAACGGACCATCCGGTCCCGGTGGCCAAGAATGTCTACACTTTCAACGTGTACGTCATAGGTATATTAGGGGATGAGATGGAATGAAAGCTAAAATGCAAAAAAAAAAGAGATGGAGGAAAATTTTTCCAACTCAAAAAGAAAAAAAATGGAAAAACATTTCTCTACCTTTCAGCGTAAGAAATGAAGCTATTTCTTGCACTGTTCTACACACAAACACAAACAAACTAGTGTTGGGTGAATTTTTAGATTTACTATTCTAAAGAATGGTTGTACATGATAAATGAATCTGATTTTCTATAGTAGAATTCCATATGTATTCAAAAATCCTCAAAGGTTCATTACTTTTTTAGATCCACAGAGATGAGAAAAGAAGAACAGAGAGCATAAAATAAAAATGCATGCTTCTGAAGCGATTCATGTATCTATGAGGATTGATTAATCACTGAGAATCTATGAAAATTCTTAAAGATTCATGATGGATTTCATGATAATTTATAATAAGCATATAATCTGAAGATTCATGAATGTTTTGAGAGTTGAAGAGTCGAATCGCGATTTGAATGACTCCTCACTAGAGATTCATGTGAATGACTCTATACAAAAGCCTCATTAAGCACAACACCAAACCAAACCGTTATGTAATAATTTCCAAACAATATTAGGACGTATGAATCAAGGACGATTCGTGAATCTTTGATAATCTATGATGATTCATGAATCAGTGAGGATTCTTAAATCTTTAAGGTTTCATAAATCTTTCAGGATTCTTTTACGATTCATGATTTTTTGAAGATTGATGAATCTTTTACGAGTCAACTCCTCACTTGAGATTCATATGTATGACTCTTCTCAAAAGATTCATCAAGCCCATCACTGAGCCATTTTGTAATTTTACTCTAAACAACCTTCGGGCCCGGCGTCTGCGATGTGTAGTCGTCAATCATTATACCGTGCGTGGTGCTTTTCGTTGCACCGTTGCTGAGTAATAATTAACCAAACCGAACGCCCAAAACGTGCCGGCCACGCTAAGTGAAGGTGACAGGTTCGGGCGGTTCAAATTTTGCGCCTGCATTCAGACACACGTACCGCACGTACTTTGTATTGCTTTCTTAGAACTTTTTTGTTGGGAAGGGAGGGAGAGTGAACCTGCGTGCAGAAAGGCAAAGAGGCGAAATGACACTGCAATTCTTAGGATCCTTCTTGTACGGTACGCTATGCCACGTCCTGCTGGCAAACGCCAATCGATTTTCCAGCATATTTCTAACGTACGGGAGCAAATCACTTGGCACTGTGCGGCTGATGGATGTGCTTTGTGTATGCATCGGTCCGGTCGATCTCGTCCAGGCCCGGTTTAACAAAGGCTTTTCAGTTTCGCAAAGGTGAGTCAGCTAAATTAGCCATCGGAGGGTAGCGCTAGGTGATGGGAACCATGCCAACTGAGGGTTCGGTGGCAAAACTGAAACTTGTGTATGCAAACGTAGAAACCTGGATGCTGCATGTGATGGATAAAATTTTGATTTCTATACGATTTTCTTACTAAACCTTCCCTGCGTGATGTGACGTTAGGCTTTGATTTTTATAATCCAAGGTGAGATAAAGTTTATACAAGTGGATTTACAGCACATGAGATGTTAAATCGTCAATATACTTATATTACTGTGCAGATTATGTGGAATTAGATTATAAACGCCTGAAAGTATACACTTCACATCAAAAAGTATAGCTAATATTTTCTCCAACAGAATGTGCCTGCAAACTGATCGGCAGGTCAAAATTATCTGCAAATTTAAAAGTTCAATGAATACACATAATCCATGTTCTAAAAATGCTGTAAATGTATGAAAATTACGGTTTACTGTTTAATTTTTAATCGATAAATGTACCAGTTTCATAAGAAATTTTCTTGATTCTATTCCAGTTTTCAACTGTTTAGATTTATTTTTTTAAATTAGCATGAAAAGGCCAAGCACAGTATCATTACAATTTGAAACTATCATTGCTCTTTTTTCCCCCAATAGCAATGCGCTTTCGATGGCTTGTTTGTCATAAATAGTATATTTTGCATATGGATTGCATACCTTTAGGCGTTTATTTATTTAATTTTCAGTATGACGGCTTATAACGCATTATCTACCTTCAGGCGTTTATCTGAAATACTTTCAAATCTAAAACTATGCTTCCAAAATAGTAATATTGACTTCAACAGTATGTTGCCATACAGGGAAATATTATTTTACAGCGGATTATATACTTTTAGGCGCTTTTCAATACAATTTTGTTTCTGTCATATTAATTTACGGTCTTGGTTCATTAATTTGTTCTTAAACGCTTATTTGTTCCATTTGATCGCACAAAAGGCTTCACGTGAAGCAAAGTCTGCTCGTTCTACGCAGAAAGGAAAGTTTTGCTGAACCTCTCATGCCTCAAGTGTACGGACATAACGATGAAGGGTGATTTTGATTGGACCACTCCACCGCAAAAAGGGACCGGGCGCAGTAGCGGGCACAACCCCTCCCGGTTGGACGCACGGCCTTGATTCGATAAATGTTTAATTATCCGTGAACCGATTACGCTCTACCTACGTGCCTGACTTGATAATTGAATTAATCGTGTATCGTCTGTCCGTGTGGCCTACCTTGTCACTGGTGGGCGCACCGGGTGCCGGTTTACGTACCCCCGTGCGGTCTCCTGTTGACTTCGTGTACGCGGAAAATATCCACCCCGCTTTTGGCGTGTTTATACCACCACCCCCCCCCCCCCCCCCCCCGCCCCCCACCTTCCCATCCGCTGGGCAAACTTTGTGTGGCTCAAATATATTTCTAAGCACACCGTCACTGTTAGCCAAACCATTGTACAATGGTCCCACCAAAAAACCCCAGGGTGGTAAAGCTACCATTGCTCCCGCTGCTGTTGGGTACAGGCGCCTTTTCGGACAACAGCCGACTCCGGGGTGGGGGTGGGATGGAGGGGTGATTCGGGCGTTTTACGGCGTACCCCGTGTGTTGGTTTTTGGTAGCGTGTTGCGCTATTATCCGCCTCGTTTGTAATAAAAACATTTTTATTCAGCGGCTTCCGCACACACACACACACACACACACACCAACACACACACAAGTCAAACAGACGGTAGGCAACACTTCCGCACGATAACGCCGCCTTTGGGGGGGGGGGGGGTCCCACACACGAGAATAGTGGGAGAAATGGGCAAGCATAAGGTGGGCCGATGGAAACACGTGGGTGGTAGGTAGGAAGGTAAGGAAAATCAAACAACACTTGCTCCCCGGCACACATTAGGGTGTTCGGTAAGCATCACCCACACCAACACAACCCGTGTGCCGTTGTGTGCAGGGACCATAGGGGAGGAGAAGCGAGCTATGATTCGGAAAATCTACACTCATGCCAAAGCAAACAATCTAACCGGGAAGTGCTGATACCAGGGGGTTCCGACACTGCTCAAGGATCCCTTGACTGCCGGGGACATCCTTCTCACTTTCTTGGTGCGAGACCGTGTGCCCGAAAAGCTACCCTACCAGGTACCAAACGGTGGGTGGGCGGTGTGTGTGGGTTAGGATTCCGGCATAAAAGACGGAATAAACAAATTTACGCTCTCATCCAACGCCATCGAACCTTCCTATTCCCCACCGGGATGCCCAAATCTGGGGAGAGGGGCCTTTAATAAACACTCATCTTGGGCCCTCTGACTCCGTTATCCGACACCGGTACTACCGAACACCGCACCATTCCCCCCCCGCTGGTAACGGAAACCGCAAGGTTTGGCGGTTTTGAGCACGCGCTTCTCTCGGCCCAAAATTCCCTATCCGGTCGGGGTATATGGCGCAAAAAGGAAAAACGCTATCCTTGCAAACATCCACCCATTCAGATTCCCGCAACAACAACCTGGCCACAACAATATCAGGATGTGTTTGTTGTCTGTTCGCTTTATCGCTTTGACGCACCTCAATGCCTGGGAAGATGCGGGAAGTTTTGTGTGGGGAGGTGGTAACGGAAAGGAGCGGAAAACCCCTTTTGTGGATTAGCTTCAACCGAGCGAACGCCCGTCTACCAAATCCATAATCAGCAAACACATGGCATATTTTCTCTCCCTCTTTCTCTTTCTCTTTCTCTCTCTCTCTCTCTCTCTCTCTCTCTCTTTCTCTCTCTTTTTGGACGCTTCTATCAAACCTCTAACAGCAAGAAAAGAAAAAGAAACCCGTTCCTATCTGAACACAAATTTGCTTAATCTTTGCTTTTTTCCCAATGTGGTGGTTTTGTTTTGTCCCTCGCTTTTTTTTTCTTCTATTCGTTTTTGCCCCATCAACAGCGAGGGAGCATCGATATTAATTTTGGAGGACAATTTAAAAGCCACCACGGACCGTGGTCGGTTCCTTATATTCCTCTGCTGGCATAGCGTTAGGCAACGCACACGGCAACGTATCAACCATTAGTGCACCGCGCCATCTAGCGGAGATCTTCAACATCTAGTAGACGAAATAGAAAAAAAAGGGCGGGAAAGTGCTAAAGTGCTTCCTGGTGCCCTAACAGCCGTGACGGTGGTGAGTTGAGCATTAGATTTCGAAAAGCAGTTCAGAAAAGAAAATTAAACCACACACACACACACACACATATATATATATACAAAAGAAAAACGCACCGTGACGTCTGGTGAGATCAAAGCGAGCCGTATTGTCCGAGCTCGACAGGGCGGGGGGTTGAAAAGATTTGGTGAATTGGTCGTAAAGACGGCAGAGAGCGAACAACGGCTCCACCAGCAATCGGTACCGGGCATAAGGGAGGGATTCGATTTAATCTAATCGTTTGTCCCCGATTAAACCGAACTGCCATTAAAAGCAATAAAGCGGGCTTGTGAATGTAGAAGCCATGGGGGAGATGTTTGAGCGAAACGAATGAAGGAACGGAACGGCAAACTAAAACGCTCTATTAGATGGTGACCGTTTCGGTGTGTTCGGCACCAATACTTTGATGGTCTTTTTGTAGCGTTAATCCCGAACTGTTCGGGATAAGGTGCCGTTCGTGCCTGTTTGGCCCTGGTTCACCTGTATCTGATCCTGCTTTTAAGCCTTGTCGCACCTGTCAGCGTCCTATTGAATGGGAGGAAATTGAGAACGTTTCGCCATGCTTGATTCCACTCCCGCTACACCGTTCTTCCTTGGGTCTGTATGTGAGGGATGGTACAGATGAGATTACAGTCAGATCGTGGGGTTTTTTTCCCCCCCGTATGCATCTTTGCTGAGTGGTGGAGGTCTAAAAACTTCCAACACTCCTCCAAAACTGTCCACCAACTCTTGATATTGGCCTTTCGCCACATATCATCCCGAACGGTAGCAATCTTTTCTTCTTCTACAACTCCGCCTGTTAGTGTGAAAGTCTCATGTCAAACTCGCTACAACAACAACCAAGGAATGACTCTGTAGGCTTCCCTCCTGCACACGCTGGAAGGCGTTTTGAGGTTATGTTTGGCTTACTGGGGCAGTAATGGCAGGTTTTGGGGAAGCTCGCGTAATCTGCACTACCGTTTTGCCCCACACGTCGTATCCGGCTAATACAGACACCCTCACTCTATCCTCCCTCATCCATCACGGCTTCGCTGTGTAGAACCCGCTAAGGGTAGAAATGAAATGTTTGCCAAACAAGCACTAGAAGATGTGGCTTGTCAATGGTGACTTCTGCCGACGGTAACGCAGGTAGACACCGCAAAAGGAGAGAGAGAAAGAGAGAGGCGGATACGTATGTAAAATACTGATTACAAGAAACGAGTCGTCACCACTACTGATGCATCACTCATTCACGTGCTCGTCATCACTAATCTCTCCGCTTGGTAGTCCACATCAGGCAGCCACTGTTTGTTGTTGCCTTTTTCTTTTTCCTATTTTGAATTGCCCGAGTGGAAGTCAATGACACACAGCGCTTCTATTTACAGCGTATAGGGTAGCGGTACGAAAGGGTCGCAGCAAGTCAACGACTAATCGTTACGTGCAACGTTACGCTGCGTTACGTTACGGTGTTGCTTGAAAGGGATACTTCATCCATTTGCCGCGACCGAGCCGACTCCATATCAGATTTTCTGAATCCTAAATACTATCGTCTTACTTCTGAGCAGCCGAGCAACAACCACAGCCAAGAAATAGCTGCAACTCCCAATCAGGATTTGTTTTTTTTTTTATTTTTGGAGCGGAGTTAGATCGTTGTGGAACAGCGCAACTCTATCCTTCATCCCCCCCCCGAAATAACACGGCGGTAATTGGAGCAGAAGTCTGAGATGATTCCCCGGGTGGATGCAAACGATACTGTTGGTTGTGATAGAATGACGGTGGATGCGTTTGAAACCTTGCGCCCCCCCAAAAAAAACCCTCACCGGTGTAAGGTTAGACTCCTTTGGGGGAATGAGGAGTCAAGACTTGCTCGGGTGCTCCCTTGCGTATCCTCCCCACACCCCCCTTTGCCAACGCGAGTTTTTCCAGCGAACAAGAAAAACCACAGACAAGCGGGTGTTGTTGTTGTTGTTGTTGTTGTTGTCCACACAAGAGGGTTGGGGGGCGAAATAATGCATAAAATATAAAGGAAAACTCCCTTCTGCTTCAGCTCGGTGTGCATCATTCACGCAAAGCATCATGGGACAAAATGGAGAAACAAAATAAAAACCAGCTACAACAAAAGGAGCTCCAACTCCACGGTGTCGAAGACACGTTGGCTTTGACTTCTCCAACCCCCCCTCAAAACCTATCCAAGCATCAACACAATAGGGGGAGTGGGGGTGGTTATGACATGGCAGAGTGTTGTGTCCTCCTTTACATTTGCCGCGATGCGCACAATGAAAGCTATTGTTTGCCCTTTTTGTTGTTGTTGTCGTTGTTGTTGTTGATGGTTGATGTTGTTGCTACTGGCCTAGTGCTGTTGTCTAAATAAAATGGCAAGATGCGGTGTACTACCAGGGTCTCTATACATATTAGACGTGTTCGGGTGTATGTGTGTGATTGTTTAATTTTTGAATGGCATTGTGGCAATTGGAACAAGTGCCGCAAATACTATTCGCAACAAAACTCCCCCAGCTTTCAGCTTCCATTCGGTAAAACTTAGAAAAAGTTTTAGGGGTGGTTGCGGACCGATCTAAAGTCGACAGACTTTTAGTCGTCCGGTGTGTGTACGCGTGTGTACCGCTCGCTCGGCCAGATTTAGCGGTACGTGTGGGAGTGTCGGCATCACCATGGTAAAGGCACCGGGCATCAGAAGTACCTGTCCTATCAAGCACGATTATTACGTCTTCTGCGGTGGTTGGCGATGCATCCCCGAAACCATTATGCCATAAATTTACCAAGGGTTGATAGGTTCTTTGGGAGGTATAGAGGGTTCTCTTTCCCACCTCCACCGCCACTCCTTCCCACCTGGTTAAATCCTTCCAAATGAACAGCTCGGGTGCGAGTAGTGGCACCGTACCATCGGCGCTGTGTCGAGTACCTTAATCGCACCGGCTCGACACCGCACCAATAGATGTACGGTAAGTCAGGGGGGGTGACGTTACGAGACCGGGGGGATTCCCTCCCTCCCCTCCTACTCCCACATCCCACATCCCGTTCCTCGTTAGCTGGGTTGAAGATGAATGAACTCTTGTGTTGTGGATGGTGATGCATTCAGTGCATGTAATTTTTTTTTCATGTGTGTGTGTGTGTGTGTGTGTGTGTGTGTGTGCATCGAGGCAATGCATTTTGCGGTGAAGAGAAATATCGACCCGAGTGTGTGTGCGTGTGTGTGTGCTCTCATCCATTTGCAAGAAAAAAGAAGAAGAAAAAACCATTCCAATGCGAGGTGGCGCACAGCCGAAGCCCGAAAGGAAACATTCTTGAAACGCACCAACCTCTTCAGCTGGAACCTCAACAGTGGGGGAGGGGGTGGGACGGGGAGGATTTGGAGTGATATTCCCAGTAAAGTAACGGACTGTGTGGGTGCGATTTTTGTGCTCCAGATATCGGTTAATGGTGGCAGTCGAGCAGTATAGCACGCTTCAGTCGTACCGGAGTGAAGACATTTTGGGGGTGGGAGGTGGGCTGTGTTGTTGCTGTTGTTGGTTTTTTTTTCGCTCTCTAAAAGAGTTTGAAGATGCTAAAACGCTTTTTAAAACACCCTCTGTTTTGTTCCAATTTTTAGCGTGTGTGTTTGTATGTGTACGTCTGTTTTTTTCTTTGCGCCACTCCACCACAACCACTCTCGAAGTCTTTCTCTCCGTACGTGTGTGTGTGTGTTTGGTGTTGCATGCCAGAGCGTACTCCGAATGCCGTTTCGCCTCCAGCATGTGACAGCCAGAAAATGCACTGTCACTTTTGGCTTATATATTGCCAGTGAATGCTACCGAAAAGGTTAACACACAAACTTCTGCCACTGGCACGAGTTTTGGACGCTGCTGCGTTTTTCGGGCTACACTCATGTGTTTTTTTTGTTGTTGTTTTGTCTTTCGGGGTGCTTTTGTAAAGGGATGATCTTTACCGTTAGGGGCAAGAACTTTGGCAGACAACGAAAAAAAAAACAATACTGCTCCCTTGACAACTTCTCGAGGGGTAAGAAGAAAACAGGTAGCTAAGGCTGTGGTTGTAGATATAATCTGACGATGACAAGCTTCCTGTCATAGCACGTTGTTTAGGCAAACGCCATGCATGTTTGCCTTTGCAATGGTGGTGTGGTTTGTGTGTGTACTCCCCTACGCTCAGGACCAAACACATCCTCCAGCAATGCTGAAGCGGTGCTGGACAATGTCACCGATTGCATCACCAATCGTTGCGCTTCGTTTGCGACTTGGAATTGGCTTGGATGGACGCAGTGTCTCTCTCTCTCTCTTCCCTCCGCATCATGCCAAAACATGACCGCTGCTGCTCGGGGTAAGATGGATACTTGGGCGGTTTGACCCATTCATCTCGGGCGGCACCCGTAGCTGTCAAATGCTTGCACCAACCGAACCCGTCCTACAGCGATGGCTAACTAATTGTTGCTGATCACCCACGGATTGCAAATGGGTTTAGAAAGATGGAGCAACAACAACAAAATCTCGTCTGCGTGAACAAGCGTACATTATCATTGCGCTTCCGTATTACCCGGTCGTGCAACATCAGCGCTGGATTGCACATTGGGAATTTGACGGAAGAAAATTGAAAAAAAAAATCAGCTTTCAACTAGTGGGAATTAAGAAACATCCAAAAAATATGGCACAAACTTCCTCTGTTTGCTTTAAACGAGGTTATCAAAGTCAAGGTTTGTGAAAATAATGTATTCTCAACTTAAAATCATTGTTACTCTTTACATAATGGACTAATTTTGATGATTGTTTGTGTTAAAGAAAGGATATTTAAAAAAGTTTTTTGTAGGCACTTAGTGTTTTTAAGTGCTGAGAAATGTTACTTAAAATTAGGACAAAGTGTGTTAAAATCTCATCCAGTAAAACATGTTTTTTTTTTATTTTCACTTGCTGTCATATAACTCTCCTAAAGTTGTGTCGTCCTATTAGTATCGTAAAATGTTGGAAAATGTGTTCTTTTATATAAAACGTTCTGCAAAGGTTTGCAAAAGTGAACGCGATTAAAATTTGTTCAAATTAACTTCCGTGAAGGAACGTGAGGTACCAGGCGTCTCCATATCGAAGTGATTTTTATATTTATTTATTTATTTATTTATTTATTTATTTATTTATTTAATTTATTTAATATGTATGCCACAAGGGTTTTACAAATATAAATTTGTCTCATAAACTAAGGAATATGGAGAAGCAAGGAAAGAAAAAAAAACAATAGGAAGTTAGCAGGTTAAACAAACAAAACGATATAATTTCAAGTTTGTTGCATATGCGCAGATAAACCTTCAGTTCTGATACTGTTTCGCAATAAATACATGCTTTGATACCAATACTTTGAGTAATATTTAGTCTCGTTGCAATCAACGCCAGTGAAACGTCTTTATACTAATTCCTATTGAAGGACCAGGCGTCTCCATGTGGAATTGATTTTTATATAATTTAAAGTTTGTTGAGTATATGCAACTAAACCAAATCAGAAAAATAATTTGAACGAGGACAATATAGCAGCTCTGATGTAGTTTTGAAGGACAGTGTAAATCTTGGCGAATATATGGCTGTATTGGATACGCTTTTATATTTTCTAGTAATTCTTGAAGGACCGGGCGTCTCCACCAGTGTGAAAAAGCGGGTTAAAGTCAAAGCTACCTGCCACAATACCACGAAAAAAACATTATTTCATACAAAACGACTAAATAACCAAATTATATTGAATGCAATAAACCATTAAAAGCTACAAAAAAGAACGAAAAACACGTTACTAATTGTTGCAATTTATTATTGACATCAGTAACTCGGAAAAAACAACCACCCGAAATGTCAACTTATTGAGCGCCATCTGGTGATTTAGATCTAAGCTGCATGTAAAATGTTTATATTTTATCTCTTTTAATGATATACATTCAGCTACCCAGTTGACAATTTGTTTTAGTAGAATAATTTTATCCCGAAATTCGTCTCGAAACTGCCCACTGTGGAGTGGGACGACACTCCCAAAGCACTAAAACAAACTAGCTGTCATCTGCAGCGCCGGAAATAGTGTGTGCGTGTGCGGATATCCCGTTTTCCTTCAAGCATTGCTAACCAGCATGCATTCCGTGCCTTCCCCGTGCCTGTTGGGATTATATGTTGTGTGCAGTCATTGCACAGATAGCAGAAAACGTCATAAAACGTTACACGGCCCCATCTTACAGGATACGTTCGGTGGTGTTCCGTTCCGTGTTCGCTTGGGGAAGATGCGTGTGTGTGTGTGTGTATGCTGACGACAAGCGTTTAACTGGTGTGTCTTTGCCGATTACCAGAAGCTGGCGAGAAGCAGTCGAGGAACAGTCGAGGAGCTCCCGACGAGTCGCCCATCGATGGTTCTTCAACAGCTAACTAGTGTTATTGTGTACTTTTTTGTTCTGCTTTTTAAATTCCTGCTATCCCCCAAAGCACCAGCGTACCTTCCGTACAGCTATGTTTAATTAAATTTCCTGTAAAACGGGTGCTTGTACTCCCCGACGGCCAGTCGGGGTACAGCGCCCGTCTATTTCCGTCCTTCGTCTTAATGATTCTTTCGCTGAAATGAGGTAGCAATCAACTGCAGGCACATCAGCTCCACCATAAAGCGAAGTCTCAGTCGCAAAACAAAACAAAAAACGCACACACACAGCTGGGTGGTACAGCTAAATGACGGCAAACAATTTAAACCAACTGCAAACTTGCACACATTCAAAAACCCACACCCACCCACAAATGCAATCGGAGTTTTAACATACACGGGTTGTTTTTACACAGCCTAGATTAGGCATTAAGCATTAATCTTGTTTGAACAGGTGCGTGATTGTGTGTGTTTTTGTTATTATTTGTACAAGCACGCAATGGCATTAGATTGGTTAATGTATTTTGTTTGCTTTATTATAACAACCTTCACACCATTATAAATTGCGGGCGCCATATTGGAATATGGCGTCCAGCGTCAAACTAATATTGGCAGTGGAGAATGCACACCAAAAAAAAAAAAAGGAAAACAAAACAAAACAAAACACATACATTTCAATCGGTTGATCAGTTTTAGTGGTCCACGAAGAAAAAGTCAGAGCGAAACAAAACAATAACAACAACAAGCGGAACAAACTGCTAAAGCGTTAATAGTTTCTGCCAGTGGGGATAGCAAGCAAGAAACTAAACGAAACAAACACGAAAAACTGGACACCCGAGCGTCCGTCGAGCGCATCAGGAAGATGCGCCTTACGTCTTCACTTTCTTTTCTCCGTTTTTTTTTTTCGTTCGCTGTGCACCTATTATCGTTGTTGGGGACTTCTTTTAGTTTTGTACTCTTCTTCTTCTTCTTCACAACGGTAAATGGCCGGCATTTTGTTTTTTTTTTTTGCTCACTTGTGAGAAAATAAAAATCCAACCGGTCGTGTCTTTAGCCATAATGTTTAACTCAGCTCCGACAACGAAAACGCCATTGCCCGCCATCTTTCCTGTGTGTGTGTGTGTATGTGTGACGATGAAATGACAACGAGAAGGACGAAATCTAATTAAAACCAACGGATACACGATGTTCTTTTTTTTATCTCTCACTCTCCTCTTCATGCTGTCTCTTTCTTTGCTCATCTCCTAGCTTCCATTTCTCCATTTCCTTTTTTAAGGGTAGTTGAGATTAATTTTTGGTCCTGGTAGAAAATTGTGGATTTTATTTTTTTACCCCCTACCCTCTTAGCAAAATAACAAAAAAAAAATCACACAACCGTGCATTCGCGCACACGGACACACACAACGAATGGAGCGTATTTCCGTATTTATTTGATTTTTATTTTTTTGTTGACTGTAGCGACCGCCTAAGCGCCACTGACTGTTTCACGACTCCTCGCGCCAGAGACATGATTCACCGGACGTGGTAGACATCGATTTTCATCCCCTATTCCCCCACCCTTCCCGTTTTCCCTTTCGCACTCCGCTTGTTCCCAAAGAAGGTGGCGGTGTCTCGCTGCGTTATCGTTTGCGAAGCGTCACTCGAGAAATCGACGTGACATCCGATTAGCATCGTTCGCGTCGGCCAGCTCACTGATAATTAGAGTGTCGAGATAAATTAGATTCCTCAAGCAAGGGGCGACTGCATGCTTAAAAAGATGCGAACAACGCCAACGCCGTTCGCGCGTTTGGTCCGCTTCCGTGCAAAAGAAATGGAACAAAATGGAAGGCACAACCGAAATTAAAATTGTGCGCACCACCGGAATGGCTTTCGACTAGCAAGGCGACAAAACTTTACGCAGTTCCCGAAGGAGGGCGGGGAGTGGGGGGGGGCAGCGGGAAGTCGATTAAAAATTTATGATTATTTAATCCCGGAAAGGAAGCCACGTGCACGGTACGGAATGTGCGATATCTACCGTGCGACCGATTGAGATCGTTAGCGAAACCGAATTTGGTTACCACCCCCTGACCATCCCGGGTGACAGTTGCGCCACCCGTTCCCAATCATCTGTGCCCGAAACGGGCGCTTATTTGTTTCTTGGACCCGGGCCGAATTAATCAACCACAAACCTCCCCGAGCCGAACGAGGGGGTGGGAGGGTTGGGGGTTGGGGAAAGCGAATGAATTTTGAATTCGGTTTTCGCTATCGGGGGAGTGAAACGAATCACACCACCAATTGTGTGCCTAAACCGTTTCCGGTCCCCGTACGGTGCCCACCGGACCCCATCGGAGACATAATTTCGCCTTTGAATAATAAACGGCTGACACGAGGCAACGCTTCAAGTGGTGACCTTCTTCTGCCGGTCCGCTTCTATCATTGAGACACACCATTTCGACCCGGCTAGAACCCAGAGAGGAAGGGGGAGGGGGGCGGAATCCTCTCCCTTCATCCTCCTCCCCCTCCCCTCCACCCACCTTCATCAGCAGGGGCAAAATCTGATTACCGAAACATGGCGAATATTTGTTAGCTGCTCAATAGACCGTCCACTGACTATTACTTTCAAACCATTCATTCGGCTAATGGTGTAGAAACATAGCATTGGCGAGTGCTGCTAAAGTTGGACGAATGTCTTACGAATATTACTGTGTTTTTGTTTTCAATTACCTAAATGGCACACCGTGCGTTCGAAATTGATTTGAACAGGGCGAATTGAAAGTAATCTATCGGTAACGAGCAAATTTAGACATTACGAATTGCGTGATTAAACTTGGCAAAAAGGATGGTTGAGATCCTGTCAGGTATTAATATTTCAGGTGCCCATTTCAATATTGGGTATCCTTTTGTGTGCCAATGGAGTAACAGTCGCAACTGTCAAATAATGACAGATATTAATGTCAAACGTTTACGCAGTGCTTAATATCAACATGATTAGCTTGCCATAAAACTTCTGCTGGATTGAAGTTTGCGCTTGTTAATGTGCGATGTATTTTGTTAAGCATCAGATATTAATTAAATTACTATATGCGATTTAATAGTTACCATCAAAGAAGTCTAACCAAGAACTTTACAGATATTGGCTAGTGTTTAGCATTACGCATTTTATTAAAATAAAATATAGAAACATCAGGCATCTGTACAGATTCACGAACTTTTGAAGAATTGCAAGTCTGCAAACTTTGTATTTGCAAAACTACAAAAATTTACACAACTTTATTGTTCAACTGTTGCTATTAAACGATTTAAACTTGGCAATACGTTAAGTACTGTAAGTACTCCTAGCAATTACTTTAACGAAGTAAAAGATTAAGCATCAGAAACCTCTGAAGATTCACAAAACTCTGAATATTCGCAAATCTGCAAACTTTATATCTCTAAACATTCAAGAGTTTACACAATTTGATGTTTTAATCGTTGCCATAAAACGTTGAAAACTTTGCAGTAGCACCGGTATACGGTTATACTTAGACTGCAAATATTTTATATATAATTAAATCATTTTATTGTTTAATATTTTCATATGAAAATAATGCTCTGAAGATTCACATCATAAAGAAGCAGCAGGTAGCTCGGATGATTTACAAATATACAAACTTTGTATGCCATAAAACGTGTAAAACTCGGTGTTGCGACGAAACGTTCGACGTCCCTGGCATTGTGACATCCCTGGCGCGGTGACAGGCGACAGGATGAAACGATCGCAACATCAGGGGACAGGCAGAACGAATTGAACACGCGAACAAGGAAGATATAAATGAAAGCTAGGAAGCGAGGAGAAGAGCCGAAAGTAAGTAAAGAAAACATTGTAAGGAAACAAAATGAATGATTGTAAGAGAAATTAATGTTGAAACTTAGCTTCAGAACTGCTTCTAAAGCTGTTGAAACTTAACTTCTTATAGAAATATTCGAATAAGGCTCTTTTTAATGCAGTTTCATGTATCTTCATCATGTTTTCCATAACGATTGAGGCAATAAACGTGAGGATTGCAAGAGATCAATTATGTCAAATTGGTCAAATATTTAAAAATTCAACGTTACATCTTTACATATAAAATTGCTTCACATACAAGCAGATCAAACCATTGTGAGCAAAGCAAGCATTCAGGATGATACACTTCGTTCTAAATTGACCGGTTGTCCTAAAATTTAAACTTTCTTAGAGGAACCCCATCATTGGAGTCAAATTTGGCCTTTAAAAAAAAACGTTGCATACCTTTAGGCGTATTTCTCTATAAGAAAAGCAACATCTTCTAGATGGAAAATTCTGCACACAAAATTCTAGATTTACTTTTCCTTCGCTTAAACATTCAAAACATCGCTCACAAAATGGCGTTTGGTTGGTAAGCGAACAAAACCATTCCACCAGCGTTGCAATGAACAACGCTCCCCATTTCCTTACGAATGGATCCTTATTTCAGATTGCCCATAGGCCCATATAATTCACTCAGCTCATCGATTCCCCTGCACCCATCGCTGCTGCGATGATACCGACGGCGGGCAGACCCATAATTCTGCCTTTGCAAATGAAATGCAATTGAATTTTCATAAATTACATCACATTATCGACGTTTTGCTAGCCTAGGCTTTTGTACCCAGGGACGACCCGAACGTGCCGTACTGTGCCGAATGCTGTGGAGGAAAATGTTGGTTCGGTTCGGTGTCGGCTCGGCTGAAGATACGGTACCGCACTTCAGCCGTGGGATAAGGTTTATTGCCGCCTAGTGGGGCGGGAAGTGAAATTTGTGTACCGGACCGAAGCGGATCTTACAAAACGCAAGCCAGCAAGATGTCTTGCGCACATGTGTGTTTATCTTCGTAGTGCGGAGCGTAATTAGCGGCAGGAGTAGGCACTGTTGGTAAATTTGACATTCGCCCCATGGGTGTCATTATTTTTTGTGGACGGTAGGGAAAGTGGGTGGAGGGGGGGGGGGGGGGAGAAACTTTTATTTATCGCCCGGCCCTTTTATCGACACCGAATTGCGCTGCTCGGGAATGCGATTTCAGCCGCTGCCGTGTGATGCTATCGGAATGTTATTGGATTTGAAAGCGCTTTAAGCGGTCTCTTCGCCCGTAATAAAGCTCCCTGAAATGGCAAATGCAAAATAACTACGAACCCGAGAGAGCGAGAGAGAGAGAGGGAAAAAAGTACAATGAATAAGAGAAACAAACACCAATAAAGGAATGGAAAAACCTCACACCCCGACATAAAGCGCTTATTACATTATTAAAATGCTTCGGGTAAACAAATCCAACCCTCCAGCTGGTTTTTGGGGTAGGGGTACATATGCGATCGAGTCCCACCTGGCTGTATGATGTTCAGCAGCATCCCACCCACCCTTCCTCACCTTTTCCTCCTTATCCACCTCCTCATCAACCATTCGCTTCAACGTACGCGCGTCCCAAGGTGTGGATCCGTTTGCACCCAACCCAAAACAGTGTTTGCCTACATACAGGCGGTAAACGCTTTGACCTGAATATTGATCCCTTGGTCCGGGGATGCAATCTGGCAGGGAATTGTAAAATAACGATCGACCGAGTAATATTCCCTGTTTGATTTTTTTTGTTGTTGTTCTTCTTCCCTTCGCCCTTGTTGGTGTGTTCCTCTTGTTTGTGTGTGTGTGTGTTTTTTTTTCGCTGCTTCTTCTTCGTACGGCCGAGCCTGCTTAAATTATTTAACCGCATCGGATTTGTGTGCGGAGCCACAAGCCATGCGATGCCCGGCTGGAAGCGCCATTTCCTCCCCATTGGCAGACTGTCAAGGCCCGAGAGCGCACACTATTTTATTTCGTTCCCCCCCCCCTGCAGGCGCAGCGCTGCTTTGTCGGCCGCTCTTTATAGAAGGATTTTTCGTTCTTCCTATAACTATCCTCACATGCTGCCATCTTCAACGGCTCGGAGTGGCTCAAAACGTGCTCCACGAGGCAATCATTGATCCGCAATCCGGCACCTGCCGCTGACCTGGGAAAAAGATAATCAACATGGGAACGTTTCGTCCCGCAAAACGTGGGGAGAGATTTGGCGTAAAATACACACAGAGACAGACACACACACACACGGGCGCACGTGGAATCCCTATTGCAGACAGATACAGAAAGAAGTTACACGAAGAAGACGAACAGAAGAAAAAAATCTACTAAACTACCATTTCTTCCCGTAACGACACCAAAACCCTAACAGCCTAAATCACTCTATTTTGTAGCTTTTCGTGTTTTTTTTTCCTTCTCCATTCCACGGATTGCTCCACGGAGCTCCGGAAAGTCTTGCCAAGAAGATTGGTGGCTCTGGCAGCTGGTTGTTCGTGTGCCAGCCACAGCCACCGACAGGAGCTTCATTTTACGGCTCTGCTCACATCGCCATTTTCTTGTTGGCTTTTCCGTATTTGCTCCTACCCGGCGGCACCCGACACGGGAACCGGATATCAGGTTAGGCACACCAGCCACCACGGCTGGCGCCATCCGAATCATTCGGTCGGCCGCAGTCGGTGCAGCACCTAAAAACCCGGCACCGGTTCAGGGATGCGGCGCGATGCGGGCAGATTGGTCCGTGGTGATTAATAAAGACGGAACATCGCTCCCGAAAATCACGGCCTGAAACGATTGCAGAGTGCGCAAGCAACGGGTTCTCGCAAAGCCGTGTGTGAGAGCGCTTAAATTTTAGCACCCTTTTTTTCCAGGGGTGCGCTTATTTAGGGGCCGCCATTTAAAGCTGCCGTTTGATGGGCTGCTTGTGCTGTTGTGGTTGAAATTCCGGGAATTGTAAGAAATCATGCACCCTAAAACGCAACCTTGCACAAGCGGAACATAAAGATATTGGGGATGAGATTGGGGGTAAGATTGATGCGACCTCATAACTTGGCCGGAGAAGATAGCTCAGTGTTTTCATCGGTGTTTTAAGTAATTGGCTGCGTCTTCCAGATGGTAGTGAAAACTGAATGGCGGACTCTTGTATCTGCTTTTGGTAATAGGGATTGCAGCTTGGACACACCAACTTAGCTGAAGTTGACGTCATTTGGATGAGATCGAGTTATACACCACTCAATTATGGACGAAACGCAGCCTCTTCCAGGGTTATCTTAGTTGCTTGAAATTACTGGAACTCTTTCTATGTTCTGATATTGCTGAAGGTTGTAATTCTCTTTAAAAGAGCTTGAGTCGAGCATAGAAGGAAGAACCTCATTTGGCACGAGAATCAAGAATTATTTATCATATTTTCAAGGTTCGTCTGGAATTCCTCAAGGAAGTGTCCTTAGTCATCTTCTATTTCTCTTATTTGTCCTCCCTCCTGAGAGATTCCTAGTTGATCTCAAGATTGTCTACAGATACAGTTGAGTCTTGAGTCTTAAGACTGTTGCCAAACAAACAACTCTCCAAACCTTCCTAAATTCCTTCTCTCTCTGGTGTCACAAGAATGGCTTATTCCTCTCTGCTGGTAAGTGTTGTTTGATTTCTTTCACATGATCCTTTGGGATTCCTATGGAGCGTTGTTACCAAACGCCGACATCTCCCATGGTATTCTTTGGAAATCTGCACCAAACCCATCGTGGCGTACTTTAACATGAACAGATCTTAGTGCAGGTTGTAGCCTCCAGCCTAAGATCCCTCAACGGAGATGAACATGACGTGTTCTAGCAGCACAGTGCCTCAGGAATTTACAGAACTACGTGATTTGGTCTAAACCAGGTATCAGAACGATTTAACCGACCTCTTGGACACAACTTTGTGGACTGCCCAGCTCCTCGGATGTAAACCCTATCGCTCGTTTTGTTTGGTTCTGTGTGATATCGATTCTTAACGAATACAAATACATCACTTTGGACCAATTCAGGACGGTAATTCTTACATCTCGGACAAAATTCCCATGGAAGTCGGCATATTGTAGTAGATGCTCTATATCTTCCAATAACAAATACCAGAAGAAAAATCTATTATCTATTCAACTCGTCAAGCAATGGCGATAGTAAGCAGAAGAGATCTTAAAGCAAAGACGTCAAACTACCATAACTTAGTGAGCAGATTGTGGCGCCTAGACGTATCCTTCAGGACATAAAATGTCTGTATCACGCATTGGTGAAGTACGTCTGGTAGCTTTTAAATTAAATATTTGACGACTTACGGTTTAGTCAATAAAATCCTTGCTATCTAACTAAGTATATACCAAGAACTTGTATGAACCCCACCAAAGTCTTCGAGGGTCTCTGTCAGTAGGTTTAATCAATATAAAATGATGTTAAAGAAGTAATTTCTGGAATTTTCATTCTCGATACTTAAAAGGTGCTGATTGGTCATTTTGGAATGCGAATTGCATAGTTCCGCAGTAGTCGCGTTGCTACGCCTGATAACATGCAAACAGCGCAGCACCGCGCCCCGAAGTATGCAATCATCAAGCCTTTTTGCCTATTTCCACGAACACGGCCAATCGCCCGGTGAACGATAGGCTGCCGTAACTGTGCATTTAGAGACACATTTATAATGCAATCACACTGATGGCTGGTGGCATAACCCGCATTGGTAATATTTCACACGGGGCACGTAATATATTCAGCGGAATCCTCGCCGTCAACCGGGCAAACTCCGGGAGGTCCCGCTCTTATCGCACTACAGCAACCGAGCACCGGAGCACACCAACTGTGCAAATACGGAGCGCTCCATTTAGCCAGGCACGAGATCTTCATGGATTCTCGATTTAATTTCAAACAATAGCTACCAGCTGCATTGTGAGCTTCCGGAGCATTTCTTTGGCACAAGGCAACCAGGACGGTTGATAGGCAAAAAGGGCAGCCCGGGGAAGTGCTACTGGAATCGAACCGCTTACGCTACGTAACGGTTCGCCGTATCTGCAACATCATGCGCAACACCAGGTGAGGCAAACATCCCGGTAATGAGATGTTTTATAGCGATGGAAAATCGGGAAACTATCTGAATGATTCACAATATTAATCAGAAGCCATCGTGCAGGAAGGGAGGTAGGGACGACTTACACGCGACGTCGGAATATTACGCTTCCTAACAATGTGGACTTTCTCCATCCGGCAGCTGCTTCCGGCGAAAGCGGGAAAGGGGAACTCCGGTACTCCGTTTTTACTGCCAACAAGAAGCAGAAGAAAGGAAAACACACACTCACACACACGCTTACAAAGACCTCCCAACCTCGTAGCTCTTCGAGGCAAGGCGTAACCATTCTGTTTTACTCATTTTGATTTGTTCTCCCCCAATACCCATACATATGCAGCCGTAGCAAAGTCGACAGCCATTTTCCGTGCCGTCGACAGTAGCCGCCTTTGATCATGCCTTATGCGCTATAGTTTTCTGCATTGTGGACAGCAAGCCGGTGGAAGTAGGAGAAAAAAAAATGTTACCACTGCTAATGGAGATAAAGAACGGCACACACACACACACACATCCGTAAAGGGTGATTGAAGATGACGTGGACTGTGTGGAACTAGGCCAGCAAGCGAAATGAGACGAAACGTCGATGCGTTCGGCACTGTCAAACAGCGTGGCCCCCCTTTTTCACCCAACATCGGCACCCCGAAACGATTTTTCCTGCCTCTCGTGCGGGAGATGAGGACAGGGGGAGAGGGTAGAAAAGTTCTACCATAAACTCACCCCCCCTGAAAACCAGCAGCATTCCCACCCTTTAATCTGTGCATCAATGTTGGTTTTATCGCGGACAAAGTTTAATAATCAAAAGGCGAGTGCGCACCATGCGGGTGACAATCGGTTCGGGAAGTAGTAAAGAGAAAGAGCACGAGAGAGAGAGAGAGAGAGAGAGAGAGAGAGGGAGTGGAGGGGATGAGAAAGAAAGCAAAAAAAAACATGGACGCTATAGGTTGGCCATTAATTTCTTCAACCACCCGTTATGCGCTCCAACGTTCTAAGGGTTTCTAAGGGTTAAGGGCGGCCGGACTAGGACAAGGGTAATTTCCTGGGTGCAGGAGACCGAAGCCAATCGAACTAACCATCAGAAGGAGCAACCGGACAATCGACCCTTAGCGTAACCCTATTTCAGCAGTTTTTTTGTTTGGTTTTGTTTTGTTTTGTTATCCTTTATCCCGACGTTGACTTCGTGCTACTGCCTCATTCTAGCGATAAAACAGCCGACTGGACATTACTGGCCATCGGACAGAACTTTCAGCCCTTATCCCGGAACCTGGGCGGCGGCGGATATTCTTGTTACCGCTGGGATGAGTTCACCGTGCAGAAGGTTGCATTCAAATTTCGTTCGACCGATTCCACCCCATAGAAAAGACAGCATTTAGGTATCAGCCTAAATGTATGCAATGCTGCATACAAACGTAGCATTTTTGGAACTTTTCGCTCGAACAGTGCAAAAAGTGGCACAAATTCGTTACGAATTAGCTTTCCATCAGGGCGCTGCTGTAATCTTCGTAATATATTGTGCTAATAAGAAGGAGGATAAAATGTACACGTGCACGAGAATGCAAGGGCAAAAGAAATGCCTCCCGATGTCGGTTGAGAGTGTGCGCTGGGCATATCTCCCTTGGCCTTCGCGAGGGGGTAAACGTCTCCTCACCCGAGATCTTACCCCATCAATCGAAACGAAATGCATTTTAAGGGCGCATGGTCCTTTTCCGTTTTGGGGGTGGCGGGGGTATGGCCTAGGCTCCGAAGTGCAGCGAAACCGGAGATGAAAATAACGAAGCACACAGACATTCAGAGCAGCACACACACACAATCACAATAATAACAACAAAATGGTGACGTAGTCAGCCGGAGCATCACTAACTCTTTCTGAGTAGCGCGCACAGCATAATTCCGACCGATCCGTGCTAACTGTGCCATCGCACAAATTGACTGGCAGAAGGGCAAAGGGGAAGATGTGGCGGGGGCGGGGGTGGGAAGGGAGGGTTTGCCCCGAAAAAAAAACGGAACCCGGTCGTCCCGAACAAGCACATCATCAGCATAATGTAATCAGAACGTAATCCCTTCAGCGTCTGGTACACGGTGCGCGTTCCGCGTACCACCGGGGCCAAACTGTAACCGACACTGTAACCGAAGCTGCCGTTGTACCGTACAGCACACGCTATCACAACAGTGATGCGCATTTTTTCTTCTACTTGTCCCGCCCCTCCCCCTGGTTCCTCGACTCCTGTTTCATCATTGTACAACAACATCTATATATATTATCATCTCCACAAAGGGCTGCTTGTTTCGCGCTTCGTTTTGCAGTTGCTGGCTCATCCGCCCAAATCCAGTTCATCAGTCTCGGTAACCGGTTTGACTCGGTGGCCTGTGCTCGAGCCACCCAATGCAATCTCGTCCCGAGCCCGATCGGTGCTCGCGTGCCACTCACTCGAGCGACTAATTAATGCTATTTTATTCTTTCTTTTCTTGTTTGGATGTGCCCTTGAGCGCCTGGTGGCACGCGGCCGTTACAATATCGCAACCTACAGTGGTCGGTATTCAACATCGGACACGTCGGAATTTTGGCCACTGTTTCACCTTCGCGCTCGGTTTACATGTTCGCCAAATAACCAACCTTCTGTTGATGCTGTGCGCATTTTGCGCTTCGCATATCTTTGGATCTTTGGCCTGGCAGTACCGGGAATGTCCGTTTCGTTAGTGTGTAAATTCTGACCCAATTCGTACTCATGGTCGGAAAATGTATGTTTGTTGTACTTTTCGTGGAATTCGTATGCCTTGCCAAAGTATAATTTCATTATAAATCTTTTTTTCTAGGACTCTAGTAATGGCAAACAATTATGAGTTTGAAGTACCTGGGCGAAAGATACAAAATGTGAAGGGCCGTTCTGTTCTGAGAGGGTTGTTTGATATAACATTGAATCGAAAGTTTATCGAGAAGAACGATAATCAATATCTGTCAAATAATTCAAAACGCGATATCTGATTGATTCAAAGACATCATCTTGAAATGATGTCTTTGAAATTCCAAGAAGGTAATAAATGTGGATATTAACATCTCGGTCAAAATGACTGCTTGGGGCTTTCGACTGTGACATCTTTGACATAAGATATTTCAAATTCCAAGGAATTCCCGGATCTACTGAGCATTAGTTTGATATGAAATATTAAAATTCACATTTTAGACCTAAAACTGACAGCTAGGAGTCAACGCTTGTGTTTTTGAAAGCGTCCTCGGCTACAGATATTCCAAGGTCCAAGTAATTCCATGATATTAAGCCCTCTACTCAAGGCCTTTTGAATAATGAGCCAATAGTGAATGTTGACAATGACAGCAATGAGAATGACAGCTCGCGGTCTTCGTCTGTGATTTTTAAAGGCATCTTAGACATCAAATATTCCGATGTCCAAGGAACTTCAAGATATTAAGCGTCCTAACCAAGGTCTACAGAGTAATGATGTAATAGTAAATATTGAAAAACTTGCAATAATGCATGCAAGATTCTCCAAGTCTTGCATGTGACATCACGACACTCAAGTATCGGATGTGATATGGACATCTTGGACAGTTTGACATAACTCTGATAGTCATGCGTCTGGCGTAGTATTGAGAAATTGTTGTATGAAATTGAATGTAACCACATGTCATCTTATTTTGAAGATAACGTAAAAGGTCCCAAAACTATGAGACACCAATATATAATGTAAACCTTATTAATAACTTAATTCAACTCGGATATCATTGACCAGTTTATGTAAGAGCATATTCAACATGCACAACATTCAAAATTTTTCAGTTTGTATTAACATGAAGCTAATTTTTACATATTCCTGAAGTTGAAATTTGAGATCTCAGAGACAGTATTGTATGGACATCTGAATATAAACAAGTCTAAATTTCGATGTGTCCAATATTAAATGCACACCACTGTAAAATGGATATACGGGGAGTTTCGTCTGGGAGAAATACAACCATACACACGAAATTACCGCTGTCTCGAGACAGCGAGCTCCGTAATCCTTCGCTCGATCAGTGTCAGAAGCGGATGAAGCTTAAAAAAACCCCCCTCATAGAGTAGAATGCCTTAAGCTAGGAGCATTACTTACCAGGCAACATGGCGGCAATTCCTAGTATAAGTGGTAGTAGCTGCCGCACCGACAGCAGCACTACGGCGGTGGCAGTATTGGTTCCACTGCAGTTGACGATGGTTTTGCTGGTCCGGCCGGTGGTCGCACCTTTGCCGACAACCGACACGGCACCGGTCGCCGCCAGCGCCGTGACAGCGCTGATCGATGACAGTTTCGCCCGCAGCACACTAGCGCCCCCGGTGCATAGCAGTGCAACCGTCAGCGCCACTAGCCCGGCCGTCGCGCGCGTGCAGAGAGCGCGCACCGTATCATGCAGCACGCCGCCACCCGATCGGTAACCGGCCGGGTTGCGATCGTGCGTAAAGATGGCGGTTCGGTAAGCGCGCGTCATCGGTGGCACGGTGTCGGTCGCCGGTGCGGTTGCTGTCGCCGCCAATGCGAACGAGATTGCCAGCAGCAACAGCACCAGCACCGTCACTACATACATCACATCCATTCTGTGCGCTCGTTATCGTCGGGCTCGCGTCGGTCAACGTGGTGATGGTGGCGATGACGATGAGTCTCGCCGTCGTTGGTGGTGGTGTAACGCGCAGCACACCCACACACCTCAAACCGCTCGTGGGCTGGTAGTGGAGATGGTGAGCCGTTGCGCCGGGCCCGGCTCGTTCTGCCTTCAGGCGGCTGCAGAGGTGGGTAAGGGGATTGGGGCGAGTAGCAGGAGACCAGGGTTGGAATGGGGGGGTGCGGGGGCAGTCGATTTGACGTTTATAAGGTAAGTTAGATGCGTAGATTGTTTTGTTGATATTGTTGTTGTTATTGTTGTTGTTGTGAATGGAATAGTTTTGGTTGTTGATTTGGTTAATAGTTGATTTAGGGATTTTTAAAGATTATGACGAAACAGGCGCGGTTTGAATTGTTTGTTTTTTGTTTGTTTGTTTGTTTTTTTTTAATAGTTGTTAAAGTTGTTGTTTGCAAAACAATTGTTCGTGCAAGTGGGGGGTTTTGTGTTGTTTTAGCATGTGAATCACAAGACGGAAGAAAGAAAAAAACAAGACAAATATACACACACACACACATACACATATACAGAAGTGAGGGACAGCGTGACAGCGTTAGTTGCAGTAGGTGCGGTTTGGTTGATTTGGTTGATTTTGTTGTTGATTTGGTAGCGAAAAAGTGGAAGAGAGAGAGAGAGAAAGAGAGACAGAGATACAGAAGGTAAGATACCGTGTAAGGTGGTGTAACTCTGGTCTGGTCTGTGGTTTCGAGGAGATGCTATGTATAGGTGTGGGTGTGCAGATAGCTTTCACTGCATAACGTACGTGGAGGGTGGGGGGGTGGGGGGAGTGGGGGGTGGTTTTTGTTTTGCAAAACAATCTCGCCTACAAGAACGTTATTGCAATCCGGCCTATTTGCGGTTGTTTGTAGTGTTTCGTAAGGGTGGTTGTTTTGTTTGTTTGGTTGTTGATGTTGTTGTTGTTGTTGTTGTTGTTGGGAGAAAGTATTTTGTATTTTGTTTTGCATGTAAGGGAAAATGAACGTGCGTTATTTAGTCAACTAGATTATTACTTGATTTTGTTTAAATGTGTTGCTTTTGCGCGCTTCACAATCCGATTCCCCGGGGGATGTTAAGGTTTCGCTTCCGCCTTAATCCGCTTTTTAGTACAAGGAGTGCCGCTCGCTTTCTCTGTATTATTATTTTTGTTTCTTTTTTTGGGTGGGGGGGTGGAGGGGGCTTTTTGTTTATTCGCGTGTTGCGTTTTTTGTTTGAATGTTTTATTGGTGTTAGAGCTGGGTTTTTTTGATGTTGTTGTTGTTGTTGTGGATGTTAGTGCGCTGGTTTTTAAGATGCTCCCGGTTGTTTTTTTTGTTTGGTTTTTAGTTAAGATTCGGGTTTCCTTTTTTTATGTTTTTAAAGGTTTATGGTGTTACGCGTTTCGGTTTTGTTGTTTAGGCGCTGTTTAGCGGCGTGTTGGTTGTTTTCCTTTTTTATTCATCCAGAATTCCGATTCCCTCACACACACACAAGCACGTGCATTCAAACGCACGTACACTG
Organism: Anopheles moucheti; assembly: GCF_943734755.1. Lineage (NCBI taxonomy): Eukaryota > Metazoa > Arthropoda > Insecta > Diptera > Culicidae > Anopheles > Anopheles moucheti. Next base: position 8,916,206 of record NC_069142.1, read on the forward strand.
TCGCTGTCGGTCGCGCGCTTGTCAAAATCGCTTAATCTTTCGGCTTGTTCTTCGCCTTGTTCCTTCTTGCTTGGGTCGGGCGTTCCAGCAGCAAACCGTTCCGAACCGTGCACCAAAATCAAAAACCCTCGGCAATATATACATCCATCATCAAAACGTTGGCCCGCGACATTGTGGAAGGGTTCGGCTGTAACTCAGCTGTAACTCAGCTGCAACTCAGCTGCAACTCGGGTTAACGTCTTTTCAGTGGCCGGAAGCACCGTGCAGGCAGCCGCTTGCCACGTCCGGGACCATGTTCTCGTGATCTAAAACCCCGCCGTCCGGTGGGACAGGCCACTGTCACAAACGGTTGCCGTCCAGTAGCTGTGGTGTACCCGCCCGGGACTGGGGGGGGGGACTTCTTTTTTCTTCTCTATCGCTGGGTGTATTTGTCTGCCCGGCGGCTCCCTAGCAACACTTCACCACCGGGGCGAGGTGGGATGGGTGTGGAGAGGGGGGGCCTTATTTCGGTAGCAGTCGTCGCAGACTGCCGTTGTTGGATGATTACGCGCCTCCCTGACAAGCACACCCACCACCGGAGGGCGAACAACCGGTACAGTGGGACAGGGTCGAGTGGCACGGTGCGGCAAACTTTGCATGCGCAATGTACGCGAGTGTGTGTGTGTATGTATGTGTGTGTATGTGTATGTGGGTGGCAAAAGATCCGTGTGGATGTTAGTGGCGGTCGGTCGGTGGCGGCGTTACACGCTTTGTTCGCTGTTCTCTCGCTGTTCCCGCCGGCTTTACTGTGGCACCTTTCTAGTGGTGTTTTTTTTGTGATGAAGGTATTGGTGGTGGTGATGGTGGTGGTGGTGGTGGTAATTGGTGGTAGTAGTAGTGATGGAAACTGTTGTTACTGCTGCTGTTCTATCATGTTCTGTATCTGCCTCCTGCACTTCTCATATGCAGAATCAATGTTGTTCTGTTGAGTTAGTTGCCGTGTGTGGTTGGTTGTGTTGTTGTGCTCTTTTCCTTCCTCTTCTGGAGCAGCAGGATGCCTTTGTGCCTTTCCCTGTCCCTCTCCGTGTGGGGGTTTGTTTTATTAGCAAAACAAGCCTTCCAAAGTTTTTTTGCTTCCTTTTTGCCTAGTATGCCTCTAGCTGAGTGTTTTTATTTTTAAAGTAGCCGTACAGCTGAAGTGTTTTGCGGTCTCTGGATGAACGTGAAGGATGCGTTCCTTCCGAATTGTCGTTTTGGATTTTATTGGATGTTTGGTTTGGTTTTGGTTGTTTGTTTTGGTTTTGGTTTTTTTTTTTTAGTTATTTTTAATGCCCTTCCGCGAGGAGCTTTTAATGTGTGGGGTTATTTAAACGGGGAGCTTTTTTTTGGTTGTTTTTTTGTTTGTTTTTTTTTTGTTATTGACTGCTAGTGAACTGAGAGAATTGATTTCACTTTACTTCGTTTGTGGCCCAGCATCCGGCGCGGACCAGGGTACCGGCGGGCGAACTAGTACCGACGCGACTACGCACACGCGATGCAGCTGCCATAATTCCGTTGCGCGCTACCGCAAACCGTACTTGCGCGCCTAACGACAGGGAAACGACAGTGGGAAAAGAGAGAGAGAGAGAGAGAGAGAGAGAGAAAGAGAAAAAGCAAAACAAAACAAAACTGTAAAATGGCCGCAGCAAAAACCAAAACAAAACAACAACAAACAAACAAAAAAAGCAAAACCCCCCTGCCCTTTCCTGTTCCACACGGGGTGTTTTGTTTTCCCTCCCCTCCGGAGACACACACACACACGCACGCACGCACACACATACACAAAACAAACAAACACTTGCAAACACGGGTGCACTCCACACGCTATGCGCAACACACTCGCTTGTCCTGTTTGCTAGCCTTTGTGGCGGGGGGTTTGGGAAGGGGATAGGGGGGAATGGTGGGGGGGGAGGGAGGGAAGTGTTTGAAAGTACGCAAGGGCGCACCGGTGCGCCTTACCGAACACTTATCGCACGCTCACACGCGCACAAACATACTTTTCATCATTTAAGCACTCGATCGTGCTGATGCCCCAACGAAACACCGCTCTAGCACCACTCTAGAAGTTTTGTTATTATATTGCTCGTTTCTTTTGTTTTTTTTTTGTTTGTTTTCTTTTCTTTTTTGCTATCCACCGTTCTATACCGCTTAGCCGGAACACTTTATGCGAGCGCGCGCGCGCACGCGAGATAGAAAGGATTGAGGGTTGACGCGCGCCCGTGTTTACTACTTAGTCTTTACTTTGAGGCCGCGACACACGATCGTCTCTCTGAAAGGGCGAAAACAAACACGTCAGAATCAGCGTAGCCACCGCCTGGTCGCAAACGTCAACAAAGAAAAAAAAGAAAACACCCCGAACAACTGTCAGACAACTGTCAGTGAGAGTTTGTTTTGTATGTGAGCTGTCAAGTGTTTTGGGGTGTTTGTGTAGTGGTGGGTAGTAGTAGGAATTGTTGTATTGTGTATGTGTGTGTGTGTGTGTGTGTGTGTGTGTGTGGGTTAAAGAACGTAATGGATGAGTTGGAGAAGGACAAAATACCCAAAATTACACAGCCAATCAATAGGGACACATATCACATTCACGCCCCCAATAAGATGCGCTTTGGCAGAAGGCGAACCGGTTTAATAATCGATGCGCTAGGGGCCCGGGGAGTCCACTCCGCGTACCCAATCACGTTCCCCGCGCACTCGTGCACTAGCGACAAAACCAAAAAACACCACCGGGCACATATCGAAGGCACACTTTACTTTACTCCCACCGCGGCACTGCAATCTTTCTGGTTGATTGTTGCGGCGTGATCTTGGATGAGCCGGAGGAGCGAGCTTTTGAGAGGAAGGGGATGAGGGTAGCAAGATGTTTACGTGAGGCATGTGTGTGTGTGTTTGTTTTTAGCCTCCCTTTCTTATTCCGCTTCTCGCCCCGTTCCCCGTTCGTGCTGATTGTTGCGGTGTCGTTACACTGATGTGTCCAGCCAAAAATGGTGTCCCACCTCACGGTCCCAAGTCACGGTCACGCATTCGGTGCAGTGTGCCGCAACGCAACGCTGCAAAAGCAAACCCTCCTTCTCTCTCTCTCTCTCCCCGCACCCCATGCAACCCTCCCCCTTACTCAACATCTCAAAAAAAGGGTAGTGGGGGTTTTTTTTCCCGTTTGGGGTCACATAGAGCGCGCGTGCCTTATACGGACTGGCGCCCAACACAACCCTGCACCACGAAGCGTTGCTTTTTGGGAAGTTTTGGGCGCACTGGATTCGGGCACGAATTATAACTAGCCGAAAAGGGTGGTGAATCGCATCTTAGCGCAAGTTGGCCCAATGGGGAAATATTTACTCATGACCTCATGTGGTACTTTGCTAACTTTTTTAGTCAAAAACTCGCCTTCACCGTTTTTCCTTTCTTTTTTTACACACACACACACATACAAACGCGTGCGCATGTACGCATTAATGCATGCGATGGAATGCACGTGTTTTAAACCGTCCAGTCAATCACATCCACCGCTAACGTGGAAAACTCTATTTTTGGGAGGCCCCGAAAGTTAGGCAAGCCGCATCACAAAGGTAAGCTTATTGGGATGGCGCACTGTACCGATAAGGGTTGCGAAGTACCCGCCCCCTTACCAACAGGTTCAACAATGAAAGATTGGTTCAAACACAACACGCAACGTATTAGATAGCTCGGACGCTTTTTACACGCCTAAACGCTTAGTGTTTTATCGACAGGACCTTCAAGAATGTCCCGCACGCTCTGGCAAAGAATTGGCATCCTTAGTGCCCTTCCTTTCTATTAGTGTATCTGTGATTGTGTATGGGTGTGTGTGTTTGCATTTTGATGAGATTGTGTGTTGGGTGTGCTTCACGCGAGCACGTGTGTGGGTTTGGAATTGAAATCACCTACCGGCGTGATTGAATGCCGGCCACAAACCACAACTATCAGTTTGAGGAACTTGTATGTTTTGTTCGTTTGTTTTTTTTTGGATGAGTAAAATAATAATAAAATTCATTCACACACTCTCACACACACACACACACAAAGACACGGAAACAATACAGGGCGCACAGTTGGAAACTCGGTTTGGCTCACTCTCAGCTCTGGCGGGTACAGTGCAGTTCCAGGTCTGGCAATCCCAGTGCCTGCTCTATCTGCCTGCCCACACTTGGTTGTGGTTGATTGTGATGCACGCGGATGAAATTGGTTTTCCTCGCTTAGATTTTTCTGTTTGAGGTTTTTGCTCCTTTGCTCCTCGAACAAAACAAACACCACGAAACAAAAAAAAATCCCCCGTATATGGTATGCACGTGCGATTGCGGGTTGCTCCGAGGCGCGTATTGTGCACACGTGTGCGGCGCACTGTTTACGGATGTATGTACCGTGTCCGTCTGTACCGTCCGACTGTTTTGTTGTTGGCAAGGATGTTTGGTGGGAAATGTGTCGGTGTGTATGTGTGTGTGTCAGTGTAAGTGTGAATAGTGAGTTGTACCCGGGGGCAGTCGTCGGCTTCCACCGGACCAGCAGCAGATAGTGAAAAAAAAACCCGTTCAGTACGATCGAGCCGCTACGTTTAACTGAAGGCAGGCGACGGTTTCGCGCTGTACCGAACCCCCGAAACCGTTCAAATCCTGTGCGAGAAGGCAATGGTAAAGCACGCCGTACCAGTCGGGCTCTAGTGCAGCAAGCGCAAAATCCCGAGTGTGAGGGAGCGCGCTGCAAAACACCCGAAGTGCAGATGAAACAGGACCGTTCGGGTTTTTGGGGATGTCGGTCACCGAACCGGACCGGAGCGAACGGGTCGACCACGGGCAACAGCAGATGTGTGAGCGAAACGACAACAGTGGGGGGGGGGGGAGGGGACAAAACACATACACACAACGAAAAAAAAAAAATACAACCCGAACCGGTTCACCACGAAGCAGCGCACGAAGGGAAAGCGCGTCAGAGTGAACACTGACGATTGCGCAACGGGATGCGTAACGCCGAGCGTAACGCCCGGTTTTGTAACGCCGACGTCATGGTGCATCCGGTCTTCCATCTATTCTCCCCTCTCCCCCCAAACTCTACCCACACACACACACACACATTTGTGGTGAATAATGGCGGCAAAAGCATGCGTTTGTGGAAGAGGCGGCATGCTTTGTGTCGCACTACCACCCCCCCTCCCCCAACAGTCCCCATCGCCCCCTTGCTACCCAAAATGGCGCAAAACGATGACGTGTCGCGTCGGGATAGTAGCACGGGATAGGGTTTGCTAGTGTAACCGCGACAGCAGAAAGGGTTGTGGTGCTTCCCGAAAAGGGTGATTATGCTGGGGAGAGCCTACGCAAAGCCTGTGGCGATCTCGGGTATTATGTAATGCTGGAATTCTTTCTTTTTTTTCTCTCAAGCACGGCCTGATGCTCAGCAAAGCGAGCACCCGAGAAAGCCAGAACGAGAGTTCGCAGCGGTGCATCCAAGGAGCGCTATTGTTTAGCATTCGTTACTGTACGCATCTAGCTTTTGTGCAATGCATCATTTCGTGCTGATGCTGATGGTAAATATCATCATAATCATGATGAAACGCTACCCTGCTTCGCATTCGCACTGCCAACGTTGGACAATTTTCCTTCCACCATTGATGACGGGGTAGAAAAAGGTCAGTACCATCGAGAGGATGAAGTAAACACGCGGGGAAGAAGCAACAAAAAAGGCACACAAACACACACACACACACACACACATACAGACATATTTCTCTATCACCCGAAACGACGCATCCGAATGAAAAACCGCAATGTACCACGTGAGACACAATCCTGCCATCCCCTTCTCCCCCGGTGCACAGCCGGCCCCGTATCACCCGGAGGCTGTCGTTGCCGAACGGACCAATCGCACCGATGCTTCGTGCAACGTGCGCGATCCGAATTCATCCGAAGCGTTTGCCGGGAAGCAATCGTGGCCGTGAACCGCGCACTCGTGCACACGAATCACTGTAAAGCACAATTTATGGCAGCAACAAAAGATTTAGAACAGTACTAAATGCATACGATGCACCGTGCAGTTCATTCATTACCTAGCATGCCGAACTTATTAATGGCTGTAAAGTAGGTCTTTTACCGTGCTTGGTATTTGCATATATTTATGGTTAATTCGGTTGCTACCACAACGTGACTGACCTTTTTTCGATCGATCCATCAACCACCAGGCGTCTCCTTTACGATGTACTAGGCGTCTCCATTATGATGTACTAGGCGCCTCCATCATACACTGATAGTAAAAAAAATAATTTTAATTTATAAGGCGTCTCCATTGCTAATCCACAAGATTTTCCCGCTGTAATATTTCGAATAATTCCAGTCAGGTGACAAATAACAAACTATTCCATCACCATTTTCCTTCAGCGTAATTGTATGTCTGCATAACAATTTACCGTGTACGTCTTCTCATAGCTATATCAAGCAAGCTATAAAGAAACACAACAGGTTACTTCATTAGCAAGCATTATGCATCGTTAGCATCCAGTTCCATTACGTTTTTTTTCTAACAATCCATTATTGACATTATCAACCTCCACCACAATCAAACATCACTCCACTATTGATCTCTGTTATCTTCGACGAAGCATCGTCAAATACCAATCTCTCAGAGTGTTTTATCATATATCACTAAGCTTCTTCATTGTTCATTGCCACTAAACATCTTCCTCACATTCCATCCAGTGTCCTTTGAGTAGCTCCGATTTACCGACTCTATCATTGCGCTAGACCTCTTCAATACTTCTTCTACTAAAGATAGTCATGCAAAGAAGCAGATTACTTCATCAACCGTAACTTCCCAGCGTAAATCGGATATCTTCATCACCCCCAATGATTCTAACGCTCTATCGGTCGGATTTATCACAATCCACCAGGCGTCTCCATGACTATCTGATTAGCTCAGTTGGGAATTTAAGTTGTTTAAAGTCGGGTTTCTTGCTTTATTATTGGATTTCATAAAAGTGCGTACATTGCTCCACTGTTTCACAAAATGGCTTCTTTGTTCATAAGAGTGTTTTTTTTTACACACTGACACGTCATCAGACAGTTCGAACGTTAGTCGTCTAAGTGACGTCTGAACCGATTTAAAAATAAAACTTTATTATGTCTTCTAAGAAACGAGCTTTATCCTTCGAGGTACTTCGGCCTGGGGGTCTTCATCACAATGGAGTAGTGCAACTCGACAACTACGTTATTCTAAACCAGGTGTCCTCATTAAAACATTCTCACATTAATTTTTCACTAAGCGCTAGATGTTTCCGTCGTTCATTACCATCTTTAATCTACCATTAAACATTATGCTCACGACCCATTCGGCACATCGTTTTTTATCCTTTGTGATTCTTCGGTGTGGTATATTTATCACTGTTCATCGATGGGTTAAATCGGGCAGGTGTCTTCATCACCGTACTATGCATCTCAATCCATTCCACCAAAAAGCATGGAACAAAAATTAAGAGTAGGTGTATCAAATTCCAAACTGTTTTATCGCCTATCGGGCGTTTCTAGTACTATACTTATCTCCGGCACCCTCCATCAAGTTACTTTTTCACCATGTACTAGGCGTCTCCATCGTTCACTGAACATTTTGCTCACGAACCACCGGGCGGCTCCATCACCATCGACCAAGCGTTTGCACCAGCGGAACAGCTGCAATTTCCCTTATCCATTCCCGCACAATGCATAGACGCATTTCAAAACTGCAAACCTTCGGGAACGATGAGATTAGTGTTGCAAATGTATCGCTCGAACGCGCCCCGCATCAATCAAAACCGACCGGTAGCCTAAGGCCATACGGTTGTGCGAAATGTATCCAATGGCTCCGGTGCCCTGCATCCCATCGGCCGTACAGTATGGATTGGTTTGATCGGAGAGGGATAAAAAACCGTAACACCGTAACCACAGAAACTCTATCCACCCCTACCTAGATCCACTTATACTCAAGCCCGAACAGTTTGTTTGCCATGATCTTGTGTGTGTTTGTGGGTTTTTTTTTCTTTGTTTTTGGTTTTGCGATTACGTGGCAACTCGAGAATGTGAAAGAAAGGTTTTTTTTTTGCTGTTGTGGCAAAACAGATCAGACACCGAATGAAGGTGCTTTACAGTGCGAAGCATAAACAAATCGGTGTGGCATTCCTATCACACACACACACATGGTTCACTGTGGAAGTATAGTCAAGAGGACCAAATGCTGGGTAGAGCATCTTCGGTCCAGGGCTTACTTTTGTGTGCCGAAACTTTCCAGCACACGGGCACTTGAGCTTGCCTTCATATTTTGGAGCATTCTTGCGGCAACGATCCTTTGGAAAGTATTTCCACTAGCTTTTCACTTGGACTGTTTGTAAACGCTTCGGGCACACTTATGGGAGGGAGGAGTCGTCGATTTTCTGGTTGGGGATGATGGGATTTTTTTTGTTGTTGTATTCCTTCTGTTTGGTTGGCTTCTTCTCTTCAGGCACTTTTGGCTGGTTTGGGAGCAGTTCGGAGAAGTAGCAAACCTGGAAGGGAAGTTTTTTGTTCGCACTACCACCATCTCTCTCTCTCTCTCTCTCTCTCGCTCTACTCATGCGGTGTCTTTCTCTGCACTTGAAATTCATCTGGAGCTAGTGGTTGAAAGTTGATTTTTGTTTTTGTGTAAGGTTCTGCTGCTGGGAACGTATAATGGGTAGCGATTGGAAGCAATTGCATTTGTTACGACTGCTGCCCAGTTGCTGCTTAGATTCAATTGAATGTTGAGCAAACAAAACACACGTAAGCCATATTGCTTTCGGGGTGGTAAGCGTGATCGGGAGGATCGGCGGAAAAAGATGGGCAAAGCGTGGAAAGCGAGAAGAAGTTCCTAGGGGTTTTTTTTTCTTTACACTTAAGCCCAGCTGCAGAAATATGCAACAATAGTGCAAACCATCCAACCCGCACACTCGCTGGGTTTCTACACCCACCACCTTGAACAAACGAGCAAAAGGGCGAACAAACACAAAGCAAGATGCAGGCGACCAGCGTCTGTAAAGCAAAATGATTCGAATATAATAATAAAAATATAAATAGTAAAGTGCAGCGCGCCCCGCTCACGTAATGCACTGGAACATATTTTCCCATTTCTGCCGCAATGAAGCCGGCAAGAACCACTCAGAACGTGTTGCGGAGGCGGAAAGAACACCAAGCAGAAGCAATGGGGGCAAGAGCGAATGGAGAGAAGAAAAAAACACTCATCGCAAAGCAAAGCAAAAACCTCCCGGTAGGAAGGTAAAGTGGCGAACACCCGAACGTAAGAGACCAGCAAAGCAAAATGCCATGCACAGATTCCCAAGGTGTTTGGGCAAAGATTTCGCCCTGCCAAGGCCCACCAATGGGGTATGTATGGGGTCCATCCCGCCCCGAAAATGCCGGGCACACCCGGACCAGGCTTTGCGGGTCTCGAAGAAGGGTTGGGGGGGGGGGCATTTATTTTTCCAAAGCTTGCACAAACGACGGTCCGCTTCCTATTGGTTGGCAAGGTGGCAAGAGTGGCAAGATGAGTGGTTGCTGCAACTCCCTGAGCCTCGCATCCTGGGCACGGCGCCAATTACGCCCAACACTGCAGAACTGTTATGAAGTGGTGGAAGGGGGGGGGTGGGAAGGAGGGGTTGAATCCTTTTTCTTTTGCAAAGCGAGCGAACTTTTCCCAAGCGCACAGAACAAAAAAAACACACACACACACAGAGAAAAAAGGGAAAAATGCGCTTGATCACAAGATCCCCATTCACCTGCCCTGTGTAATGCGGCTGCGGGTAAATGGTTTAGCTGTTTCTTGATGAATGTTTAAGATCGTGGGCTCAAATCTTAAATCCCACGGTGAGGATGCGATGATGTGGGTTTTTGATTTGGCCACAATATTGCTATCTCCTTCCTAAAACCAGATGGAAACGATGATATTACATTTAGAAGGTAATTTTGTCTTGCCAATTGCATACATTTGGGCGTTTTTTTTACATTACCGTACGTAAAGCACACGAAATCAACAAAGTGAGCTATACATATGGTAAAGCGCCTAAATGTATGCAATCTGGATCACTGTTATAAGCTATTAGCTGGGGGTTGTTTTTTTTTCGCTACATTCTTTTTTAACAAACCTTCCACCTACCGAGGGGTGGGTTTTTGTTTCTAACCGTGCTTGCTTGATTGAAAACAAGAAAATCCCAACAGATCGGAAATGGCAACATCAATCGCTTGGCGGTGGCAGTGTTTTGCAGTGGGTACCGTAGGCCGTATGACAGTTATTCAAAACAGTTTCGACAGCAGCAGTAGTAGACAAACACGGCCCGTGCACACGCTAACGAATCACATTTATCCGCTTCAGTGAGATCAAGCGGCGAAGCGACGGTACGGTGCTGCCTGGTGCCAACATTGCGCTCACTGATTAAGCAAACTGCTGTGAAATGTAGCACCCTTTCACCTTGATGCACCCGCACCACGAGACCCCCGGCTCTTCCCCTCGAACCCTGCCGCAACCCTACCAATGGAGTAGAAAGTGGTAGGGGGTAAATAAAAATCGGAACGCTGCAGTGCAAATGGGGAAGCGTATAGGGAATTAAGAATAAGCTAAACAAATATTTCTTCAACCCATTCCCACCCCCTCCCTCTTCTTCTCACATCAGCACAGCTGTTTCTCCCTCCCCCAAAATGCAGTCGGTAGGTAGATGGCAGGAACAGTGCCAGGACTTGGATTTGTGCTCGGCAGAGCGGCAAATCACGTACCAGCAATCCACTACCCAGCACGCTGATCCACCCTTTAATGCTGTTACCGGCCCGGTTCGTCTGCAAAACCGGCAAACCGTGCTATTGCTAAACTATTGTTTCCGATAATCTTTCAACAGACTGGATCCGGGCGCGATCCGTACCCCGCACAGCCGGACGCGTCCCGATCGATCAACGAACCAAACCGAGGGCAGGGTAACATCTGCAGCTGCATTATCTGCATCCATTGCCGGTGTGCCAGTGGCCGGAAGTGAAGCACTGTTTGCCTATTTGATTGTTGGCAACTTCGGCACCTTTTGCACCAGGATTGTTTCGAACAATTTTTCGAAGGATGTTTGCTTCTGTTTGCCCTGTGTGTGTTTTTTCCTTATTTATAATGAGCTCGATACAACTGCAATGCATTCCTGTGAGGCTGTTTGGTGGATAGGGAAATGTTGGGTGCTACTCAATGCAACCAGCAGAACTACTAGCAAGGCTTCTAGCAGATCGATCCATTTCTTCACGGGGTTTTATTCTCGATAGCATTTTTTTTAGTTTGCTTCATTACTGCTTAAAAAATTCAAACACTGCAGTTGGTTGACAAAACAGTAACAAGAAAACCCACACATTGTTCTCCAAAATGCCTAACTTTAGGCGCTTTCGGAAACTGTTGCTACAAAGTTCCCAGAATTGTATTTTTTATTTTTTATTTCTTCAACCCTTTTCAGTCGGCGATGGAAAACAGATCTAGGTGCAACAATTAAGTGAAAATATCTCTTTTGCTTTGCAGGTTTCCTAACTTCAGGCGGTTTTCGAAAACAATATTTCATGCCGTTGTGCTTCAAAGAAAAATCGTTGCCAGTGCTGTAGCAAAACATTTAAAAAATAATAATTAAAAGGCAATAAATTAACTTGTCTATTAAACATTTTCGTTGGGATTATCTGCTTCAAAATGTAACATATCATTACAAACATTAAAAAACACTCTTTTTATGTAAATTGCATAAATTACGGCGCTTTTCGTACATCTTCCTCGATTGCGTCTTCATACTGATTTAATATGGATATTTATTCATCGTTTAATAAACTAAAGAATGAGAAATCTAAAACTGACGGCAAAAAAGTTCATTGAATCGTTATTATTTTCGCCTAATTATTTCATTTCAATTCGAGCCTATATATTACTGCATTCCTGTAACTAAAATATTACAAACGGGCATAATTTGCCATCAAAACAGTTTAAGCGTAATTACCCCTTAAAGCATTTTCCCACACACAGCGAGAGCTAAAGAAAAAAAACGATGAAAACGTACCCGAATAATTCTTCTGCAAATAATTCAAACCATTTGCCAAAGTAAACTATCACCCAGCCATCGGCCGGCGCGTAGATAGTGCCGTTCGGAAAATCTGTTCCACCGCACCAAAATCAGTGCCCGTGTTTGCCCGCGTTAAAACCAAACACACACACACACACACAGACGCTACACCATCCACCCACAACGCTGATTGCCGCCGGGGGTCAGAATGAACGTTCCGTTTGGCGGTGCGAAACACCCGATGCACTACCGATTTGGATGGCATGAGAGATGTTGGCAAAGGTACAGCCGATTTTCGTACGTACGCCGTCCGGTAGGGAGCGGCGAGTGTTGGAAGGGTGAAGGGTGGGGCAGTGGTTCGTGCGGGATGCATGACGATATGAGCGAGGCACCGTACATTAGTCCTTGATGACCTTCCGGAGCGTGTTAATTACGCGGTACCGACGAATTAAATTCTTCAACACGTATAGATATTCCCACATGCACACGGTACGATCGCACACCGCTTAGTTTGATCCTATCGCTTGAAAATGTTCGCGGAGAATGAGAGGGAAGACGTAGTGTACAGTGAGCAGCACAGTCATCCGGACGAATGAAAGGCTTGAGGTAAATCAGTTCGTCATATGCCGTAAACAACATTGACAAGTGCAACGTAAATATGTGTTGTTATATCCATAATAAAACTGCACATCTCTATAGACTGGAGTGTATTATACATCATTATTTAATATCTAACTATAGTCAGCAACAATCCACTTTGCAAAAAAAAGGGAAAACTAAAGGAAATTCGTCGTGAGTTGCAAAAAAGATGTATGCTTAATATTCATCATCGTTAATCAACTCTGAAATTATCTGGCTCATAATAAATAATCTACATTTGGTCCCACCATTCTGTTCTGGTAAGGTAGAAAGATTCCCCTTATTATTGTTACTCATATTGAGGTCCCACCTTGAGGATTCTTTTCTGGTAAGGTAAAAAGTTTAACCAGGATGTTACAATTATCTTCTATATTATAAAAATTCGCCATAATTGTTATCATTTGCATAATCGAACTCACAATAGATATCTGAAAATTGATCCCACCAAAACAATTTTCTGTACGTAAGGTTACTCGGAAGATATTCAGCGTCCGATGTATTGTGTATCTCACTGCTTATATAACTTTGTGCAATCGAAAAATGCGGGATCAGATACAAAACTGAAGGATGCTTGTACATCTTCCAACTCATAGCCGGGTCGTCCTTCACGCCCGCTTGCCCACCACCAACCCGGCAAACCCCCTTTGGCATTATATCATTTTCCTACGCTGTGGCCATTGTTTTTACTTTTTCTTTTTCGCATCACCATTGCCCTCTTTTTCCGAGCGTCTCGATAAAGCATCACCGGTAACCGGTAGCGCACTAGATTATGCATTGTTTAATTAAAATTGCCAGCCTGACAAGTGCCGTATGCAGTGATGTCCTTGCAATATTTGCTTCAAAAACACACATACCCATGCATGTATGCATATGTGGATTGGCTGGGTGTCGGTGCATCGTGTGCGCGTGCACGTATGGCCAGAATATAAATGATATTCCAACATTTACCGAACGATTTGGACATCGTTCAGAGGATCTGCTGCAAAACCGGCGGTGCTTCTGGTGGATTTTATGCCCTCGGTTTCAAGGCCCTGGGAAAGGAATGGGGAACGGGGGAATGGTTCGAGGGTGGTTCAAGGGTAGCTCTGGCCGAGATCGTACGTCTCTCGGCACGGGGAAGCTCAAATATGATTAATGCAATGAATGTTCATGAATAATTGCTCGCCATTTCTGTTCCCGGCCCGGCCCGGACTAGATGTGCGAGCGGGCGACGGCTCGGTAAACAAATATATTAGCCTCCGGTTGCAGACAAATAGCCGTCGGCTGAAGGAACACGGCCAAGTGCGTACCCGGAAGAATGCAGAAAACCGCATAAGATGATGTTGCATCAAAATAGCTTTCGAGACATTTTGACAGATATGTGTGTAATTTATTTGGCGATAAAGTGTGCGAGGAATGCAGTTTGTCGCTTCAATTCGGTTGCGATACCCGTCGAAGTGAAGCTAAAGTTTGGCTTCAAAATGTCTGCCTGGTAGGTGGAGAAACATAAAGGGGTTGGAACATACTTGCCTCCAACTTTGCGATTTCAATGCCCGACGTGCACGAAGAATTTTTGCTATCGCCTAACGCTCTGTAACGCTTAGTAACGCATTCTGGTGGAAATGTATGGAAGCCCAGTTGACAAGCCTTATTATGCTATGAAATGCTTATGAAACAAAACTATCGTGTGTTTTCCAAAGTGTATTCCAAGTCCTAATGTATAACTTGGCGACTGGCAAACATTTGCATTCTACTACTCTTTATTTAAAATAAAAGAGAGTGGAGCCTAAATGTATGCAAATTGACATGGATTTATAGACTGGAATATTAAACTCAGTTAATCAATAGTTCAGGTTATCAGTTAATTATCAAAAGTTCTAGCACAAGTCGAATGTTCATTCAACTTCCAGGCAATGCATTCCACAATTCAGCTACTGTCAGTTTTATTGGTGTGATAACGCTGAATGAACTCGTCACTGATTTACTAGCAATTGACCTATTGGCCTATTTTCTACTCTATGTTTGGGTTTCTCCTGGAGGACTGACTTAATTACGAAGATTAAAGCATTTAGACAACCTTTCTGCTATAATGGTTGATACAATTATAATCAAGATAATTTTGCTCTCCAGATTGCATATATTTAGGCGTTTCTAAGGAAATTTGACTACTACCCACATCTATATAGAGATTCTTTGGAGAATATTAATGCCTATTCCCTACATCCTTGAACCACATCGTGATGTGAGCTCTTGCCATAAGATTCATTTATTTTGTTAATAACTTATTAACAGCTTCATTGCGTGACTCGTCTGCTGGGTGCGACCGACCTAATGAACATACGCGATGAACCGTCCGAACACCGCTGGTACCCAATCGTACCAGTGTACTAAAAGTCCTGATAAACACATCACCTCGGTGGATTAGATCGCTTCGGGTCCGAACATTTGCACTGCAGATTGTTCATCGTTCGGGCTTCACCTCACAGCATCCGTTGGTGGTGTGGAGGCACAGGTTGTAACGGGGGGCCCCCCAACCATTGCCCCACGCAGCACGCGCGCAGATAAAAAATGAACTTCTCCTGCAGATAGCTTATGGCAGGTTGGTGTGATTCGTTGCATGTGTAAGTAATGTGTGTCAACGTGGTGAACGTATCCACACTTGCCCATTCCGGGTGTTCGTACTGTACGGGGCAAGCCGGTTCATTCTTGCGCACCGAATCGATTCATTCATTGATTATAGTTCGTGCATTGCCAGTGTCAGAAAGTTTTTTCTGTTGGCTTTTCTTTTTCCTTCCTTTTTACCCGCCTCGCAATGCAACTGAACGGACGCGAGGGGTACGCGAAACCGGGACCGGTGCAAGGTTATGCATAGTTTTACTGTTTTATTCATTGTTTGCTTTTGCTACTGCTTTTTCCCGCTACCATGCTTATGCTGATCTGCCTGATCGGTATCGGTGCCGGTAGTTGAATTGCATTTCGACACTGATTGCATTTTTGCTGCACTTCATACCGCCATTTCCGATGCCGTTGCGTTAGACGTGCCATTGACACCAGCGCGTGAAAGATGACAAATGTTGTGCAAAATGATTGTTTTTTTTTCGTTCAGTTTAACATGAAGCTAGTTCTTAAACTGCGGTAAATGAACGAAAATAGTTTAAATGGATGAGAAACTAAGCGGAAAATTATAATGCGCCGAAAAGTATGCAATTCGCAATACAAAATAATACTAACAGTCATCAGCAACGTCTCTATACGTTCTATACGTTGTTTTGACAACATTTGTCCAACTGTTAGTATTTATCTGATTTTATTACAGCATCTACAGCAAACTAACACAAACACACACTTACTCATTACTAACACTAAACATCCGTACAGATAGTACGTGGCGGTGGTGGTACCGTTGCGGAAGGTTTACTTTCGCTCACGAAAGGTAAAAATCGTGTCCATCAGGAAGATCACCCCATTGATGACCGCTATCGAACCTTTGGTGATGGCAAGATCGCGCGTCCGGGTGCGAAATGCGTGCTCCCACGCCTCGATGATGAAGACACCGGACGTCAGAAAGCAGACACACCCGAGCAGGCTGTAGAAGATGCTTAACCGCCGATGCAGATGGGCCTTCATCAGGTAGCCTGGAAAATAGGGCGCATGGTTTGTGGGATAAGGTCGAACGATAAGGGTCGAACGACGGCCCGTACCTGCCATCACGGTGAACAGAATGACGATGAACCCGCAGAACGTACCCGTGGCGAGAAACCCCGTCACCAGATCGCCATCATCGAAGCTGTAGTAGTGCAGCGTCGTGCAGGTAACTGCCAGCGACTGCACGATGTTGAAATGGAGAAATGGAATGGAAGGAAACGGGTTTGGTATCGGATTTGATTGCTGGACATCCTCTTTTTCGGGACATTTCTTTCAACAACACCGCACGGAAGGTTCACAACTGTTCGCTACATTACCAGCTCGAGAAACTTGATGATGGAGAGCGGTGGCCGATATTCTCTCGGTGCGGATGGGTGCGTCCCAGGTGGTATCACGTTATGGTGCAACCTTGGCGGTGGTACTACGGCCGATTCTGCCATGCTGGGCACGCTTGTTTCAATGCCAAAACACACAACCGATTTTCGCACAGATTTTCACGCTGCAACATCCAACACTGCCCGAAAAAGGAACTGTTGCCTGCTGGACTGCACACCAAACTAACCAAACGTGAAGACTCTCCAGACAACCCAGATCCCAGATCTAACTCAACAGCGTGTTGAGTAACGTACACCGCGCTACGCAGCCGTGATTTGAGCCAATGTCTGGAAGATCTGATGAAATTGCGGGCGATCCGCAGCGGGGTGAGTTAATTGATAGCAAGCAAAACCTAACTCCCCAATATGGCCACGAGCCCCGCAAAAAAAAACCGTTGCGTGGCGGGTGTTGAAGTGCTTCCGAGCGGTGGTGTGGCTAATTTTGGACGGTTAAGAATGGTGTGCTATGCTTGGGAACCGGACAGATCACTTGGACGACGCAACGTTTCAAGATCACTGCCTGGCCCGGACCATTCTCCCCATCCGCATGGGCTACTATCTCAAGTGCTGTCATGATGATGCTGTTCCAGTTCTTGCCTCACACACGCACAAATATCCCACCCTTTATCTATTCCAAATAACCGAGTTATTTATTTCATTGCTTTCCGCCCCAGCGGACGCTAACGAAATCGTGCAAAATGTGTCGTTTTTTTCTCTCGCTTTGATCGACCTCATGGAATAGACCTTTTTACAGTGGAGTCCGTCAATCATGTTTCAGAAAATAAAGCAAAGGATGAACTGCTTTCGCTTACACGCGGATAGGGTGAAATCTGCCACTAATTTCGCAACTCAGCGGACTTTAGACGTACGGTGAATCGATGCATAGACCAGATTCGTTCCATCATGACCGGATACGGATGGACGGTACGATATTTCAATTGAACTCAGTGACCCACCATCCCACCACGGTTTCACCCCCAAATCACCCAATCCGATCGATATCCAGATCGACCTATTTTATGTCCCGAACTTCATCGAGCATTCACGCACATGTTGCGCTGAACGCCAACAAACTGAAATGAGGAAAGAAGTGTTCTTTTTTAGACATCTTAACGAACCATCTATGAGAAAACATCTACTCCAATCGCTTTCAACACAGTTATAAATATCAACCCTTTACCCAACCCAACATGGCGATGAGGGCTCCATGTTTGCTTCTTTTGTTTTGTGTTCCTCTGTTCGCCACAATGGCGGAAACTTCATCGTAAAGCTCCGCCCAAAGCCTTCACAAACGCGCACAAAAGCTTTTATTTGTGCTTTGTCCACCGACAGGTGGCGCCAGCAGGGCTCGCTAAAAATAGACTCGTGGCGATTTTGATTTATTTATAAACTGGAAAGTAGTTTGTGAGGCTGGAAATGATTTATTTTCACTCTTACTGCTCGGTTGAGAATAGTTTCGCTTGTTTCATCCTACGCCAACCATGTTTTTATGTATTCAAACTGTTTGTATAAATTCATTTCATAATTATTATATATTATATATTATATATTATATATTATATAATTATTATATTATATTATATTATTGAAAGCATATAAGGCAAACAAAATTCAATCTGCTATTAGTTTTTTCTTGCGGGGTGGGTAGCTATATGACATCATTTGTTTACATCCAGATGTTCTCGTCAGCAAACAAATGTGAGACAAGATTTACGTTCTAGATTACACCCTATGGATGTATATGTGCAAAGACCTGCTCTCAACCAATGCAACGCAACGCACGTAAGTTCTACTGGAATAATAAACAAGCGGAAATGTTTATGTTCTGAATCATTCTCATCTTGCATTCATGCTCCCTCGAGGGGGAGGATTTGCTTCTCTTATTTAATATCTTTTTTTTCTTGTCTTTCCCGTTCACGGCACCTTTGTATAAGTGTGGTTTTCTTCTCTTACTTTTAGGTTCATTTTCTTATGTATCCTAGTCACGGCACCAATATGTAAAAGTGAATATCTTCTCCTATATAATAGCTTTACTTGCTAGTGATTCCTGGTCACGGCACCATTGTACATATGTGATTTTTGGCTCTTAATTTTGAGATCTGTTTTCTCATATATCCTAGTCACGGCACCAATGTGTAAAAGCGAATTTACTCTCTTATTAAATACCTTTACTTTCTTGTGTGATCATGGCACCATTGTGCAAAAATGATTCTACGCGCTTTATCTCTTTATTTATCCTGGTCACGGCACCAATATGTAAAAGCGAATCTCTTCTCCTATTTAGTAAATTTATAGTAAATCTTTTACGCAAATATGCTTCATTGTCACTAGATGGTGCGAGTGTTAAATTAGTGTTACTGGATTCCGTCACCATGTGGAGGCGTTCACATGTTTGACACTACTTCTTGGAGCAGCTATGTTCACAACAACAACAAAAAAAGACTAATAGTCATCCAACTATTTTTACACACAAACCGTAACAGTTGCGTAGCGTGGTATGCTTGCACCGCAACCTCCTTGATCACCTTGATAGCCGAGGATCACGACAAACATTGATCATGCGTTCCGCCCTTTAAGCAATCGGTGCGATTCCGTCATCGTTGTATGGCCGCGTTCTACCAGCTCGGTCTAGCGCAACCTCCAGGTAGTGTCGGCACTGATGAGCTCATCCCTGATTTACATACAGTCCGCAAATGGTTCGCTTTTTTCCATCGTTTATTGCTTCTGCTTGCCTTACCGCCCAAATTTTATAGCTATCTCTCAAGCATGAGTGCAACGCTGCCGTTGCCATGCGACCAAAATGTGTCTGCCGAATACGGCGACAAACAATGGTGTGAGCGGACCAGCCTCTTTCAAGACGGTTTGTTTTTTTTTTGTATCTGCGTTGATCATAGGAAGCTACCCTACTATTCTTCCAAGAAAACTGACGATAAACCGTCGAAAAGAACGCGACAATAACGACCTCGACGAATGCCACCCAGCCACATTCATCCATCTGCAGCGTCCTGGTTTTGGATGATGAGTGCAAACCCCGCCGTCAAGTGAGGCGCGCGCACCAAGACGACACACAGACACGCACGGGGGCGAGGTCTGCTCACATGCCAACCGATCGCATCATCCCAGAACTGACACCCTCCTGCCCGACAAAAGCATGGCCGGCCAGGCGCTAGCTGGCCCGGGTGCCGGTTGCTCAGTTGTATTCGAAACGTTCAACCAGACGGTCGCTTGTCGCTTGAGTGCCAGAGTGTCAGAGCGTGTGATTTGTTGTTATTGTTAAACACCATCGAGCTCAACCCCGTACGTCCCACCCTTTTTCCAACCCCCGTCAGCCGTCAACCGCAAAGCAAAGCAGCAAACAGAGATGGCCGTTAGCCGATTGTCCATTGTGAAGTTCCTGGAGCTGGTAAGTTCGGTCCGGGGCCCAATACAGACTTGAGACAGTACGCTTTGTGCTTTGTGTGGGGAATGTGATGCCTTACTGGAGCCGATAATGCAAAGAAGTTAGCCAGTTAGTCCAATTGAGAACCCGAATTGCCAGTGCGTTTAATGTTTTTGTCTGCATCTCGGCGAAGAAAAAACGTCCAACAGCAGCACGTTTGGGATTATAGTTTTTCCCCATTTTTCCACCCAAACGGGGGGGGGGGGGGGGGGGTGGGTTTTCAACCCCACCATGTGATGTGTGTTTCGTCAGAATTTATTTGTGGCCTTTGTTTACACATTTGCCCTCGGGTGGGTAACACTTCACCATTGGATTTCCTTTGCGAGCGGAAGGAAGCGGAAAGGGATGAAATAGTGGGTTGGTGTGGTGAATTTTGTGTTAGCCGTTCCAACAATAGCGTCTAACCGTGGATACCGGAAGCGCATCAAATTACAGTGCCATCCATTCTGAAATAAACAAACGGCCAGCTCCCCCAGTTGGAGGGAATATTAAAAAGTAATTAGACAGAACCGGAAAAACCAAACACAACCCTATTTTCGGGAGGGTTGAAGTTGGCATCGGAAATCAAACCGCAACCCAACGCAACACTAATAGAACAAGGTTGGAAGCGCACACAAAAAAACCCCTCGCGGCGTAAGTCGCGGCTTTGCGGATGATTTAATGATCGATGACATCACCGGACGCAAACAGCAAGATCGTGCTTAAAATACGCTAACGCCCGCATTAGTCACCGCGGTAGAAAGGAGAACGGGGGAGGGCTACGGAAAACCGACACCATCGCACGCATGCATCGACGGCGCCTTCATCTTTTCGTGGCAACAATAAACGCGTAAATAAATGCGCCTTCGCTGTTCGCGCTACGGTATATTTGCTAAACTAAAACAATGATTAAAATAATGACCCCGAAGGTTTTCTGCCGGACGGTCCGTTGTAAGTCAGTGGACGGTTGGTCCGGTTGGCAAACTGTACAGCAACATATAAGGTCTCACACACTGGTGAGGCATCCTTTTTTTTGTTGTTGTTTTGGAATAACATTCCAAAACCGTACCACGTGGATGGGGTAGTAGTAGGGGGGAAAAACAACCCCCCCAATGAAGGGTTTTGAAAGGGCGGTGTGAATGCATTCCGCAAATCGTACTGCGCATCTGACGAACGCAGCAGACGTGTGCACGGCAACCAGTTCAACTTGACCTAGTTCGGGGGGGAC
This sequence comes from Anopheles moucheti, assembly GCF_943734755.1. Lineage (NCBI taxonomy): Eukaryota > Metazoa > Arthropoda > Insecta > Diptera > Culicidae > Anopheles > Anopheles moucheti. Next base: position 8,937,544 of record NC_069142.1, read on the forward strand.
GGTCTGGCTAAGAGCAGCCAGTGGGTTTACGCGAGACGCGAACGCACATTTGCGATGAAACATTTGGTTTTTTTCTTTGCTGCTGTTTTTTTTTTTTTTTGCTAAACCACTTGTTTCGTTCGCGTATTGAAAAACAAACGTAAATAGGAAAAAAACAAACCAACATAATATCGGTACAGTTCAATGGGCATACAGGCGGGATTGTGTGCGGAGCAGACAAGACGCATTATCATCGCATGGCAGCGCCATAATAGCGCATGTTAGATAGAATTTTCTACACGTGTGCTTTGTGTGGCAAGGGTATCTAAACCACCGTGTACGTTGGAATGGGATATTTAGCAGCATTCTTCGTCGTTCCTTCGTTCTGGGGACGTTCGTCGCTTATACCCTTAATAATAGATTTCATTTGAAACACTTCCTTAACTTCTCATTCGAGGTCTAATGCTGGACCTCGAAACGTCGCACAAGGAACAGTCTGTGTGTATTATTTATTTCAGAACTCCAGCCACGACAATGGGGCATATCATACCATAAGTCAGTAAGCTTAAGCTTTCCGTCTGTATCTGTCAAATAATCTAAGAACCGTATCTTTATGAAGAGATTCGTAAAGAAGCATTTTGACATAAAGAATGACATAAGGGAGCATTTTTTGCGGAACTACAATTTAAATAAAATCGATTAAAGTTTATTAACTTAGGTAAAGATTTTATTCATTTCAAACAATATGTTAATCTGATTATTTAAAAAATCCTTTCTTTTTTGTTTTCATTAAAAAATGTTTGTTTACATTTTTAGCCCATGGGAAACATGGTCTAACCTGCTAGAAAAATGATTTGTTTTAATATTTGGCGAGTAGCTTCGTTAGAAACACAATATAATCCTTTTTTATAAACTAAACTTGGTTTGGAAGTGTCTGGAAGAGCCTGGAAACGTAAAAACACATTGAAAGCTAGTTTTTTTTTGTATGAGGTTTGACGTTTCCAGGCTTCCAGGCTCTCCATACATATTCGCAAACCAAGTTAACCTAGTCAAATTGACAAATATCATATCATGTATACCATTTTTTATACATTATGTATCATGTTTAAAGCATCGGGTTGAATTCTAACCCGATTTAACGCTTGCGATTGATTAATTCTCATGCTGAATATTTGTCATCATTTTGTGAATTAATAATTATTAATGACAGTCGCTTCGTGATGCGTCTTCGTCTTCGTGATGATCGGTCAAAATTTCACTCCACACCTTTACATTCATTTGAACATTCCAATCATATTCCAGTTCCAAGTTCATGATGTTCATTATGTCATTTTGTGTGTCAAAATATTATGACCTTTTCGAATTTCTTCAGAATGATAAATCCTGGTACTTGAAATATTTGACAGATGCCGTCTGGTACCTTAAGCCCTTCCGTCTCTAACGTAAAGTATGATCTGCCCCATTACTTTTAATTAGTAGAAGGTGTCACTGTTTGACAAGTTTTGCTCTGGGGGCTAAATACTAGATATTGTGTCCTCTCTGGCGAAATGAACACAAATGAACACTTCATGAAGAACGGAACGCAATAATAGCTCCTGTTATCTACAACGCCCCATTTCACAGCGGTCATTTTACTCATCTTGACCGCTAGAGCTGCTGTAGCGTTATCAACACACGCAAACTATCTTACCCACGCTTTCGTTTCCACTTCCACAGGCACTCGCCATCAGCTGCGTGGTCCTGCACTACAAAAGCCTTGGCGAGCGGGATGACATCACGAAGCTGCTCGCCGCCGGCACCTTCGTTGGGTACAGTGTGATTCTAATCGCCTTGTTTGCTGGTATGTTTTTTTTTTGTTTTCTACCCCGCAGCTTCACATCACACAGATTTACATCACACAATTCTCGCTTTCGCCTGACAGGGTACTTGCTGAGCAATCCGATCAACAAGAAGCTGGACCTGTTCTTCAGTCTGATCGGTTGCGCCATGTTCATCGCGTCCGGCGTGCTGATCCTGAAGGAGTGGGAAAATTCCTGGAACACCGACACGCGAAAGATTGCCATCTCGAAGGGTTCGCTCGCGATCGTCAACGGTGTGCTGTTCTTCTTCGACGCCATCTTTACACTGCGCGACTAAGCGTCTTCGCGATTTGACGTCTTCTAATGTGCTATGATAGTGTGGATTTTTTTTTCGTTTGTTTATTTTTATTGTTTTGTTTTCCACGTAATCTTCATCATTAATTTACCGATCGGTGTACAGCTTTACAATGAGGGGTCCAAAGCATTCAACCAGCTATACACGCGATGGCGTAACGTATACCGGTTCGCGATACGAAGTTTAAACGCAGCAAGCGATCGAGAGATAAAAGTTCCCCAAAAGAAATTAAGCGAACGTTACGTAACTTCCTCAATAGATGGCGCTAGCGCACCGTGCTTTGCTGTTGCTGTGCCAGAGTTGCAACCAATGCTGCCATGAACCGGAAACGCTTGCATACAACACGTTCAGTAGCCTCCTCGAAGGGATGTTGTTGTCTCTATTTGAGTTGTGTGTGCTCCTTAAATTATTTCTCCATCCATTCACGCTTATCGTCTACATCTAACCTTAACCACGGAAAGGAAGTTGAATCTCACAATTGCACAGTGGAATGAATGTTTTGCTGTAAAGCTTTTGCTATCTCACACACCGATATTTGGTAGGTAGCGGTCACGATATACCACGCGGTACGCTGCAAACACCACAACGATTATACGCATTACCTCTAAGATATGATATTATATCTACGTTTCGAGTAATGTACTCTTTTGATATATGTGTATACAAATAAAACTAAATGTACAAAAAAACAAATTAATAGTTTTCCTTCATCATTATCATCCGAACAACCTCCAACCTGAGTGGAGCTAATCATTAATTCGCAACGTCAATGAAGCAGTTTTCCGGGGATTGGGGGAGGAAAACTAAAATCATCCCCTGCAAAGGAGCAGTGTATATCGGGCTTTTAAATTGAGTAGAGCTTGTTTTTCCATTCCACCCTAGAAGCTCATTTGTAAAGTTGCATTTTCTCAACCCTCCCACACCCTTGCTGAACGATAAAGGAAAATGCAATCGATTACTATCTCCCGGACACTCGGGAAAAAGACCAACGTACATTCGCGATTGAATTTGCCTAGCAACACCCAATAAACGAACGAATAGCCTCGAGCATTACCGGTTACATTGGGAACAGCATGCAAAATGGTGGAAAATCCCAGAAGAAAAACTATGACCGTGCTATTCCGTGTCCTACGCAGCTAGCAAGTAGATAAAGTCGATATAGTTTAAAACGCCTCCTGCGAGCTACCTTAAAAATGATCAAATGCATTCGAAAGTAATCATCCCCTGTGTTTTTGCTCTCATTTGCATACCTTCCAGGCGTTTATTTGCTGTTGCTGTTTCGTTTCACAGCGCGCATTACAGAAAATGGTTGCAGTATGCATATTTTATAAATACACTCAACTCGTGGCTGGCCACACAAACACACTTTCACTAGGGAAAACTAGGGAATAATGGTGAAGTTTGAATTTTTCCGAGGGTGAACCACCCCGAAAAGCGGGGTGTTCGGTGGTAATTAGTTGGGCGAAATATTTCCTCTCTGTATGCGCTAGCGTTTGGTGGTTGTTATGAAGTTATGGACCTTCCGCACCCCTTTTCCTCATCTGCCCCGTTTTTCCAGCATCCCTACCAAACCCGGGAAAAGCGGGTAGTTGCGGTGGGCGAAAAAGGAAAAACCAACCCCCGAAACTCCCGTCGTTCCTGGGACTAACCATTTACTTTCTCTCTTCGGTGGTTTTTTTATCCTACACTCCAACCCCCCCCCCCTCCCCGCTTCCCCTCGAAATCGACACACCCAAAAAAGGGTTGGCCACTGTCCTTCCCTTTCTTCCTTCCTACACCCCTTAGTGGAAATTCAACGGCATTCGGTTGCATACTGCCGAAAAAAAAGGGGTTTGCACCGGAAAGTCTGAGCATACGATCAGGGCAGAGTGCAACGGTAAGCAAACAAACAGCAACCGAAGAAAAAAAAATGGACAAACAGAAGATTTTTCACCGGTTTCGAGATGATTGCATCGGTTCCGGCCTATCGGTCGTGCAGGAAATGAAGGCAAAATCGTACAAATCGTATGCGAACCTGCTGGTGCCGGTCAAACGATGTGCTGACATGGGCACGCATGCGTGGCATCATGCACACGCACACAACCCACCAAGGTAGAGCAGTATCCTTGCCAATTCGCGACCAGTGCTGGTGGTTGTGAGGGTGTGCTTTAACAAGCACACGAGACAAGTGTAATTTGCTGGGCAGAGTGGAGCGTACTCTCTGTTCCTATGACATACATATCCGTCGAAGACGCACCGCGAGGTGGAATTTTCATGCTAACAGAGGAATTGCTGGGGGTGAAGGGTGTTGCAGCTACTAGAGAATATCTACTACCCAATAAACTACTCACAAAAAAACAAAAAATCGTTTCGGACTGATAAGACACCAGTTAACTACGTACTCGAGTCAACTCTTAGTGAAACAGACTCTCTTAGACCTGTTCTAGCCGGACATACTACGTATAGGCAGTATAGGTAGAGTGCAATATCTCACCAGTGTTGGTTAGAGCTCCTAGTGTTGGTGCTGCGCAAAAGGAACCGGATATGACTGGCGCTTTCTTCCCACTGGAGCAAAACACGCGCCCCTATCGCTCTCGCTCGCTCTCACTCGCTTCAGCGCTTTAGTATTGGTACCGACCCGATGGATGGAGAGAGAGAAGGGAGGAAAAACTCCCGTGCGCTCCGTTTGACCAGTTCGCTTGGCTCACGAGTCACTGTTCGCATCAACTTCAATCCAGTGTATATTTTCCCGTGCTAGACAAGTTAATTTTTCGTCCGTTCGTACCATCATCTTGATTTTGCGTTTTTGATTTTGTGCAAATCTTTAAATTGATATACATATACATCTTTATATATAAATATATATATATATCGATACAACCCAAAAATCTTCCTATCAACCGAACCGACTGATAAGGGCCTAAGAACAAATAGGAAGAAACGCCAAAAGGTACGGGGGGTGGGAAACCGACCCTTCCATTCCCAGCAGAGAACTCCACCGGATTCTTGGTTTGTAACAGCGAAGCAAACACTAAAAACATAACCTCAAAAGTTAAGTAAATCAACGACATCCACAAGGGAAAAACGGACATTCTGCTGCTCCCATTCCAGTGACAGCTGGGGCCTGGAGAGTTGCTGGCGATTGCTTGCTGCTTTTTTTTCCGGCCGTTCGTCATCGGTGAATAGTTCTTTAGTTGTTTTTTTCGTTCACCCCTTTCTGTTTCCTGCCCTACGCTACGCACGGGAAAACCTGTGCCGGGAAATGCGTACCAGGCGTACTGAGTGAATTCCAAGTGTGCATGTGTGAGTGTGTGAGTGTGCGTGGGTTTTTTTTATCAGTGTGTGAATGCTGAGGTAAAATAAGCCGGGTCACTGGATCCTTAAATGGCAGCAGGATAGGTCTACACACCACCTTACACTGTAAGTATACCCTTGCCCTATACCTAAATGCCTCGGTTCGGGTCAGCAAATCCGGTCCGAAGGACACGTCCAATATGTACATGTTTGTACTTACGTTTAATGTACAAAATACCGACTTTGGTACTCAAAAATGGCCTCCAATTTACCCAAACGGGAGTTAATTCTTGGGCGAAATATTCTCCCGGTCCGCGACGGGATATTTGGTAACGTACGAGGAGTGGAGTGTACCGCCGGAAAATACTTCCCAACCCCACCTCACGGTTTTTTACCATTCTCGAGGTCCCGTAGTATGAGCCTTAGCTTGTAATCGATCCAAATGTGTTATGTCTGAAACAACCAGAACCCACGCATCTACAGCATCTTGCTGTGTCCCGTGCCAAGGTTTAGAGAGCCTGCAGAGCTGGTCGCCTTTAGCGTTGAACGACGGGCGCAAAATCCTTCCTAAAGAGAGGATAATAAAGGAGAGAAAGGTCCTCTAAGGAGTGCGACGTATCCGAGCCATTTGGTCCGTCACGCATTGGGGACTGCCTGATGGCAAACAGGACCGTAGCCTCAGAGCGAGTGATCCGGTTCCGAACCGGCGACGAAGGACACAGAGAGCGAGAGAGAGAGAGAGTGAAAGTCCTAGCGCAGCGGCAGTAAACAAGCCACCGCTGCAAGTGTGAGAGAGTGCTAGAGCGGCGAGATGAGAGCGAGTGTGTAGATGAGCGCGCGCGCGCGCGCCTATGTGTGCGTTTGAGGTAACGCACTCTCCCGGCCCGGCCAAGTGTTCGCTCTGCCCGTAAGGCTCGCTCGGTACGGCACAGTATCGCAGTGCACCCCTTCCACGAGTGCGTGTCGCGATCCAACAGTCTGATTTTATCCTCTTCACGGCGCAGGCCAGCGTGGTGTGAGCCTTCCGAAGGCACGTACGGCTTTAGGTGATAAGGCAACCAAAGTAATATATAAAAATATATATACCTATATATATATATATATACACAAGCATTACATCCCGTGCGGAAACCCGAACAACAAACAGCAAAGAAAAAAACCCCAATTTTTGGATGCACTTTCAAAACATTCGCGCTAGCGGCAAATGATAGGTGTGCTTCGAACGGTGGCGAATTTACCACACGGTCCACCGACCGGAAGTGCTGTTGTTGTTTTTTTTTTTGCTAGCGTGAATCGGCGGCCCTAGAGTGCCCGACGGTGAACGTGAACGAGGCGACACACCCAGGTGCCGCACCGAAGGCGAACGTGACACGACCACACGCACGGTAACGGTTAAGGCCAGTTTTTTGGTAAGTGTCAGTGACCCTTAGCTTTCTTCTTTTTCTTCCTTTATTCGAGTGTTCTGGGCGAAGGTGTTCCCGGGGAGTTTTGGGTTGTGGCGTGTATGTGTTGGTGGACGCAGTGTGTTCGCAGTTTACCAAAAGACAGTTAAGTTACTTTAGTTCTTCCATATCAGGACCTTCCTATCTGCAGGCGCTTTGTAAAGCGGTAAAGATGATCGGACAAAGGGGTGAGTTGTGGATTGCATTGAGGGAATTCGCCCGGTCCGGTGTGTAGCTCACCAACACTAGTGCGCTTCTGCTCCTGGAAGCCTGGAGATGCCGCAGGACACCCATTGGGGGGGGGGGGGGGTTGGCTGGTGGCGGAAATGGGAAAACAGGCCGGGCACGCGCACATACGCGCTACCAGTACCATGGACCGTGATACAGCACGTGTGCCCCCTCGCCGGAACCGGGAGCCCAAAAAGGGCGTATCGCCAGCCCTCGCCAGCCTGTTAACTTAAGCGGCGAAACAAGTGCCACGCGTTTGCACCTTTGATTTTGCGACAGCGACGACACTCGGCACGGACGTGTGGGCAAGCATCCCAGCGATATGCACCAAACAAAATGGTAGACCCGTGCTCGAGAGTAATCACATATAACCTCAATCTACTTCAACATCCGGCGCTAGACGGCGCGAAGTTGAGGTTTGGACACCACGAACAACCTCCAAACGAACAGAAGGGGGTGGGTAGAGTTCCGAACGTCCGAAGAAAGTGTCAGAAAACGGAGTCCAGCGTCATACTTTCAAGATTCAATTTATGCTAGAATTGCGTGGCAGGAGCTCATTTTCGTAACACGGGATTTTACACTGCTTGTCTAGGATATCAATCCCCCCTCCTTCTAACACCTTTACTTATACGTTTTACGAGAGTTCTGAGCGGTGTACTTGAGGTCCAATGAGGGTCCAACTCTCAATATATATTTAAATATATACATTTATTTCCCTGGAACACCCTATTTCAACCGCAAGATGAAACATTTTCCAACCGGAGGTGGTTAAGAATTAAGGTCCCGAGGGTGAAGAATAGTTCCGCTTTGCCCGGCAAGTAACGCCTGCCGAAGCTCGGGCTAGAAATCCCCTGGCAAAATGGGAAATAGGTCAAGCAATCCGTGCACAACGGGTCCTCCAGTTCTGCGTCTAGACGTGCAGAAGAGCGCAGCTACTGCTGCCGACATCTGGCGACCACTTGCACGGTGTGCGAATGAGAACACCCACCTCCTTGCCCCCCCCCCCCCCCCCCCCCTCTTGGAAATCGCTCGCGGGTTAGGGAAAACCGCACCATCCCTAAAGGGAGTAGCGTGTGTCGGAGATCGGGATATGACAGACACCGTGACACCAACACACGCGTAAAAACATTTGACGAGCCGAGTTACAGAAAATACGTGCCAAGGCGCATTCTCATTTCCTTCGCATGCTTTTCTTTTTTTGTTGTTATGCGTGTGTGGGTGTGTGTGGAAGTTTTCCACCCCCGGTTTTCCCCCGGTTTCGAATGTTCGAGCGGAACTGCTGCCCTCCGCGATACGAGCACTGTGCTTGAGACTCCTCAAATCCTCAAAGGACATCCATGCGTATATGTGCTCATGTGTGCCTGTGTGTGCGTTTGTGTGTGTGTGGGTTTTGGGGCATTTTCTTTGCCTTTGCCAAGAATGATCCCGAACCTTATTGTGTGAGCGGCTTGAATGTAGGGTGGATACATAAATCTTTCTACACCCACACACACACACACATACATGTACGCCCACCGGGAACTAGGACGCGGAAAGCGAAACACGGGATACCCGGCTAGTGTACACACACTAACACACGAATTGCATAATTTATCATATTCTAGCCCGAGCGACGACAGAAAAAACGCACCAGGGCGTTTCCTTTGGTTGGCCCCCGTGGCAAACGGGGCAATTATCTTCGCCTAATCAGGAATCAAACCATCCAACGTGGGTCGTGGAGCGTGGGGTGCGCTAAAAACCACCCCCTACCCCCGTAACGAGTCCTTTCGCTGGTTTTGGGTGTGTGTGTGTGTTACGTAATAAGGGTAGCTATTGTAGTATTCAACACTTTCAGCAACCAAGCCAAGAAACCATCGAAATCATGCATGATGGATCCATCACCGCAAGTCCTCACAGCATTCGTAACCTCACAAAATGTTTTACGTACCCAACAACAAGAACAAAAAAAAACAGGGTTTGCCGATTATTTTTAAGAATCCTTTTTTTACGATGTATTTGGTTTTAAATGGGAAGATGTTTTTTGTTGTTGTTAAATACCCTTCATCTGTGCGTACGTCTTCTAATAATTGATAAGATGATAAGACTTGTTCTCCCCTCGTGGCCACACACAGGCAGCATAGCAAATAAGCATTTTTGCCTGCCTTCAAGCTCAATAACATTCATTACTAGCGTTCCACTTCATTCCATTTCGGGTGTGAATGCGATCGTTGTGTGTGTGTGTGTGTTTGCCACCGTAAAACATTTTTACTATTTCTTCATTCAGCTTCATTCAGCAAAAACGGTGTAGCGCCCCTGCTTATCCACGTGTGCCTTGCCAACCCCTTTTTGTCCTGCGGCTGCGTGTAATTAACAGTGCGCGATATGATGTTAACACCACCATCCAACCTCATCCATTCTCGTCACTCACTCTCTCTCTCTCTCTCTTTTTCTCTCACTCTTCCTCGAAAAACACACATACACCAACACCACCATCCAATCTCGTCCTTTTTATTCTCTCTCTCTCTCTCTCTCTCTCTCTTTCTCTTAATTTCCACACGTCTCTCTCTCTCTTTGTCTTTTTCTGTTCACCCTCTCTCTCTCTCTCTCGCTTTCATGCAAAACCCACACACATAAACCAAACACACCCAACACAGCATCGGCTTTGTGGCAGCGGAGAGCGATTGCATACATTTGGGCGCGGACTTTCCCTTTTCAATGCACATTCGTAGCAGGACGACCGTGTTCCGTTGCACGCTCTCACACAAAAACCCTCGTTTCTTACGAAAGGACGAACGTGCGTGTGTATGCATGGGGTGAGATAGAGAGAGAGAGAGAGTGTGTGTGTGCGAGCCAAACAAAGCAGAGAGCAGATGGTTGTGCCGTTTGTGGCTGGATGGTGTTGAACCCCCAAAAAACGACACCCCAGCGTGTAGGTACGGGCAGTTCTCTCGGGTCTGCTGAAAATGTCGAGCGTCCAGTACGCGTAGCGCTCTGCCGTGTTCAGTGCTGTGCAACGCCGGTTGAATGGTTGTTTAAAACAGGCCAACAAACCGGAAGCCCATCCTCATACACAACAACAACATCAAAACCCTCTGCTGTTGGAGTTAGAAGAAAAACGTCCCGGTGCGTATCGTTTGGGCATTTTGTGTGCATTATTTCGAGGCCATTTTCTCGCTCGCTGTATTAAAAGTGCACAAGTTACACCGGAAAACCCATTCCGTGAAGTGCGCTCCTATTCGGCTTGTTCTCGGTACCACTTGCAGCCACGAGAGAGTGTTTCTGCGCCGGGGTCGTTTGTGTTAAACATAAAAAAACACACAAAACCGCCGTTTGCAAGGTGGATCCGTGCGGGGTGATCGGTTTGCTTCTGGGCCGTTCTGGTTCTGTGCCGCTTGCTGCGAGCAAAGGAGCCCACGACGCGTGTGCGCATTACCAGCCCGGAACGTGAAAAGCAGAGGAAGAAAAAAAAACCCGTCGCTGAACCCCCATTTGCCCATGGTTTCGGTGGTGCCCGATCGATTTTCGAAGTCCTTTTCGCAGGGTTAGGGTGAGCGAGCGAGAGCCACCGACCGGGGACCGATACGGTGCAGGGTGAAACGGCACTACGCCCTGCTAGCATCAGCGGAACTAGCAAGCGTTTCGCTTTGCGGTAGCCTTCTTTTATCCTTTCTGGTTTTTTCCCTCCCCCAGGGCGTAAAATATCAACCCGAGGAAAATGAGTTTATAGATTAAATGGAAACTTTGCCTACTGGTTCCTTGGTGAACTGCAACTACATGTCTAATCTCGCTTTACTTGCAGATACCAGAGATTTGGATTACATCGACGTATTTCCTTAAACATATATACACAACCAAGCAAAGGAGAAAATAAGGGCTGTTACACGCGCATCAAGCAAACAACAACAAAAACGACGAGGCGAATTTTCTTAGCACGGTTTAACGGTTGCGCTGAGCATTAGAGAAACGTTAGCACAACTGGATAAAGAGAGAGAGAGAGAGCGATAAAAAGCCCCCCTCGCGAAGACATCCCCGAAGCGATAGCGCAAGCGAGAAAGCGAGAAAGGGAAAGCGGCGAAAAGAAAGCAAAGAACGAAGACAAACAATATTTACATAGGAAAAAGAACACAACACGGGAATAAGTGAAGAAAAAGATCAATTGCTTCCTATTTACAAAATTATCCTAGTAAAAATTAATTATATAATCAAACCAACAAACAAAACAAGACAACAACAACAAAACCCAAGGCAAACAGCAAGTATTACAAATCGCGAACCGATAGCGCAACCTAGCGTCAACTAGATCTACTAACAACGTGCAAGGTAGTGCATCTTGAGCGAGCGAGCGAAAAGGAGAGAGGGAGAGGACAGCTACAACAGAAAAAGTGACAACCTTTTCTTGCTCTTTTTTTCTCTCTCTCTTTCTTTGGTTTTATCACTAAACAGTGTGCAGCGTGCGAGTAGCAGCCTCCCTTCTACCATTGTGCGGCTCCGGCAGAGTCGACAACGGACACAACTAAAGCGAAGGTGCACACACAGGCGGATTCTGTTCCGTTCCGGCCCTCGTAATCTGAACTTCCAGCAGCATCTACATCCCCCCCTCCCCTCCGGAGAATTCGCTACCACACGAAACGATTAAACACCTTCACACCAACAACAACAACAACAAAACCAGCGGAAAGTGACGGAAGTGACCGCTGCACGACAATCAACAAATTAGCATTCAAACAAACCAAGAGTGAAATTTAAAAGACAACAAAGAGCAAAACAAAACAACCCCCCTTCCCCTTTTTATAGTAGGCAGCCGGGTTTTTGGGGGCGGGTGAGCGGCGGAACGAAAGGGAAACCCGCGGACAACAGTGTGGCAACGGTGGTGACACCTGCCAACAAAGTACTTTCCCAATATACCATTCCCACCATCTTGCCGCCGCCGGTGTGGCGCGGTGTTGCGGTACAACCCCGGGGAGCGTAGACGAAGCAATAAACCTGCAGTATTCAATTCAACCGGTACCAAATCGCAAACATACTAACGACGAAGAAAAAAGAAAAAGAAAGCTAAGTAACACCCGCCAATAAACCACTCACCAATACGCGAGATAACGGAAGGATCATCAGACAGTGCTCCGCGTACATCTGCCTGTAACTGGCCAAGAGTATAACTAGTGAAACCGGAACTTCTGGTACCGCTGTAAACAAACACATTAGCACAAATTTTCCAAACTCCAACACCCTCAAGTCGTAAACAAAGCAACGAAAGAAGCAGAAACGGACGAGCTATTAAGGCGCGCAGCGTGTATGTGTGTATATGTATATGTGTACAAGCGTGCGGCGTGAGTGTGTGTAAAGTGCTAGTAGGCTGCAAAGAAGAAAAAAAAACAGAACGGTAGTGAGTGTGTATGTGTGTGGACTGTTTGTTTTTTAAAGAAAGCCAAGCAATTTAGTAAACAAAAAAAAAGGGAAGAGATACCACAGCTAGTGCAAGATATCTAGTCGTAAAGAGGATTTATAAAGGCGAGGAAACATAGGTAAAAAATAGGGACACACGGTCATAAAAGTCGTCCGTGTATTGGCTGTTTAAGCGAACACATTTTTACTACACGAAAGGTGCAAAGCACTTTAGGGAAGAACACGGCGAATTTGGCAAAACAGAAGAAGTACTGCACCACCGGGGAACTCTCCACCAACGCTGCAAGAATACTGCGAGCGAGCGAGAACCGAACGCGTGTTAGTAAACGCGTGCAGAAGTGTGTTGGTAGTGCGACACAGAGTACTAAACCGCAACTTAGCTAGGAGAAAGGAAAACGGGAGAGAGAGAGATAAGAGGCACATTCAACTCTAGTCACACACTCAGACACAGGTGCTCCACTCTCTCATTGACTGGGTGGTGTGCGCCAACCAGCTTCCGTAGCAGATTAACGAAACTTAACGAAAAACGCAACGGTTTTAAAAACGGAAAGCTAAGTAAACAGGTGTTGGGACCTGTCAAACACCTGTCAAAACAAAGCAGCAGGAAGAGTTGCGCAGCAGACCTATAGTTAGCGAAGACGATCCGTAGCAGGCGCGCTATATAGAACAAATACAACAACAACTAAAAAAAAAAAAACAAGCAACAACCACACAAGCAACAGAGAATCCATCCATCTTATTAAGATTAGTGAACACAGTAGTACCGAGGCCGGCGACACGATGATCTCGAACGGGTTGGAAACGGTGCAGCAGAATGGGCGTTCCGGTTCGATCGGGAGCGGCCAAGAGGATAGCAAGACGAACCTGATCGTCAACTATCTGCCGCAGACGATGACACAGGAGGAGGTGAAGTCACTCTTCTCCAGCATCGGTGATGTCGAGAGCTGCAAGCTGATCCGCGACAAAGTAACCGGTAAGTAACGCTTGCAAGGTATCTTAACAACCGCCGACCATATCTAACCGCGTTTCGCTGAACAACGCAGGGCAAAGCCTCGGGTACGGTTTCGTCAACTACCACCGGCCGGAGGACGCGGAGAAGGCAATCAACACGTTCAACGGGCTGCGGCTGCAGAACAAAACGATCAAGGTGTCGTTCGCCCGGCCGAGCTCGGACGCGATCAAGGGTGCCAACCTGTACGTGTCCGGTCTGTCGAAGAGCATGACACAGCAGGACCTGGAGAATCTGTTCAACGCATACGGGCAGATCATCACCTCCCGCATACTATGTGATAACATTACCGGCCTATCGAAGGGTGTCGGCTTCATACGGTTCGACCAGCGCTCGGAGGCGGAACGGGCGATCCAGCAGCTGAACGGTACCACACCGAAGGGCGCGTCCGAACCGATCACGGTGAAGTTCGCCAACAATCCTAGCAATAACATCAACAAGGCGATCCCACCGTTGGCGGCATACCTAACACCAACACCGAACCTGCGCCGCTTCCCACCCGGACCGATCCATCCGCTCAGTGGCAGATTCAGGTAAGCATATATATACGCGATATATTTCCCTATATATTCCTACCGTTTCTGTGTGTGTGTATCGGGGTAGAATGGGAAACAGGTGAGCCAGGTGAGAAAACACATCCGAAACCGGTATCTGCACATTAATCAACCAGTTAAACAGCAATCAAAATTCAACTGCAGCTCAACCGTAGAACCACATCTATCAACCTCTCTAGTTGTGCTATAAACACACTGCTAACGAATATCTAGGCGAGAAAGACACACACCCGAATAATAGATGTGATATTCCTGCCTTGTTAAATAAGTGCGGCAAGTCTCTATGTAAAAACAGCGCCTAAAGTTATGCAATGCGTCATACAAATGCTTACTATTCACGCGCTTGTTTAGCACTTTTAACAAGGCATATCACTCAAAAAACTCTATTACACTGTGTTTAACTCTCTCTCTCTCTCTCTTTTATTTTCTTTCTCTCCCTCTCTTTCTCTCTCTTTATTTCTTTCTCGAATCCGTAAAGCTTGCCATCGAACTTTAGCCGCTACTCGCCGTTAACCGGCGATCTGGGCAGCTCAGTATTATCCGCAAACGCAATCAACGGTTCCGGCTGGTGCATCTTCGTCTACAATCTCGCGCCGGAAACGGAGGAGAACGTGCTGTGGCAGCTGTTCGGTCCGTTCGGTGCGGTCCAGAGCGTGAAGGTGATCAAGGATCTGCAGACGAACAAGTGCAAAGGGTTCGGGTTCGTTACGATGACCAACTACGATGAGGCCGTCGTCGCCGTCCAGTCACTCAACGGTTACACGCTCGGCAACCGCGTCCTGCAGGTTAGCTTCAAGACTAACAACACCAAGTCGAAGGCCAATTAAAAATGGGAAAAATTTTAAGTTTCTTTAAAACCGTTTTAATGCTCCCTTCCAGCCTGGATGCGATATACTCGATCCAGGTCTCTTATTACCCCCACCCTCACCCCCCCCCCCTCTGCTTCCCACCCCTTGCCCAAAACATTTCCGTTCCTCGCAACCCTTTTTTTTGTTGGATCTTTATTTACTTTGGTTTACTACCTTGCGGGAATTGTAGTACCGGTGCCGCACCGTTAGCAATCCTATTCTGTTCACATGCTGTTTTGCTTGTAACAAGACCCTTTAATTTGGATGCTTCAATGCGAAGTTGCACCTTCTCACCATTAAAGGCCGCTAGAACAGTCGGCAATAACGCAGGAAGGAAGAGAGACAGTAGGGTACGAGAGCCTGAGGAGGACTCACTTTCGCTCACTGTCGGCTATGCCTGCAGAGCATTAATATTGCTTTCTACTTATTTATTAACCTACTATCGCAAACAGCTACCCAAAACAACAAAAAAACCATGCGCACATGGGTTGTACACAGTACACGGAGAGCAGAAACACGCACAAGGTACATTGCAAAACGGGAGTGGTTTACAGTGAACACTTCAGTGATTCAGTATAGCGATTAAGTCAAACGTCAAACGTCAGTGGCACGGTTTGCGTCATCCGTTAGTATTTTTCTCCCCCGTTCCTCATTCAAGTTCCCATGCGGATGTTAGTCTGTGTGTTGTTTTTCTTTTTAAATGTGTTTGTTTGTTTTCGGTTGTTAGTTTACGGACGAGGATTTTTTTTGGGTTTTTGGGTCAGCAAATTGGTGCAATAAGTATTTCCTTTCAACACATTAGTAGCTTAAGGTGTATGCAATTTTATTGGTCTAGTAAGAAGCAAGACAATGCCCCGTAAAATGTCCCAAGGCAGCAGTTCGAACGTATCGCGTCATTTTTGTTTTTTCTGCTCCCCCTCGTCCCTCCTTCCTTCCCCCTTCATGTTCCCATTCACTATCCCCACGCCCCCTCCTATTCGCCCTCAAAAAATGGCACCCTAGTAAAATTGATACATTAGAGTCAAATTGCCCGTCAACGCTCAAATAATCTTTGTAAAGCAAATATATTAAATGTAAATGATATTTTAGAATGAAACGAACAAAAAAAAAACCAACGGGAAAAGCAGCAGAAAAACAAATATCCAAACACGCGTTACAGCGAAACCAATGCGCTTTGAGATGAGATAGAGAAAAGGGAGAGAGAAAGAGAGCGAGCGAGCTCTGGTGAAGTGAAAAGGAAATGGCAAAACCGATTAGTTTGTACTAAACAAAAAGAAGAAGCAACCTCTACTGATCAGAGAATGCAAGTGAACCTGCTGCTGTGACGTGCCACCCGTCAGTGGTGTGTATATCGAGGTCAAGTCTAGAACAATGAGTATGTGCAATAATAATCAATCTAAAGAAGGGAGGAAAAAATACGCCGTCGGCATTCGAGAACAACTGTGAATTAAAGTAATATATAGTTTAGTGAAATCCCATTTAACCAAAAACACAAAATGGCCTCCTGCGGGGACGGTAAAAAACAAAAACTGACGCGTGCAAGTACCGGGGACTTCAAAAAAAACCGAGAGAAACAAAGGGAAAAGGGCATGAAGGCGCTTTTGTTTTGATCAATGTCAATGCTAAATATTCGCGGGCAAAACCACACATCCGCATCTAGTTTATCGGATTCACGTTAGGTTAGGTTCTATTTATTTCCACCCCATTCCCCAATAATGCTATTGTGTAAGTGTATTTATTTATTTATTTATTTTCCCCCCGCTTAGTATACGTGCGTACTATCACTCACACCACAACATTAAATCCCACACACGACGCACACAGCAATACACTGCTAGCTATGTATTAAGTTTCACATTTTGCAATAACACCCACGTTTTAGTACCAAGCTGGATACTAGTACTAAAACCGATTTGACAGCTGTCAACCACACACACATACAAAAAAGGTTAAAGAGCGCAAAAATAACTCGCACCGAGCGTATGCCGCTCGCAATTTGTTGTCTCATTTATAGCTCCTCCCATTTTTCACCAACTCTTCCTCTTCTTCAAATCTTATTTACCTTGTACTGTACTCACCAACACTAAGTAATCCAGCGTATGACTTAAAAACCTATCATTCTAATGAGTAACGTAATTATGATTATTCTCGATGTAACGATGCAAAAAAAAGTAAAAATGGGCGGCCATCGGACGCGCGTCCAACCAATTATTTCGATCTCAGCTTGTTCCACTTGCGCAGAAGAACGCAGCTAATCGCAATGTCAAACCAAAGCATCCATCTGCGTTTGAAACAAAAACAGGCAGTGCAGCACGGACTGGCTAAACACAACAAACAAACAAAGAAAAGAACAAATGCGGACACGGAATATATTACGTTCCATGTACTTTTTTTCAATTTTAGCCATTTAATTCTAATTAATCGAATAATTGTATCGTATTATCCCGTATGTAAAAGACACTTACCAAAAACAAAATCACTCACACACACACACATACAAGTGAAACCATTATTATGAATAGTAATTTATCTTCACTCAGCATCGCACTTCTCTTCCTTCTCTGTCTCTCGTCTCGCTCTCTCTCGAAACGTAATTGAGAGAGTACTCACACCAACTCATTTATTCGACATGCTTAGTGTTTTAGTACTGATTGCCACAACGTGACATAATGAGAAGTAAAAAAAAGAAAGAGTGAGAGTGAGAGAGAGAAAGAGAGAGGAAGACAGTGCGGGCCTCCTTAAAGGTCAGGCCCTTTTAATAGAGGTGACCAATGACTTTGGGAGCAATTTAAAATAAGTTTAAATAAGATGTTCAATAATTTAGCACTTATGTTACTCCTAGTATGAATATGTGTGTATGTGTGTTGGAGAGGAGACAATGAAGCGATTGGTAACCTCCCTCCCATCCCCACTCCGGCGCCTTTGCGCCCCCCCTGGGGGAGGAGGGACTATGGTATGGTAATGAGTCAAGAGTCGAGTTTAGTAGAAAAATTTCCAAATTGATGCAAAATTGATTTGATCGTTAAATGAAATCTCTGTATGTGTTTTAAACCTTACCCTACCCTCCCCCACTCCCCCCATTTTCGTGGTGTGTCCTGGGTTTTTGACCGATGGGGTTAAGTTTTAGACCAGTTTGACAGTCACGAGCTGTCAGTGAACGGTGTACTAAACACCCCTAACTACTAATTAGGAGGACTAGCGGGCGACTGGGGATTGGGACTGGGGGTTGCAAGGAGAAAGGAACTCTATCCCAATACCCTCTCCTCCTTCCCCTTCCCCTCCTCTACACTCTTTCACCCTCTCTTGGGCGGAAAGAAGGGGGATGAAGTAAAAGAAGTAAGATAAAACGAACTGGGATATAGTTAAGGGGCTAGCGAGCGTGAGCGAGCGAGAGCATTAGTCAGGGACAGTCGAGGAGGCGCGAGATATCTTTGTAGTAAAATTTTTATTCTGTGACTTTTTCACCTTTTTCCATGTTTTTCGTCTTCTTTGTCCATTTGCTGGGTTTTAATTCGCTGACAAAAGTGCGCGGTAAACAAGCGGCATAAACCAAAACCAAAACAAAACCAAAAAAAACAAAGAAAAACAAACAAAAAAGCAAAGATCGGAGCACATAGCGCGGTGAGCGTGAAATAAGCGCGGAAACAGTGAGCGGAAATGGAAATGGGGTAACAACTTTAATTCATATTTAGCCGAACTAAGTTTAATAAATGAAATCTAATTGTGCTTAAACTAATCAATTTAATCAATCACTTTAACCTGTATTTGAGAATATATGGATAATCGTAATATAATTTTTAAACGGTAAAAAAAACAAAAACACAAAATGGAAAATATGTAACGCATTCAATACGATGTACATGGGAGCAGAGGGAGGAGATAGAAACATAAACGCTAACGCCTGCCACCAACACTTGCGGCTCCTAAGTACCCGTCATCGTCACTTCCAATTCCTGCTTCCCGGCCATTTTAATCCATCCCCCCACTGTCCAGCATTTGATTTGGCACCGTGTGTGTGTATGCGTTGTGAATGAGTTGAGTATGTGTTTCGCAACGGCTATTTTATAGCGCAAACAACAACAACAAAATACAGGACAAAGCAAGGCTAAAAGAAAACTATATAGAAAGAGAAGGGATGGGGAAGAACACCCAACACCCCGACACATAGGAGCATATGTTGTTTTCTTTGTGATGCGATGCGATGAAATAAAGGCAAGAATTAACGGTTTTTTTCCCCCAAAACATTCTAATCAATTGACGTTACTAAATTTGCAATTTGTAAAATGGAAACTCTCCCCCCATCCGTCTTTGCCAGAACCCATTTCACACCACCCCTAGACCTTCTCCTTAGTCACTCATTTTGGTTCTTTTTTTGGCTATAAAGCAGTCGGAAGGATCACTGCTAGTGTACGTCAAATGCGTCCACAAAAAAAAAACACCGGAAGCATTAAGCTGATGAAGCAATTCATTAACGAGCGCACTAGGCACACGTGCTCACGCTAAAATTTCGGCCCAAGGAGAAGGTCAGTGAGGATAAAGCAGGAGCACAAAAGGAGAAACTGTAACTACCATCGTGCTGCAACGTGGTAAAACCACTTGGCGAACTAAACAAACCAAAAACAAAACCAGCAGAAAAGCACAAAAATGGCAAACCTATACACCAAAGCAAAAGCGCCATCTTGAAACGCACAATAATGGGTCAATGGGGGGGGATTTAAGAACGGAGGGCAAAATAAACCAAATGAAAGACAAAAGTATATATACATATAAATATATATACGTATAGGAACAAAATTACTTCTAGTCAAGGTGCTTTTTAGTCCAAATTCTACTACAATTTTTGTGCGATGCGGTGTCTGTTGTGCAGCAGCAGCAGAATGTTTAGCGATATGCATAATTATATTTTAATCAATGCTAAAAAGGAATGGAACGGTTCAGCGTAACACGAAACACAAAGCAAACGGGGCAAAATTAGCTAAAAATTATCCCTCACGGTGGTCGGTAGCGTGGGCTGCTTAAAAGATGCTTAACGGATGCGAAACATCACTCCCCCCTAATAGGGCAGCTCCGGTTGGCTGTTTTGCATACCTACCGGGCGCACGCAGCAAAGCATACATTCAGGCGCATAAATATCATCTGGGTGCTGTTTGCTCGTTTGAGCGTCTTTTAAGCAGCTTCTGCTCGCATTTCGGTACTGATTTGGTTCAATGTTTCTCATTTGTGTTTCCCTCCAGTACCAGTATTGTCGATCTGATTGTGTACAGATCCACTAGCACAACAAAAACCACATAATGGCATGCATATGAATATATCTATGTTTAGACAGAACAAAGCAAACAAAAAAAACAAACGCAAGATTTAACACACACACACACACATAAGTTAATAAGCATATAAAGAAATGGAAGCTAGCATTTTGTATACCCACATATTGTAACTCAATGCCCTTCACCCCCTATGTTATGTATACAGTAAAATGTGTATTTACAATCAATTGCTGTATCTCGGTGTACCGGTGCCGGATTTCTATACTATAACGAAGAAAAAAAGAGTAACAAAACCCCCAATGGAAACACCACACTACTATTGCACACACATCAAATACACCTCCCCTCCCCTCCCCCACTTCTCCCCTTTCCCCATCTTCTTTACACTCTTCAAGCTGGACATACATATAACTGAGTTATGTGTTCTGTTTTCCGCTTACGTTCCTTCTTCGTCGTGCAATACAATTGAAAAGAAAACAAAAAAAAACAACAACAATATGGAAGAAAACTGTCAGAAAGTGGAAGCGTGAAACGATTTATGTAGCGAACCAATCAATTCGTGAAACTCGTAAAAAAAACTAAATCAAGAAGTGATCTAGACACAAAGGTATACACAAGAAGACAACCAAGCAGGATCGAGTTGCATCCTTTCCCTCCCCCCCAACAAAACCTCCGTACAACAGAACAAAACCTCCCGTAATGGGACAATCGAAATATACCTAAACAAATTGGAAGATAAAAACAAAACAAAACCGAACTAAAACAAAAATTCTCGTATTCAATTGGAATTGATATTTTTTCTGTGTTCCCATCCCATCGTTAGTGCTTTGCGTTGCCTGCGCGGGGCAGAACGCTAACGCTTGGATTGAACCATGTACCAAGAAAGAAATGTAAAGTGTTGAGAGTATTTTTCGATTGATGCGATAGCCGTGAGTTGATGGTGGGTTGAGCCACAGGCGCCTGTTTCGACACTATATCACAAACACCAATACTAACACACAGACACATACACGAAGACATGCGGTTTTTCGAATTTTTAACAAAATTTGGTCAAACATAGCTATCATATAAACATTTATTTTTTTAACATTCATAAATATGGTGTAACATTGATTTGCAAGCGGTTTTACATCAGGAATCGACATACGCGAAAATTCGAGTCACGCAAATCGTTCCCGAATTAATGCGGTCCACTATAATAGCGTTTCTCGGGTACTGCCTGTATCTAGTGCGCCTAAATGTAGGCCAATTGATAAAAGGAACATAGCGAGAGGTTGTTTCATGGTTGACTTTCAAAAACATATTTTCATCCTGTTTTACACACCACAAATGAAACAAATACACACACCCCCACACAAAGCCACACAGACTAATTTTTTATGTCGCTGCAGTACTCGGCCACACGCTGCTAGCATGTATGCGCATAGTATCGATGCAGGCGCGTAGATGCTGTAAGTTTTCCCAACCACACTTAATCGTTTCCGTCTGTTTGTATATTTGTGTGCTAAGCGTTTACGCGAATCTCTGTATGTGTGGTGTCTGCTAGTGTTTAAACCGAACCCATTACTCAACCCCATAAACAGATAAATTAAAGCAAAACAAACACTACACAGCATTTATAGAAAGACTGGGTTGTTATGAAACGAAAATGAAAAAAAAACTCACACAGACACAAATACATACACACACGCATTACCCATTACCACTTGTATAGATGTGAGACAATGTAACGCAATGATGTAATGATGTGTGCTAAACCGTGAGATGGTATTGCATAAGGTAATAAAAAAACACACCCACACAAATACCAGCAAAACACAATCCTGAACGATAAACAATAATACAAAGACATCCTAGCCAAGGTATATGTATGTTTTATTGCGCAAACTGGTATGCGCCCGTGGGCGAAGAAACGGAGCACGGTGCGGCGGATAAAAATTACTCATTTTGGACCTATTAATGTTATCCCGGTGACGGATGGTGTGCTTAGGCAGGATGAAACATATACAACCTAATGAATGTAGTTTCTTTTAGGGCAAATTTTATATATATAAAACAAAAAAAAAACACTCATAAACGATACATAACGGAATGGGGGCGAATTTTTAACTCAAGCGCGCACACACGCGCGTTCCCCAACGCGTCGATAGTGTGTGCGCGTGTGGTGGTTGGCGTTTTGTGTCCTAAAGGTAGCTAGCATCTCATGTTGGTGGTGTGATCCATTTTGCATCATTAGCAAAACAACTGCAGGTTTTTTTTTTTAAATTGTTTTCCGTGTATAAAAGCAGCTTCAGCAGTGGCACACCATTGACACGTACACACACAGTCAGTATTGAAAAACAAGGAAACGGATACAGGTGGACGACACAACACTAAAACGGTGTACCAGAACGCAGCGCGTGTATGTAATTTAACCAGAAATCCATCTCAAAATAAAAGGGAAACGAATCATAGCCACACAATCACAGTGCAATAAAACATTAATAAATAATCCCCAGAAAGACAGATGTACGCGTTGAACGCTGCTGACCAACACCAGGAGAAAGTGTTTCTTGTTTTCGAGTGTATAAGAGACAAACAAGCACTTCGTAAACAAAAGCAGCATTTCTTTCTGCGTGTTGCATACTTGCAGGCGCTAACGGGGAAAAGCGCCTTAAACTATGCAATTCGATGTAAGAAATCGTATTTTTCCAGCAAACTTTTGGTGC
The DNA here is from genome assembly GCF_943734755.1 of Anopheles moucheti. Taxonomy (NCBI): domain Eukaryota; kingdom Metazoa; phylum Arthropoda; class Insecta; order Diptera; family Culicidae; genus Anopheles; species Anopheles moucheti. The sequence continues at coordinate 8,960,388 of NC_069142.1, forward strand.
AGCAACATGTTTGATGCTCATCTCGAACAAGAACGGGTTTCGCTGACCAAAGCTAGCAAAACATTAAAAAAAACAGGGCGTTTGTATTTCTTACTGCTAGTGAGAAATGGAAGACGTCATCGTATATAAGCGAACGTTGGTTTTGGGTTTTTTTTTTTATTTTTCGAACCCATTCCACTGAGCAACGCGGATGGTAAGCGGTTTTGACAGATAATGCAACGGAACACCAATACGGTTTTTTTGTGAAAAATATAAACAAAACATGGACGAGTGATAAATTGCAAACAAACTAGAATTAAAGCGTGACAGGCAGAGTCCGTCGACATAGTCGAATCTTTCATGCGTGATGGTACTGTGGGTCGCTGCCCACTTCAACGCAATGATCGTACATGATCTTGCATTCCCATACTTCTATCATCTTTACATTCGTACATCAACCCCTTCACCTAATACATCATACCTTTTGGGCTTTTTTCCCCATTCTCTTCTCCCCCTCATCAGCCTCTGGCTCTCGAAAGCAGGCGAGCAAAAAGAAAGCCAAAAGAGCAAACAAACCTATCGAGCCATCGAGTCTAGCTAGTAGTAGATCTGTTTTCAAAAACCATAATTATAGCAACAGCAGATACTATCTTAATATATAAGAGCAGAACAGATAGCAAACCATTGATTGAGTTGAGTAGCGAGGCAGCAACTAACACCGGATAGGCGTGCGCGATCTATGCGGCGTGATTATTTGCCGCCAAAGTGCTAATCTTCAATGTAGACTCTGAACATTTGTACGTCAGTGTCGTGTTGTATGTGGAATTTGTGTCGTTACTGCTTTATCCGGCGCCCGTTTACCCTTACTGGATTGAATGTGCTGCCAAGGGATCGTGTAGCCATTCCATTTCCGTTCGAGCAACTACTCGTACTAATGTGAATATTTGTCCTTTCATTTTCAAATAGATGTCTTTTGTGGTTTTTCTTTTGTTTTGCCTTCTCCCTTCCGCCTTCTTAGTCTCCCTCCACCCTGGCATGGTCTAGACAAATTCAACTAGTTGGAATTAACCATGCAAAGAACCGGGATGGAATGGAAGGCAAACAAAAGCGAGAAGGTGGAGGGGCGTGGGATATTATTACTATAATAATCGTGCAACAGACAATTAACTAACTGCAAATCTATGGAAACAGAAAGCAAAACAAAAAGCGAAACTATGCAACAGCAAACCAAAAACAAACAAAAAATAACACACAAAACGAAGAAAGCGTAAGCAAACCCAATATCAGTATTCAGCGGCAAGAAAATCATTTCAATCAATACATAGCGATTGAGCGCAGCGGAAAGGAAAGTACACGGCATGAAGAAATAAAAAAACGGAACTAATGCGGTTAATTAAATATATTACCAACATAAACAAAACCAAAACCAACACGCATACATTATAACAACAACAAAAAACAAAGACAAAATAATATGTTACTACTTCTGGCGAAAACCAAAACAAAACAAGTAAAAAAAACAAACCAAAACGATTCGGTAATAAATCAGAAAACGAAAGCACCGCGCGATGTTTATTTGCGAGAGGGTCAGATGACTTTTTCCACGCTGGGGGTGTGTGAAAACGAGTTGAGAAATGTGAGCAGTAGGTGCTTATTGCATCCATTAATCGCCTGCAGGTATGCAACACCAATGACATAATGGCTTCTACGTATATGTGCAAGTGATGCGGTGATTCACCTATTTCAATGCGTTCTTATTGCAGTAAGTAATGTCAATAAACTAGCTGTTAAAATGTTAAAAAAAAGTCTAGGCTATTTATTACATCGAATAAATTTTATTTGACTGCGTCAATTTGTAAAGCGCGCCCGCAAGTATGCAATTCGCATCGAGGAAGTCAAGCGTAAGGCGTTAGCAAGCGTTACTTGGGCCTACATTTATGCAGTAGCGAGTGCATTATTTGTATTCCAATATCTTTTTAATTGACGATTGCTCTAAACGACTGATTCTGGTGCCTGAAGCTTCGTTTACCGATTACCCCAGATAATTGTTCAACCGGACGTATGTCTCAGTTGGCAAGTGCAGTTTAAACCCCTTCTAGTTACAGCTGCAGCTTTAAGAGCTGCAATACAATTTACCCAAAGTGGACGAATTATCGAGCGCTAATCGATGGCACTGCTGCGGACTAAAAGAGCACTTTGTCATAGCATCAAACGGTGATCGAATGTGAAATTAGTGTCGGAAAGAAATGACATGAAAGATGGCCATTTTACAATAGTGTATTGAACACGTCGGATGGGAGAAGCTATTGGGAATGGTATTCCTCACTCTCTTGGCTCCGGTATCTAGATTACAGACACGGGATGCTGCGCGAAAGCCACTCTGGCACAAAACATGATCTGAGATAAGGCTAAACATCCCCCCCTGGTGTTCGGGTTTCAGAGCAGGACGGTGCCAAAAATGAATGAGAAAGGCTGAAATCGTGCAGTGAGCGGTGAGAGAATGCTATCAGGTGCGCATGTCCGAAATTCGCGAGAGAGAGAGAGCCTTGAAACTGGACGTACGCATCCTGATTTTTTTAAGTATTATCCTTTTGGCAGAAAACGTTTTATGTTGCTCGCTCTCCGCTCTCCGGTTCCGGACATGCGCCCAGCTGGTCGGGTGCGCGCCCTCTTATCGGTGGGCAACCGAAGCCCTCCATTGCGAAGGCTCGAAAGGCGGCATCGATCTACCACGGTACGGTCAGCAGTCAGCAGCTTGCGTTGTTATCAGCAACAGCGGCAGCAGCTCTGCCGTACGGAACACTAGCCTTGCCCCATCATCACCTAGTGGACGGCGACACGCAACCACCAGCGGTAAGTAGCGGTAGTGCATTCCACGTAACCCATCCTCCATTGGAACACCCTGTACCAACGGAATACCGCCCGTTTGCCTGCTGCTCAGCTCTCACGCTCACCACGTAGCTCAGCCCAATATCCTGCTACTCCACTGTCATCTCACGTGTACACATCCTCTACATCCTTCCCTCGCCTTTCCCTAAATTCACCACACACATACTACTATATGTTGTGTGCACAGTGGCACAAAAAAGGGAAATTGGGTAAGAAAATCGATAAATCATGTCCGCCGCAGTTACGCCTTTTTGCTGAAGAGTTGTACCTTAATACTTTTTTTCTATTTCTTACAACCACCCCCCCCCCTCCCCCTCACCTTAAAAACCACAACAATTCTAGGACGACAGCAGCAGTAGAAGGACACAACTGCACACACCCACAATCACCCGCTATCGGTAGTGCCAGTGAGTGTCAGTGGCGTGAGGCTTGCGGAGGCGTAGGTGTCGTAGTGTCACGGATTCGTCCTCAGATAAAGGAGTGCCCGATCGTGTGACGGTGAAACGCATCCGTTACGAAAGTTTGTTAACCGTTGGGTGTGTGTGTGTGTGTGTGCGTGTGAGAGTGTGTGGTTGCACCTGTTCTACCATGTCCAGCTAACTGTGCAAAACCACGACGCGCTTAGGTGCCTTTCCCTCCACCGTGTCCAGTAGCGTCAGGAAGACGATTCTTTCTTTCTTTTTTTCCCCCCGTTGCCTATTTTTGGGTGTGTTGGCTTTTGGCAAGGCTTTCCCTCCGTACCATCCCGTGCGCCCTCCTTTCTCTCTCTCTCTTTCTCTCTCTCAAACACACACGCACACGCCCGCGTGCTAGTGTACGTACCTGGTTTCGGTTCGGTAATGTGGTACGGCGATCCTGCCGCTCGGTAAAGTCGCGATATAATAGTGTCGTCGTGCCGTCGTCAACCGTACCCATCACTCAAACACCACCAGACCTGGTTGGCGAACCAACCCCATTCAGGCGACGCAGTGCAAAACACACAGTGCGATAGCACCAGTGCCCACAGTAGAGCGGAGCGCCTGCCTTTCCTGTATTGCCCCGCAACAGACAAAGGAGTCCCGGTTGGTGGTGCGGCAGGACGGCAGGGCTGGGTACGACGGACCGCGTGCAGAGGCGTTGGCCCTCGTGACGTAGCGTGCTCGGAATTCGGAAACAAACGGGTATTGGGTGGTGGTTGCCGCGATGCGTCCGAGGTTGGTGATCTTGTCGGTGCTGTTGGCACTGCAGCAGTACCTCGGAACTGGTAAGTAGTGCAGGCCTCCATCTGCGATTTATGTGCGGAGCACTAGGTGAGGTGCTCCAAAACCTGCCACACAAAACAACAATGACTTGCAACTGGATGTACACGTCAGTGCAGATGTTCCTTCGATACCTCCACCTCCTTGTGTGTTATGTCGCTCTTTGTTGTATAAGGGCTTCTCAATAGAAGTTTGTCAAGCGGATTAATAATGTTTCATTCTCCACACCCACACGCACACACACAGGTTCATGTTCGGAGGATGAGGAACGGTTGGTTCGAGACCTGTTCCGTGGTTACAACAAGCTCATTCGTCCGGTACAAAATATGACACAAAAGGTGGATGTACGGTTCGGGCTCGCTTTCGTGCAACTTATCAACGTGGTACGTACCTACACCCTCATCACGCATGGGAATTTCTAATATTCTGGCACAACAATAACCTTCTCCATCTACAAACACAACTCCTTTCCGTACGCAGAACGAGAAGAATCAAATTATGAAGTCGAACGTCTGGTTGCGGTTGGTGTGGAGTGACTACCAGCTACAGTGGGACGAAGCTGATTACGGTGGTATCGGTGTACTGCGGTTACCTCCGGACAAAGTGTGGAAACCAGATATCGTGCTGTTCAATAAGTAGGGGCTGATTCAGAATCACATCTATCCTATCACATTCATTCCGCTGGGCTGTGTCCAAGTGTTCCAATGCCTTGCCTGAAAGTATGCAAGTTCACAATGTATTGCACACTTGCAGGGGCGTATACGTAAGACACCTGTTTACAGCCGGACGGAATCAACCTCGAAAGAAGCTGGATCTGTTTAGGCAATACTAACTTCCAACAACTTGCTCTTTTCTTCACTCATCTCCGATCCACCGACAGTGCCGACGGTAACTACGAGGTGCGCTACAAATCAAACGTACTAATCTACCCGAACGGTGAGGTGCTATGGGTACCGCCCGCCATCTATCAAAGCTCGTGCACTATCGACGTCACCTACTTCCCGTTCGATCAGCAAACCTGCATCATGAAGTTCGGCTCGTGGACGTTCAACGGTGATCAGGTGTCGCTCGCCCTGTACAACAACAAAAACTTCGTCGATCTGTCCGACTACTGGAAGTCGGGCACGTGGGACATCATCGAAGTGCCCGCCTACCTCAACGTGTACGAGGGCAACCCGACGGAGACGGACATCACGTTCTACATCATCATCCGGCGCAAGACACTCTTCTACACGGTCAACTTGATCCTGCCGACGGTGCTGATTTCGTTCCTTTGCGTGCTCGTCTTCTATCTACCGGCGGAAGCCGGCGAGAAGGTAACGCTCGGCATCAGTATTCTCCTGTCACTGGTTGTGTTTCTGTTGCTGGTGTCGAAGATTTTACCACCGACCTCGCTGGTGCTGCCACTGATCGCCAAGTATCTGCTGTTCACCTTCATCATGAACACGGTCTCGATCCTGGTGACGGTGATCATCATCAACTGGAACTTCCGTGGGCCGCGCACGCACCGCATGCCGATGTGGATCCGGTCCGTCTTTCTCCATTATCTGCCCGCGATGCTGCTGATGAAGCGTCCGCGCAAGACACGCCTCCGCTGGATGATGGAGATGCCGGGTATGAGTGTGCCGCCGCAACCCCACACCCATCCGTCGTACGGTTCACCGGCCGAGATACCGAAGCACATCAGTGCGCTCGGTGCGAAACAGTCGAAGATGGAGGTGATGGAGCTGTCCGATCTGCACCATCCCAACTGCAAGATGAACCGGAAGCTCAACAGTGGCGATCTCGGCATCGGTGCGGACAGCTGCCGCCGGGAGAGCGAAAGCTCCGACTCGATACTGCTCTCACCGGAGGCGAGCAAGGCAACGGAGGCGGTCGAGTTTATTGCAGAGCATCTGCGCAACGAAGATCTCTACATACAGGTGAGTGTCTCCTGATGTTCTACCCTTACGTATATCATTGCAACTAATCGGGTCGCCGCATTCTCTCGCCAGACACGGGAGGACTGGAAGTACGTCGCGATGGTGATCGATCGGTTGCAGCTGTACATTTTCTTCATCGTCACCACAGCTGGCACGGTTGGCATACTGATGGATGCACCGCACATCTTCGAGTACGTCGATCAGGACCGCATCATCGAAATCTACCGTGGCAAGTAAACCGCCAGGGACAGGTACACAAGCACACGCGCACCATCCAGCACAGTGTCGCGAAAAAGATGAGTAACCCTAATCCCGTATCTGCACATGCGGGGTACTACGGTGCACAAACCGACACAATCGGACACTTCTGCTAGCAGGTCCGCACCCGCATAGCGGATGTGTAGTGCCTGATAAGTAAGTAAGTATGTATGGTTTTGTACACCCGGTATCATATGGAGGACGTGTTAAATGTTCCTGACAACACACTCGATTAGCATTCCTCGCAAAGTAAGCAGCAAAAAAAACACACCTAAATCTCCCCTCATTTTGGCACATTGAGGAGTCGCATCTCCGCGCACTAAGCATCTTCAAACATTTTGACGCGGACAGCCACAGTCTGCCAGAACCGTAATGCATTCCTTCAGGTTCAGAAAAATAGTTGCCTACACATTTGCTAACACAACAACCGCAAGCGAGATCATATTGGGGCTCCAACGATGAGCCTCAATATAGGTAGAAACGTATCGGTTTTGTTTTTGCAATAAAAAGAAACTACTAGCGTGGCGTCGCCGCCTCTGCCTAAACGTTGCTTACAGTCGAATTTAAGCAATCCGTAGGGTTTTCGAACGCTAGGAACACGACAAACCCCGGCAGAACAAAAAAAAACAACAACAAGCAAGTAAAACAGAATAACAGCAACAAAAAACCACAAAGGTCGATACTTATACACAATCCCAACAAGCAGCAGATGCGTCACATCCACTGCAGGACTTAAAACACCCGTATAAGTATTTAGTAGGACGCGATACGCACACTACCCACGCATTAACACGGTGTCCTATCGTACAATGGTTAGGCGGGTGGTCTGAGAGGTACTTGCGCCTGGTAAACCGACGTAACGCTTCTCTCTGCACCTCAACGTAACGTAGGTAACTGTTTGGAAGTTAACTAATGAAAGAGAGAGAGAACGTGCGTGAGAGAGTTCAGGTGCGCACATGGCGCCCAGTTAGCCAAAAACGCCAAATAGCACAACAGAACAAGTGAAAGCAGATGGATCCATCGTACGTACGGGAGTGTGAGTAGCAATTTGCCAAATAAAAAAGAATGGGTCGTTGACTGTTAATTTTTTATATCGAATAATCTTTAAGTAGCTCAATATTAATTATTCGTTAACGTATGATCCACGGCGGAAAGTTGCATGGGGAATATAGCAAATAGCAAAAACAAAAATTATATATATAAATATATTATATCACTAATCACAGGTTGGAAAGATTCAGTGAAGGTGCGCAAATAGAGAAAGCAAAACAGACAGAGAGAGAAATAGAAAATAGAGAAAGAAGCTAGGATGTTATAAGGACAAATCTATACCAAAAGGCAATACATGTGGATTTTTGTTTAGCATCAAGCCCGACTCCCCGTTCACAAGATGGTGGAGCAGTAAGCAAAAAACCAAAACATGGAAAAAAAAACGAGTAAATGCTAGTCAACTGCAATTTCTACAAAACAAACAAGAAAAAAGCAAAACGTCGTATTAAAACAAATAAGTTGGATAATAATAACAACAGAAAAACAAACAAAACAAGCAAAAGACTATTTAGTATGTGTATGTATGTGTGTGTGTATGTCGTTTCCCAGCGCGTGGGACGGCAAAGCGTCAGGTGCGTCAAACAGTTATGCATACGGCATAACCAGAAAATAAGCTCGAGCTTTGTTTACGATGTTGATAATTAGCAAAGAGATTACTGAGTTTTCTATTTCATCTTTTTTCTGTTTGTTGTGTATTTATCACTGTTGTTCAAATTAGCAAATGAAAGTGGGGGAAACGAACAAACACTATCCTATCGGTTGAACTATTAAACTATAAGCAATTGTATCTAATGAAACAAAAGCAACAATGAGAAGCACGAACACAATTTGTGAGTTAACTGCCCTGTGTGTATCGCAAAGCAACATCCTTGTCTCTTCTCACCATCGTTCCCTCTCCTTCCTCCCTATTCTTCCCTGTCCTTCCACAAAATCCTCCATCCAAAGCGGTAGGGAAATGTGCGAAAACCAGGCATAACAAAGAGTATTTTATTATCGTCTATACATCCCCTAGCATTTTCAAACTAACGTTTATGTGCGAAACAAAGCAAAAACCATAACATTATCGTAAAGCAAATAAGAAATTGAAGACCCAGAACAGATAGATTTAATAAAACACAGCAGAAAAAAAAAACAACACACGCGCGCAACCAAACACAGCCACACAATCGCAAGGAAAGGTTCAAGCAAACTTACACTCGTACGCGTATTACGTATACATCAACCAAAAAACCCTTATACGAAACAGCAAATTATAATATTAACATAGGAATACTATAATAGCAAATGCATTACGTCGTAACCGCAAAATAGTGGAATGGAAGAGAGTTAACCAGCGGGAAAGAAAGAGAGAAAAGTAAGATTAGGGGCCGAGACAGTACCAGTTCTGCGGAACAAATCCTAGGGTAATACTACATGAATGTTTTCTATGACCTAAGTAAAACCGAAAGTCCTCTCCTCCTCTACCACACCACACCCTTTTCCTCCTTCCCTAGGTATTGCCACGCACATCATCACAAAACAAATCATTACCACAGCATACAAGTCGTACTACTTTTTGATCGGCGCAACAATGTGTTTGCGAAATTTGAGAGACACAGAGAGATGACGAACACATGACGAAACAAAACAAAATCCGCACTTAATACCATAACATTGCAGCCACAAATAAAAAAAATCAAAGAAAAACCGTGATATACAATTCACAATAATTTAGTAAATAATAATAAAGCAAACACACAAGCGACCGTGAGCTATGTGTAAAACTATGTTAAAACGTATAAGAAGTAATTAACAAACCAAAACACACACTTTAAAGGGCGAAAAGGAGAACACTGAAGTGGATAAAAAGAAACAAAACACAAAGAAACAGCAAACAAACAACAGGTAAAATGGAAGAGAGAAAAATAAAACGACAGGAAAAGACGAAAAAACAAACGAAGCAAGGTGAAGCGACAACGATAGCTAGTACTAGTTAACTCCACAGTAAAAAAATCGTAAAATTGAACAACTTGAGATTTGACATCCCTGTCATCGGCACTACTCTTCACAAAAGTCACACTACACGCAAAATGATTACGTCTTCTTTAGCGAGTTTCTACTCGGTTTTGTATTCAGAAGCAGTGCAGAGAAGCAGGTGTTTTTGAGCGTTTTCTTTGTAGAAAATCGACCCAATCGACATGACGCGGTGTCCTAACGTATTAATTGTTAGGCGTGAGGTCTGAGAGGTACTTGCGCCTGGTAATCCGACCTCAACGTAACGTGGGTAACAGTTTTGAAGTTAACTAGATGGAGAGGGAGAGAGAGAGAGATAACAAAACTAGGAAAGTGAGATAGAAAGAGGGCGATTGTTAGGGTGTGCAAACCATTTGTCTACTAATGTACTTCCAGCGACTTGTTCCGTAACAATACAAGATGGCGACTCCATAATGGCTCTCTTCCAACAACCAAAAATCCAAAAAGGACATACAAAAACAATGAAGAACATGCACTTAATCCACATTGCAGGCCTGCCAACAACACACACAAAAACATAAACACAAACCCCCCCCCCCCCCCACACACACACGAACGATGAGCGAGGGATAACATAAAAGCATAGTCATTAACCAGGTACGTAAAAGAATTAACACAGTTTACCGAGTGGAATAATGGCATGAGATATGAATTGATCAATCGCCCTAAATCGATCTGAACATGTGTGCGCGATAGCGTGTGTGTGTGTGTGTGTGTGGGTGTGTATGTCAGCAAGCGATACAAACAAACGAAACCGCACCTGCAGCGAGGCACGTTACCGGTATGCGTGTGTCTGTGGTGTGTGCGTGCGTGTAGGTTGCTGATTCAATTAACGAACATTACGAGTAATATATTGTATTGGATACACATTTTTAATGAAACATTGCAAAAAATAGTGGATAATTTTAACAAAAAAAAAAAATGGCTTTTACTTCTTGCTCGTCTTCCATTTTGCTTTGATTATTGCATTTCAAATTTACATTTAATAGTCCTTTTTTGGGGTTTTTTTACGAACTCCAAACCATGAAGCTTGTGGAGGGATATCTAAATGCCTACACAGGAGGAGTCATTATTTGGATCAGTATATCTAGGCAGCAATTTCCTTAAGGACTGACCGTTCGTTCACCTGCGCTAGGATATTGGCCGTACATCGTTCTTCCTGCAGTCTAATGAATACTTCTCTACTCATAACACCTGTCACGGCTATATGGAACATATATAGTGCCGATTCTCATATACCCCACTTTCATATGGACTTTGTCCAAAACTAACGATAGAGGACTTAGCCTCATTCGAGATGAGGATGTTCAGAAGGATTTTATGCCTCGTATATGTTGAAGGACAATGGAGGAATCGCTACAATGACGAGCTGTACGATAGACTCATTATCGTACAGCGCATTACACTCTGGTCAGATTCCGAAGGTCATCTTATTTGAATGGCACAGGACGACCCAGCCCGCAAAGTCCTTTAAAGTCGTCCACTTGGTCAGAGGAGGTATCGTATGTCCCAATTGAACTGTTGTTGCCATGTACTGGCGATGATGCGTTCTCCAGAAAGGCCGGACTCTTACATTGTCTTAATACGTCCTCCTGGAGGACTCCTGCAGTAGGCCAACACCGCAAAGCGCCAAATATGTAGGTAAGTTCTTCAACCGCATTCACCACAGAGAGAAAGCAGACTCCCGAAAGACTTCAAATAAAACAATTTATTTGGTCTTGTACATCTCTTAAGCATCTCCTGACGGATTTCACACTCGAAATCTAGTAGCGAAGTAATACTCTGGCACGAGCACGCGAGATTGACTACTGTTACACTATTCTCGCCAATCGCAAATAGCATTTTTGCTTTTCTTGTTTTGTTTTTCCATTTTGCTTACATTAAAAAAAAACACAGTTCATCTCAACCGACTAAAAATACGATAAACGGAAAATACGTTCCCTGCAGCATCCCGGCAGCAGTAGATAGGTGTAGAAATGTTGTAGGGGGTGTTTGCCATTGTTTTGTTTTGAAAGGTATATACGTTTTCCTTTTGCGTTTCTGTACAGTCACAAAGCGGTCGCTCGCCTACACGCACGATCATGCGTAAGATGTTTCGAGCTGGTGCCGGTTCTGGTGTCGCTGGGCCCGCAACTCTTTGCGCGTTTCCCGTATCAACTGTTTCGTGGTGGTTTCGTCCGCATCATCCCACCCATTCCTATCACCTTCGTTCCAGTCTTCTAATTCGTTCTGTGGTGTGTGCGTGTATGAGAAGGGAAGAAATTTTGACTTTAGCGAAACGCATCCGGCGCAGTGAACTCTCGTTCACCCGAAAACACTCACCACAACGGGAATGTCAATTTTCGCCACCAAACGGCTAAAATCGCTCGGTTCGGTTTCGGTAGCGATGCAGATTTTCGGCTGCGATGAGATCTGTGGCGCCATATCCTGAAAATAGTCCATCTCTGGCTGCGGTTCGGTCGGGGACGGTGGTTGGGCAAGCGTTTCCCGGTACCGCTCTATGTGCTCCTCGACCGTTTTGGGCGAATCGTCCCACGAGTTCCAATCCTTCTCCGGCACATTCTTACCGTGGCGGCCGGCATTCGGGTACCGATCGACGCTGACCGTGCTCAGCACCTCACATTCGCCAGCGGACAGTTTCCGGCGGCGCGAGAAGCAACACATCGCCCGCTTCAGCACACCCACGATTGCTAGCAGTAGTTGCCGGATCCTGTTCATCACTAGCTCTGTGATCATTCTAGCACGAGATGTTCCAAAACAAAACTAAACTAAAAACACCTCCAAACACCGGGACGGGGCAGTAGTCGGCTGAGCGAAGTGACACCTACAAAGGTGGCAAAGAGTTACACGGTTTAGCTATGCGTGCGTATAACGATCAACAAGCAATGTATCTCCATCCGAAAATGGTAATCAGAAGCCCACATTTACCACTTGTAAACAGGCATACTTACAAGGGGGGGTAAAAATAACTTTTAAAACCCTTTTTTCATCTTCCTTCCCTGCACTGGTTCTGGGGTTGGCAAAATGGTAATGTTTACGTACCGAACTGACCCGCTGCTGACAGCTCGACCTGTCATATTCGTGCACATTTTCGTGTTTTTCTTCTTTTTGTTGCGCATTTCCCGGCAGCTAAAAGATGTTGGTAAAGTTTTTATACGAATCGTACCGGGTTTTCTTTCTGATTTGGTGGAAAATGCAAAGAAAAATATATTGTTTTTGAAAGAGTTTTTATTATTTTCAAGAAATAAATGCTTAACATTTATTAGAGAGTTAAAATAACCAAATTTGGCCGATCTTTTCACCGAGTAAATTATTTCTACTTTCTTTTTATCACCAAAACCACCAATATTAATGAATTTCTAGAACACCTGCGATGCTAAAAAGACAATTTTATAAAGAATGAAGAAGAGATAAAAAGAAAAAAAGGATTATTGGCACCCCGGAAAGCACACAAATAATGTCAACATACAATAATAATCAATAAAAAGTTAAACAAAACCGCTCAGGATACTCCTTTTTTATTGATTTCTATCGGAGAATACATCCCCAAGCCTCCCCAAGCGAAATTTCCGCTTATAAAACAACCAACGGTCACTTTGAAATCTGCTTCGACCGTTTGACAACTGGTGACAAGCGCGTGTGACATTTGGAGATTGCAAATAGCGAGCTGATCCGTATCCAGAAAGCAGTTTTTGTAGGAGGTTCCACTCACGTCACACTGCTGGTTCCGGTATCTCGCTCAGATAAATGCCGCTTTTTGCATGTGACTGTGTTTTTTTTCTTTCCCCCGTATTCCAACCAGGAGCGAAGCGATTCCTTTCTCTCCTCGCCTTAGCTGTGTGTGTTCATCGGCGCGGAACAAATCGCACTCAGGGCGTGGAATAAATAACAACACGCAGAAAACTCGTGTCGTGGAACTTCGTGGAACAACGACAATGTTTTGAGTTTGCGGCCCCGAGTTTGCTGCGTGTAGATGAAAACCGCACCAAGTTCGCTCGAATAAGTTTCAGTATCGAACGGGGGCGCAGGAAACCCAGGAGCGTTCAACGAAGCAACCGAACCGCACACGATTCACCGGGCAACCGGTTTTTGGTACAAGATATCCCATACGGGGCAGGGTATTTAAACTCACCGTTTGTTCAGCTGCATCTAAAACCACCAAATAACAATGGGCACCATTTTCCCACTTTTCGCAGAAAATTCAACACATAAAGACGGGAAATATTTTTATTCTAGAAACGTAACCATTTATTCTGTCAAAATATGTTTCATCTCATTTTACATAAAGGTTGCCATAAAACTGGCACACAGGTTATCGGTCGTCTCCAGCGCTAACGGCAAGTTTAAAACGCAACAAACGACAAGCACCGTGAGGGAATATATAAAATTAGATGCCTAGCTGTAAATTATTTTTTTTCGACAGGCGCACATGTGGCAGGGAAGCAGCCTCAAAAACGGCCGGTGTGTATCCGATGTGTGCGCGCGAAAACGCAAAACCCCGTGGCGAAAGTTGTGTTCATCGGACGCGACATCCATCGTTTACACCATGCGATGCAACCGGTTTGCCGGTGGGTTAGAAAACAGGTCGCATTGGAGCTTTTCTGACGGCGCTGGAGACATGATTCCATTGCAACTTCCATTAAGAAAATATTAAATCATATAAAAATCTTGAACCATGTTCTCCTTGAGAACATGAATTTGAAGTTTCAACAGCACATTATATTCGCAGTGTGATGGTGTATACGTTTATACCATTTCTTTATTCCAGCACCGTGAGCGTCATTGGCAGCCACTTTTAAGCGGTGGTTTACAACCGCCATCATACAGCGAAACGCAACGAGACGGACAAGTTTCTTTAAGACGCATCTGTGACCGAGAGCGCATGCATCTGAGCGGGTAGCGTGGTAATGTGCACGACATCCCGCCACATCGCACAAGCGAACGCTGACAGCAGATTGCGTCCGGTCAACACCGAACCGGTGGTGGAAGAAACGAACCTTGAGCGAACAAGATGTTTACACGGAACACCCCGCAGTTGCGCGAAACAGATTGAAACCAATTCGCGAAAAGTTCACCAAAAACTATCCGGATTTTGCTTCAAATATAACTTCTTCAGTTTAGTTTAAATATAATAAATTCTTATGTGTATCAACTAATAGATGCACAGTCAAAGTTAGATTGTTATGGGCATTAACAACGCATTTAGCGGAGTTTATTTTCGCTCCGCTAAATCACCCCAAGTCACCCGAGTTATTAAGGCGAGGAACACGTCGCTATAGATTCGTTTACTTTGACGCACCGGCTGCCAAGAGCGCAGGTATCGCAGGAGGCCGCCACGCATGGAACAAAACAAGCGTTGGTGACGTCGAGCTGCAACCGTCTGCTTGACCCAAGGTCGTTCGAGCAGCAGCAGCTGATAATCTCGCAGTTGTTTACATGTATGTGAACGTAAAATTCTCGCCAATACAACAACAATAGTTGAGCTCCCGCTCGAACGAAACAGCCCGAGCATTGCGTACCAATTGGCAACGGTAAACCGCCCATCGCCGTCAGTGTGCACAACGCACATCATTTTGTTTTACACAACCACGCTCGACAATGTCCGGGGGTGGTGCACGGTGACGCAATCGGACGCAAACAACCTTCACGGGACCCGTTAATGGGCACCAAATGATCTTCAACGAGTCCACGCGTACCGGGAGCGCATGACAGACGGTAACGTGCAGCGATGGAGCTTTTACGGTCGCCCCACAAACAAAGGTTTGGCGCGAAGTGAGTCGCGAGAGTGAAACAACCACCCGCTTCCGGGCGCGTGAGAAGGAGAAAATGAGACACAAATTCCCCTATGTCGTACGCACGTGGCACCGCACCGTACCGATTGCTGCGCTCTTGGTCCGGTGAGTTGAGCGGCCAGAGCAACTTGCTGGGGAAGTTTCGATTCGACAACCGACGCGAAACATTTCTGTTTGCCCCCTCTCCCGAGCAGCGCCGGCAAAAGGGGACGATCGCAAACCGAACTCTTTGTCGTACACAACGGCTGGTGAAGTGTCCGCGACAGTCCCAACAGCGTGTGGAGCCAACCGGCTCGGTGCGCTTCAACCGCGCGCAATGGCACTAGAAAGGGTTGAGAGCACACACGTTCGGCAATGGCATTAGAAACCTGACCATGTGCTCACACGGCTAGGGATGCAGCAGTGTTGGGAGGTGTTCGCTAACGCCACATCTAACAACCTTTATTCTCTCGTTGAGTGCCTGCTGCTGTGTAACCGCTTTTGGGATGCTTTCTACCCCTGCAACGCAGCGACGGTAGAACAGGCAGGGGCGAGATGTATAGTTTGCATTAGAAAGCGATACGCGCCCTTTCCCTCTACTGTGCTCGTAGCCAAGTCCAAATTTAGACTGCCTAGCTGCAGCATCTCCACAACTGTCTAAGCTGCTGCCGGAGGCGATCGAAGCACGGGTATAGTTTTTCTAAGCCATGTTGCTTAGAAAACCGATTCTACACAACTATGAGGAGCACAGGGCTAGTTGGAGCTAGACGCGCCCCAACTATTCATTCCACCTCGTGCACAATCCGCATGCAACCCTTCCACCACCGTCACGACCATCTAACAACGGTCTCCACACCAATCATTTCATCATCGTTTTGTGCTGATGCGGGCAAAAGGCAAATGGAGCGCCACCACACGCTGCCACCACGACGTGCCACGACGTACTGCGCATCGAAACGCGCCGTACATCGACTGCGAGCGAAAACCGGTATTGGAAGGCGAGAGTATTGTGCCTCTCGCTCTGCCCACTATCTATTTCTAACGCTTTCATTCGCATTCCTTCTCTTTAGCATTCCATCGCGAGCATGCGCAGATGTGGATTCCTTTCCTGCATGGTCAGTGGTCGTCAAACAGTTGTTCTTTTCATGTTTTTAAAAAATCGTAATGAATTGAATCATTGCAACTGAATATCCGCAAATGGGAACAAACCTTTCTAGTTTATATTAGAAAGGTACATTGCTCATGTGACGGTGTATACATTTATACCATTTCTTTATTCCAGCACCGTGAGCGTCATTGGCAGCCACTTTTAAGCGGTGGTTTACAACCGCCATCATACAGCGAAACGCAACGAGACGGACAAGTTTCTTTAAGACGCATCTGCGACCGAGAGCGCATGCATCTGAGCGGGTAGCGTGGTAATGTGCACGACATCCCGCCACATCGCACAAGCGAACGCTGACAGCAGATTGCGTCCGGTCAACACCGAACCGGAGGTGGAAGAAACGAACCTTGAGCGAACAAGATGTTTACACGGAACACCCCGCAGTTGCGCCAGATTGAAACCAACTCGCGAAAAGTTCACCAAAAACTATCCGGATTTTGCTTCAAATAAAACTTCTTTAGTTTAGTTTAAATATAATAAATTCTTTTGTGTATCAACTAATAGTTTGACAGTCAAAGTTAGATTGTTACGGACATTAACAACGCATTTAGCGGAGTTTATTTATGCTCCGCTAAATCACCCCAAGTCACCCGAGTTATTAAGGCGAGGAACACGTCGCTATAGATTCGTTTACTTTGACGCACCGGCTGCCAAGAGCGCAGGAACCGCAGGAGGCCGCAGCGCATGGTAATGCCGCGCCAAACGTACAACTGTTGGCAACGTTCATTAGTCATCGTGCGGCTGCATACCAATCGAGCAACTTGCAAATTGTTGCAGATGCATCGACCGACAGTGCTTGCGTTGCGATGCTTAGATTGTTTGTCACACTTGCGTCGCGACTAAAAAATGAGCGACAAATTTGATTTGAAATTGATACATTATTTTAACATTCCTAAATTGTTTTTGTTAAATGTTTCATAGGTCATTTCGTATTATGGAAATATATAGCAAGACATATAAAATAACGAAATTCGATCAAGACATACTTTTTTGTATATTATAAGTAAAGTTGTTGAAAGATCAATCCAGCAACAATTTATTTTTTTTAAAGAAAAGAGAATATTTAAGTACCCCGATTTTACGTTTTAAAATTCATTCTGTTTTTGTATTTAACCACCTTTAAATAATTAAAAAGTGTGACCAATTAAAAAAAATATTTATATAAAATTATTTATATAAAAAAATATTTAAGCAACATTTTTTGTGAATGGTGTATACTGCTTGCCAACCACTGACCAGAACCAGTTATGCGCTCACTTCCTATTCTTCCTCTCTCTCTTTCTCCCTGCACCACAGTGCCAGGCGAAATTCATATACACCACAACCGGTTGCTGTTACTTGCTGCTTCGCGTGTAACCCTGGTAGCGCGTCAAATTTTGACCTGCACCAAAACCAAAGTCTAAATGCGCGCCTTTTTGTCGCTACGGAGCTGCCCGAACACAGCGACGCGCTCTCGGGCACCTGTCATTTCGCATGTGACCCCGGTGCGCGATGAACGATGAACGACTTGTTCGCTCCCATAGCCGATGAACCCGAGTTACCAGAAAATGGTTGTGCGCTTTCTGTGCATCGGGGTCGCCGTTGCCACGATCGGGTCCCTTCGGGCACGTGGGGGGTGAGTTGTGATGTTAATTCGCGCTGCTCTTTTACACCGATTGATTAGCCGTTTTGTTTCTTTCCTTTTTTTGGTGTGCGACAGGGTGTCGAACCGGCATGGAAGTGAATCGATATTGGAAAGCAATCGATACCGATAACCGATCAGCTAAAGCCATCGACTCGTCGAACGGCTATCAGGCGTGCAGGAGCACCAGCAGCATCTGTGGCAGGAGAGGCACCAGCACCGTGCTGTGCGTACGTGAAAAGCGAGAAAATTCCACCCCAAATCGGGTTGGAGAAAGGCGGGGATGGGCGAGGCAAATGGGCGAAGATGCTGGGATACGTGGCACAGGCGGGCGTTGCGTTGCGTGTGCGTCAGACGAAAACGATGGAAAACAACGGAAACCGTACGCATACGCACTCGTTTGGTGGTGGTGGTCAAATAGGGGAGCAAAATGAATACGTTCTCACTTGCGATAACCTTCGAGCGGGAAGTCTTTTGCCTCCGTTTGTAAGAAGTAACGAGAAGTAGCTGGAAATGCGCATCGCTGATCGATGATTCTAACCCTCCCACCCCCAAGACTAACCATGGCCATTATACATGTAAACCTAAACACATAAAACACAACCGCACACAAACACACATACGCACACACACACAATCATATAGATGAGAATTGTTCTCGAGGTGCAGGAGCCGAGCTCGTTGCAGAAATTAGATGCAATTGCATAGAATAGAACGGGTTTTTGCAGTGTCAATCAATACCCCCTTTTGTATCATCTCACGGTGGAGAAGCTGCGGTCGGTGGCTGGTAGCTGCGAGGATGAAGAAATCATTTGATTGGGGTGTGGTTGATTGGTGCGGTTGTACTCCGGGAGCACATGGAGTTGGCTCGACCATCCGACAACGAGTAGTCGTCGCACAGCGTTGGCCATCGCATCGATCTGCAGATTTGCTGCGCATTCCTTCGTTCTCTCTCTCTCTCACGCTCTCCGTACGCGCTCAGTTACAAATAAACGCATCATCCCCCACGGATAGAGACTCTCATCCAAATATGGCGATCGATAGTGTATATATAGACACGTTACGTACAAGCGGAGCGAGAGAACATGCGCACTGCCCGGTTGCACGCACACCGACTCGCTCTGCACTAGAGGTGATTGTATTGTGTGTACGTAGCAATAGGCGCTTGACCTCTCGCCTCGTTTTACTATTGCTTCACCAGTGATGTTTGCACAATCTCCCGCTGTTTTGCTGCAGCGCGTGAATCTATCTGCACGTCTACGGCCGCACGCTCTAATGTGGAGATTTTTCCAATATTTTACTCGCTGCTGAAGAACAGGAAACGATGCTGCTGGTAGCGGTGTAGACGAGTCGTGATCATGCGCACCCCAAATCGTTTGATCAGGAGTTTCTCCATCCATTGCACCGGTGCGGTCATTTATCTTGCCACGGTGCTGGTGGACGAATTAACGAGGGCGATCTTGCCTGAAATGCACGCTGGCAATCGGAACGAGCTACATAGCGGACAGTACGTTACGATGATGTAAGAGATGCCATTCCGACAAGCACTACCTAAGCATCAGATCAATAATATTTCTCCATATCCCGTACCATCTGAACCACTCATTGTCGCCTGGTAGAATGTGCATGTCGGGTATTGATTTTTGAAAAGCTTCGCTCCCCCCCTCCTTAACGACCATTTTCGAAACACAGAAATGGGACTACGGCCGACCCTCCGGATGAAAACGCACGTGCGTATGAGCTGGTGCGGTATAATTCTCGTTACGACACTGATTGCACAATCTGCGTCGAAGGTGGCAACAAGCCTAACCTGATGACAAGCGATTACAGCCCGGTCCGGATGGTGTGGTCCGTGCTGTCTAAGCAAATTAAGTCCCCAACTCCGGGGGGAATTGAATGACTCCAAACGATGGACGGGCACTGTGGAAAAAAAAACAACGAAAAGACAAGCCACGAGTATAGGATTCATGCAGGTCCTTTACTGGTGCAGGTTGTTTGAGTCTTTGCGACGGTTTGGGGTTTTTGCTTTTCTTTTCGGGCAACGTCTTAACGCGGACGAGCGCATTAACAGCGTGCTGAAAGCTGACGGCAACTAAATCCAATTAACACCAATAGATGCCCGTACGCCCGTAATGTCCGTGGTGTACGAAATAAATTTTTAACGTCCCGAAGGGGCAGGAAGTAATCAGCGGCAGCAAGTGCACTACTCCAGCGGCAAAACAAATGTGGCCTAATTTAATATGTCTCGCCGTGGGTATCGGGGTACACAAGTGCGGACGCTCGTCTAATTGGTGTCATTTCATTCCGGTACCGTGTCGCTTGTCATGCGACACATTAATCTGACACATTTTGCCCGAGGCAAGACTACGGAGGTTTAGCGAAGGGGATATTCTTCAACTAACGAAGATCCCTATGATCTCAGCAAACGAGAGCGTCGTCTAGCTTTTACAGTTGATGCTCATTAGGTCGCATCAATCCTTTTATTGGAAACTGCAAATTAGCTCATTAGTCTCATGCGTACCGCAACCAAGCGATTTCGTCATTAAGAGACAGAGAAGATGTCCAATAACGCGTGTCATCTAGAATGAAGTGCTACACCGACGCAAACCTTATCATTATCGTCTTATATTTAGATGTTCAATTCATCAAGCTAAAAGTGTTGCTCATGTTACATTATTCGGGATCCGGATTTATCTGGCTGTTTACATGCTAGCAAGTAATGGTACAGGACGTTCTACATACAGGACAAACAAACAAAAAAAAAGGCAACAGTGAAACAGAAGGCACACGCCACAATTCACCAACATAAACTCCCAAAAGGAAAACGACTACACGCTACACTCTGTTATCTTCCTGCATTAAGGCGATTAACGGTTTTACATGTTTTAGGTGAAGCGATATCTAACTGGAGATTCCGTTTTGTTTTTTGTGTTGTCAATTTCTCCTATTTCCCAGTCACGGTTTCCTGCTTTATTTGTTGTTGCTCCAGTTCATTTTTTTATATTATTATTACGCTTAATTTGGCAACGCACTTACGCCTAGAATCGTTCGCTAGCCTAACAAAACGGGGGGAGGGTTCTCGGGAAGATGGGAATCGCGAATTGGAAGTAGTAGTATCAAAAAACCGACGACTATTTAATATCAATTTTAGCAATACCTTGACGTTCGGAAACTAATCAGTGACATTTTTGGTTATACAGAATACATTGTCCACACCGCGGAGTCTCGGATGCAGTTTGTAAATACAGTTTTTTTTTCAACAGGCAGACAGCACACAGCTTAAAGGTTTTCGTTTCGCTTATCTTACTTCGTTACAACATTTTTTTTTTGCCAGCTTGTAGAGATTCGGTATCTATTATAGCACAATCTGCTCGGGACAGAAGGCATATTCCACTAGGCAATTACGGTAATGACGGCAATGGTTTTTGTTGTTGTTGTTCTTGTTTGTATATATTAAGTTGTATATATTAAGGCACACGAACACATTGAAAAAGGTACGGATTAAAGTGTATGAAAAGCGAAGGAATGGGAACGGGGTCTACTGCACACGTTTAGAAACCCAAACAAGAAACATCAAATCAATCGCAACGCCATATTTTTTTTTGTTGTGGTTTTTAGATCTTTTGTTTCCGAGAGAGACAAAAAGGAACAATATTCTAACACAAGACTAATCAAACGTCACAAGCCCTCGCGTGACGTCTGTCTAAACTAACGTACATGCTAGACTTATAATGAAGTAAATGTTTGTTTTTAATACAAAACACACTCCCTGCATGTAAACTGAGTCATCAATTACTTGAGATTCTTGAAATGCAACTAATTTGTCATAATACATTACCACTAGCAGATAGAGCGATAGAGAGAAATATAGAGATACTTAATAACATCACTATCAGGGCAATGAACAGAATACGAATTCGTACTACGGTACTACTAAGGAGTGTTTCAGCGTGAAACCAAATATTTGGCAACAAAATGACAGTTCAGGCCGCTCCGTTCGGTGTGGCTCGAACACGCAAGCTATAATCCACAAATCGGTATCCTCTTATGGCGGTGTGCCTTATAAATTGTTGAACGAAATCGCACCAGCGGTACGTTTCAGAACGTTCCGATCGTTGCTAGCGTCGTTAATACTGTCACCATCAACGTTAGTACTGTGCTGCAAAGCCGTACCTGACTGCCGCCGCTAGTGATCATGTCGTACTCGTGCACGAACGGTGCATCAATGACGTGGATCAGCCCGTTAGTACACTCCACATCGGCACGGAACACAGTCGTCCAGCGGCCCGTTTCCTTCCACTGTATGAAGAACCCTGCGGAGCAAACAGTGTGCGTGAGAGCCTTTCCGCGTTATGTGCGTGTGCATTACTTACTGTTATCTTCCTCTTTGACGCGTATTTGCAAACTTTCCGGACCGACCGTCGGTAGGATGAGTGAGTCATGAGACATATTTCTCAGATCTCCCATACTGAACACTCGATCGGCAATGATAAGATGCTGCTCCAACACCAGACGTGACTAAATATAAGTATGCGCGAGAGACAGAAAGAATATATAGTTTATATCGAGATCTCTTCTTTTTGTAGTTCGTTGAGCTACCTGTTCACGGTTTCGCACAAAGTCGTCGAGATTTGCAGCCGGATGTTCAATAAACCACTGGATCCAGGCCTTGTCTCTCGGCACGAAGTAAGTAAATCGCTTGTTGGTCATGTTTAGCTGATCGTTGAAGTGGTTCAACTTTCCAAAGTGGTACGTAAGGCTGAGAATAGAACGATGGTGAATAAAGTGCATCCATTAGCTACCAAATGTGTGGTCAGGTGACATACTTCAGCATTGGATCAGTTTCAAGCTTTTCCTGCACGGTCATGTACGAAACACCCAGCATCCGGTCGATGATGTGGATGTAGCCATCCTTCGTGGCAATATCGCCCAGCACCAGGGATGCATTCACACCTCCACCTTCGACGGTGACGGTTTTGGCGTGTGTGGTACGGTTTTCGTTCAGATTAAAGTATATAAAGCGCCGACTTGTCATTGTTGGTATTTGGTAAATCTGCCAAGGAATGAACAAGAGTTGGTTAGTTGGTTACCCCATATACGTGGGCATTTCACCACTTACATGATTCTGGTTGTTACGCTTTATCTTATCGATCGTAATGGCATCTGGCACCACATGCATCATTAGCACCTCAAGAAGCTTCTTGCGGTTGCTGGAAGAGTGGAAGAATATAATAGGAGGGAATACATTCAATAAGTTCAAAAATCCTTAAATTCTCGAAGCGGACATACCTCATGAAGTTCGTTTGCATCATCTGCGAGACGGCGTCATCTTGCGGAACGAAGATCGTCATTTGGTTCATACCTCGCAAGATGTTCAGGAATTCTGGCGCATAGTCCTCAATCAGATCTCGAAATTTAGACCACAGTGTGTGGCTGTTATCCTGATGGACGAATCGCAACAAAAAGAGAGAGGCAAAGCATAAAACCACCTGCTGGAATACGTTCAAAGAGGAACTATCTACCGTAAGCATCTGCAGACCGTGCATATCGACAATCACCAGTGGTCGGTGTATTAAATGCACGACACCATTTGCAACGGGGATGTTTGCTTTGACGATTTCCGCTATTACCGCACCGGGTGTGAGCCGCGAGTTGGAGTACATCGTGTTCGATACCACAAACACTGGAATTCAAAATGGACGACCAAGGAAAAGATGATATCAGTAAGTCTTCAGGCGGTCGCTATTTGCAAAAAAGCTATCTTTATACCTCGTGCATTCTTTCCGGTGTCGTGCCGGAAGAAGGTAATCGTCACCCGCAGATCATCCTCAAACTGGAGCGTCTCCAGCGCTTGACCGTACGGTGCAGGTATGGTGAAAATGGCTTTGTTCGGTATAACATGCCCATCAATCACGCGCTTATCCACCATGCTCAAGGTTGGGTACGGTGGTGCCTGTAATCGGAGAATAAATCAATACAGTGCGTCGATGTGGGAACTAATTTTGTGCTGTGTCCCCTTCGTGTCCTCACCTTGAAGCCAGTCTCCACCGGTATGAAGAAGGTAGAGATGCCCGGTTTCTTGAACACTTGGTCCCGTTTGAGGTTAAGTATCTTCTTCCGGAACGATCTGCGATGGTAGATGGTGATGTGAGCGTCAATACCCCACACAGCTCCCGAGCCCGATGCCCCCTATTTCGATGCTTACCTCACCCGGTGTGGCTCGATGTTGATAGCCTCCACACTCTGCAAAAATCCCCAGGCATCCGGGTTGGGTGTATCCAATGTTTTGTTGAAAACCGTCGTTATAGGCGTCAGCACGTCGTCTATAACGTGGAGTATCTGCACGGTGGTGAAGCAAGATGATTAGACGCCATATCGGATGACATCAGCGGAACGGTCGCCACCTACCTGTTTGTAGCCGCGGGTGTTTGTAAACTCCATGTTGGAACGCTCCCGGATAATTTTCGCACTGTTCACGTACAGATCCTCCTGCATGCCGCTCAGCGGGCGCATTCGGGTAATGTACAGCGGTGTACCATCGTCGTTTAGCGAACGCACCGTATCAGCGAGCTGCGATAACCGGAGCGGAGTGGTCGCTGCAGAGGTTTCACGTAAAGGGATATCACGATGCGTTAGTATAGGTACGGTAGCGATGCTTGTGGTGTGCTGTACTTACACATGTGATAGTTCAGATGCGTCTTGTTGTTGAGGTAACGCTGGAAGGCTTGATTCGTCGGTGCAAATATTGTCAGCGAATGGTGAACTAGCTTGGACATGGCAATTTCATCTCGCTCGATCAGTGAGTAGAACTGAAACAGTTTATTATCATATAAGTCTGCAATTTCTATGGGGTATATCCTGAGATAGCGTTGGAATATATCCTGAGGTAAGAATACATCTTCGTCTTTAGTGACACAACAACCTCAAGAGGTTTAGATCTGTATTTTCTAGGCTATCTTTAACTTTATCTACGATATCTTTATCTCAGTAGTCGTTCCTGCATAGGAGGGATTGGCCTGAATGGAAGTCTAGATGGGTTCTGTCTTGTGAAACAATCCCTATATATCCTGAAGTAATGTCTAAATATCCCAAGACGCCATTTTTACTCGTCACAGTAATAAATTCACCCAAAAGTAGTAGCAGTTTCACTGCGTCACGATGCCATCTCATCCCGGAATGAGCTACTCATGCCACCAAACAATCGAGATGTCGCAAAAACAGGAACAGTAGATGGCCTCTTTAACCTACATCCCTTTACAACTTACTCTTAATTTTTCGTCGTAAATAGTGTCCGGTGGTGTGCGTGTGATTCATGGGAAGGAAATCATTCGATAAAATCCCCCAAACGCTGCTAGTGTCTTAGTGGGTTTTCTTCCTTCTTTTTTTTTTTGTTGGAGCATAGACACGTCATCAGAAAGGACGTCTCCGACAGTAACCCAATCGGCGGTACGTTAGTGTGCGTAAGGAGGACATTCTGGCGCCAACGAGTTCACACCGAGACTCGGTCGGTCGCTAGCGGCAACCGATGGAAAACCCCTCACTGATGTTGGAGGTGAATGATGGAAATTCCCACTCCTCCCTTTACCTTACCGCTGTAGATATAGCAGTAGGTATGGGGAATAGATTGTTGGACACATTTTTTTTTGCACTCGTCAAACGACAGCGACAAAGAGGGAAAGCGGTTGGAACAAGGACGCTAGGGATATAATACGACCGGGACGAGAAAACTATCATGCCTCACCACCTCACACATACACATACAGAGATACAGAGAGAGAGCTGGTGAACCACCCCAACCGAACCAATTTCCTGTCCCTGGTTTGCACCGTGCACCCCGAAATCCTGGAAACATGAAGTTGGCGCCAACTTCTCGGCACGGCCAAACCAATAATGAAACACAAGACCGACGGTGGGGTGGGTTTATTTTTTTGTGCGTTCCTCGTTGTTGCTGTTGTAGTTGTTGCAAATATAGCTTTTCCACCCCTCCAGCCACCCTTTGACCGGGGTTGGAGGGTAGCTCGGCACGGGGACGCTCGCATTTCATTCGCAAACAGGAGAAAAGCAATTTAAACGATGGTGTGGTGATTGCGGCCTGTCCAGGATCAAACCTATCCTTACCCCGCACCCCTATCGCACTGTTTTACACACCCCCCCGGGTGCGAGTGTTTTTAATACAATCGCGTGTGTATCGGCAACAAAATGGGGTCGCGCCGCGCGCAAAATTTATTCCACCCCTCCGCGCGGAGTTTCTTGCTTTTCCCCTCCCCCTTTGCCCGGTTTTCGCTTTCCATTTATTTTGACTCATCCGGCGAAAGGACACATCGCTTTTGCTAAGGCGAGGGGGGGGGGTGGTTGGTGTGATTGTGCAGCGTGAGTCACCCCGGCTGTGAGGCGAGATGATTTGCATTGATTTTTGTCTATTTCTGTACCCTAATATAAACACACTCACAACACACACACTGCATAAAGCTTCTTCTCTTTACCCTTGCCGCAACGACCGCGGTGTTGTGAGTTTTAAAACTGGAAGGTGCTCGCAGAGGATAGGGCGTCCTTTTCGGGGGTTGTTTCAGACAAACGGCAAATGAAATAAAGCGTAAACCGTTTTGGTGAATGAGGCGCTCATATCTATCGATCTCTGTATAATCTAATGATTCTTGCAGAACGGCAAAGTTGTTCCAATTTTAAATCACGTCCAGTATCTAGACGAGCGCTTCCCAAGGAGTTGAAGCTTAGCTGGGTATATGGGTAGCGTGACCATCGAGATAATGATCAAACAGGCTCACATTATTGTTGGACATCAATTCTTGTTCTTTTTTTATAAACCCTAACACTTTAACAGCTATTCTAAGTGCATTTTGACAGGGTGGACGAGGTTCGTCGTTTTGAGTTTTGCAGATTTTCAACATCTTTCCAGGTTATAGGATACAAACCTCAGACAAATCGGGATCATCTCTCATACGCGATTCGAGCGTTACGGAAGAGGAGCGTGACGCGGTCCACACCACGGGCAAAAGTTGAAGGCACGCACTGAGGAAGACCAGATACCGGGCGTACTGGCCACCTTGGAGACTGGACGTCGATGCTATCGCCATGTTAACGATATTGAGCTGAGCAGTGGCCGGAGCTTAGGTTAAGTGTTGTTGACAGTTGGCGATCGTGGATGATCGTGGATTCTGTTGATCTCGACGGTGGCTCGTCTTGGTGAGTGGGAATGTATTGGTTAGGCTGTCATCTCGCTCAACCCCCTCACGGAAAGAACCAACACTACTAGCACGCACAAACACACAGCCCGAATCGGTAACCGGTTCCCGCTCCGAACAACAAATGAATAGGTGGCAACAGGAACGAATTTCCACCCCCCAAAAAAAAAAATAACTCCCGTAATCACGACCGGATGCGGACCCCGGGTGGGAAAGCCGAAAAAAAAAACAACAAATCTTTGAAGGGCTTCTTCGCTTTGTTTCACTTGTCTGGCTGGAACGGGGAAGACGTACCGTGCATTGCTTTGTTGCTGCGGTTAGACAACAACAAACAACAACAACAAAAATCACACTTGAGCGGGCGCGGTCAAGAAAGTATGAAAAAAAAGGGGCGAACGCAGGTTCTTTCCAAACCGAGGGGCTCCAATGCCGCGAAGGGCTGCGGTCTGCAACCACACCAGAACACTTGCTTCACTGTTTCACTGGATTAATATACGCACAACCACACTCTAACAAAGCTGTTTGGCCTGCTGGAAACAAAACAAAGCCACGGACACCGTGCCGTTACGCACACCCGAACGCTGCGAGCGATGGAATCGAAATGGTTCGACGGGTACGCTTTACCTCTCGGTGCAACGCAATGCTTTGGTTGCTCACTATGCGCTCACCAACACAAACAGGTTGTGCGTAGGGCTTTCCACCATTTCTTTATTATTATATATTTTTTATCATCTAAACATTTTGTGTAAAAATTTACACAAAACAAATTAAAATGCTTAATCAACAATTTTCTGAAATAGTGTTTATTCATAAAATTTCTTTTTGCTAGCTTTAAGCTTGTGTTTCCCACTGTACGCCTGACCACTCACACACATACATAGGACGAACAGCTTTAAATAACCTGTGAGTGCACAATCTGCACAACGTAAATCTCAAAATTTAACATACAAGCTTTGCCTTTTAAATATAAAATTTATATATTAATCGCCCAACCAAGGAATAACTGCACAGTACTCTACGTGCTGTTGTGTGAAACAGGTGAAAAACAAAGCAAACAAGTGCTGCCATGACTCATCAGCTGCATTTTCGAAATTCCGCACCGCACCAAAACAAGCTTTTGCTGAGCTTTCTGAGCTTTGCTTTGAAGCAATAAAAAAAACAACGATCATTAAATAGATGTCTGAACTAAATAGCCTGAAAGTATGCAATCAATATTTTTTTATGTGAATCATACTTACGAGATGAATGGTAGGTAGGAAGAAATTGAATTTCACCAGGAACTCAACGAGTACAGCCATGTGTAGGGTGTATATAGAGCTTTGAAATATAGTCAAACATTAATATATACGTTTAGACGTTCACGTCCACTTTAGACGTGATGGACATCCACAATCAGTTGAAGAGATATCTTTTGTTTCTTAATTAACTATTCCGAAATAGTGTACTAGTTTTGGATAAATCTGATTTCGATATCCCCCTTGGAATAAGCCAACGTTGTCTCCCCAAGGTTGGACCACTTGAGGTTGTTGTGCCGATAAAGAATTACATATTGTCAGTAATAGACACATCACTAAATTGTTCAAGCAATTGATTTCCTATGAATAATTTTAAAACTATTCACCGTTTTGTGAAGAAGCTTAACTATTGCAAATAAATGTAGATCGCGTTTTGAAATAAATAAAAAAAAAACACAATTAAACAATTTCTCAAATAAAACGAATGACACACAACACAACAGCACCACCTGTAAAGGTTGATGTTGAGTCATTTTCGATGTTTTGCTTACATTTTATTTGTTTCTTTTATTTTGTGTGTGTGTTTTTTTTTTGTTGTTGTTTTGTTTTACCATAAACATTCGATAGTGAATAATTTAAAAACGTTCACAATTGGTAGCCGGGGAGGGATGTGTTTTGCCACAATACAGTACCCTCAACGTGGATCTCCGTACACATCTCGTCCTGGCATTCTCCCCTTTGTTTTTTGTCGAAGCGAATTTGCGGAAATTTGCTTAACATAAATAATAATAATAATAATAATATAATAAAAAGAAAACGCACTATTGCATGCAACTCGGGGAGGGGGGTTCGGTCGTGCATACGGTTGCTATGGATGATTATTTGCAATGATTGCTTCGCGTGGGTTTTCCTTTTTTCGCAACCCTTTCACTATTTCCGTTTCTTCCCGTAATTTTTGGGGGGATTGATTTTTTTTTCTTCCTTACGTGCGACTATTAGCGCATTTCTGGATGTTTTTTTTTATTTCCATTGCTTGTTTGAGGTTGTTTCGTCAATGCTTAAAACAAGCTGTACTAAAGCGAAAAAGCGCAAACGGTCCGCGATAGATCTGCTCATCTTTTGCGCTTCCCGTACGTATGTGATGTGTTTTGTTTTTGTTTTTTTTTTCTAAGGGATAGCCTAACCTATGCTTCCGCAGCAACAATAAGCATAAGAAGTACATAAAATTTATTTTTTTTTTGTTTTTTCTTCGCACCGCGTTCGCTGTCATACACGGTCACATTGCAATGGGCAGACACGCCGCTCTAGCATTTGCCACTGAACTGAAGGATGATGTGATTAAAACGAATTAAAATTGATGTCGTCACACCGCTCACCCCCCCCCCCCCCCTCCCCACTCCCCCTTTCACACGTTCCTAACAAACAGGTCTGCGCCGTCGTCCAATTTGAGCTCCGAATGGTTTGGTCGAATGTATTACAGCTTTGCTTTCGTTCTGCAGCCCGTGTTCCGGTACGGAAAGATTTAAAGCCGTGGTAAGCGTGCGGCGGATGGTAAGATTGCCAGCGCATTTCGGCGTTTGCATCACGTTGGCGGTTGCGGTTGCTGCTTACTTGCGCTGGTTGAGACGCGCCTGACGTACTGTGGAGTGGAAAGGATCGGTGTGAGAATGTTATCAGTATCGGTGGTAGTGTATGCGGGCGGTGCGGTTGTAGTAGTAAGGTATGCAAAAAAAAAACAAAATAGTAAAAAACATATCAAACTGAGTTATTTTTTTGGTTTGGTCATGCGGATGTCAAACGGTACGAACGTAGTCGAAATGTCGCTAGTAGAGTTGCGATTGGAAGTGGACAATTTACTGATGCTTTCGGGACAAACGAAACAAACACACACACACACATTACTCTCATGGCACGCACGCAGTGTCAGTAGTTGATCATAAGGGTAGACATCTTAAATAGGCAGACAGGTTAGGCTACATGCTCATGTTCCCTTACAGCGGTTATATGGTTTTTGTTTTGCGTTTGGTTAGCGAATCGAGCAAGAAGAATTGTTAGATGCTACTGTTATGTTACTACCTCTACTCGGCATAAGGCGCTAGTACGGCACACAGAGAGTTATTAGATTATGGCAGATGCAGAGCAAGTACAGCCAAATAGAAACAAATAAATAAAATTCCTCATACACACACATCGCCGTTTGTGGGATAGTGGTGGTCTGTTGTTCTCCGGGTTCCCGGCGTTGACACGACGTACACGACGACAGGTAGCTTCGCCGTCCTCACATAAACCAGGCACGTGACCCACCCGTCACCGGACTGGGAACCGGAACCCGCTGTCTACCAATGTGGGCTATACACACATACACACACATACACACACTCCCATCCATCCACACACCATCAAAGACGCGGACATCTTGACAGGAAGGAAACTTATCCGCCATTGCGAAGAACCACACGCCGCACACGTTTGTATACATTCAGCTATATTCTCGGGTGCTTTTTTTCTTTAATGTGTTTTGTTTCATTTTAACCCTTTTCTATGCTTGATTTTCCCTCTCTGTCTCACTCTCTCTCTCTCTCTTTCCCTCTTTTCAGCCCTCCACAACAAAATCCACAATAAAAAAAATGGCGGAGGAACTCCAAAAAACAACCCACGCACCCTCACAGGACGTCCGCTAAGTCCACTTATAATTCAATTTTTAACTCTTTTCAATTGCAATATATATATTCAACGCTATACATACATGTATACATAGGTAAGCTGTGGCACGAATCAACGGGTAGGAGTTAGGAGAAGGAGAAGGAGTGGGGGAAATAATGTAAAAAAAAACCAAACAATCCATATCACGCAATCGCGTGCGAATGGGTTTGATTGTGTGTTTTTATTTTAATTTACGCCGTCTGTCAAATGCGCGGGACGGTGATTTCCACTTTAAGCTCGACTTCAAGCCGAAAACAGGGGTACAACAACACGTCACGTGCTCCACTGACAGGTGCCTGGGGTGGGAAACGGGTATGGGAGGGGGGTGGGAGAGGGCTGAAGCCTAAAGCCTATTTGGTTACTACTTATGTGTTTTTTTTTCTATGTGTCTAGATTTATTTCACACACACACACACACATCCAGAGGCACGCACATAAGCCTTTTTTTGACAGCAACTGTTCGCTTCTGCAACTCCGTGGAGTATGAGCGATGGACGAACGTTTGCTGCAATTGCTTAAACGGCGGTGTGTGTATGTCGAATGAGTATTACCGGTACAAAAGGGTAAACAAAATTTGAATACATTGATGAACGAACTTGGCGATTGTTACACTACCTATACACAATTAGAAAAAAAAAGAAATAAAAACCTAAAATTTGAGTCTCTCCAACAAACACTCCTTGCTTCACCTTCCTCTTTCACAATTTGTTTTTTTTTTATGGTTTGGATGTAAAGTTTATTATAGATTTATAAATTTCCAATGGATATCAACAATATTGTTATGAAAGCTACACACAAAGGAGAGCCTTAAAGAAAAACATTTTGCAAATAACAATTATAAAACAAATCAAAAAGATCCTTTTTTTTGGAACTTTTGTGATGCGAAAAAACAAAACACATGATATCCTTACTACACTTTACTCTCTCTCTCCCTCTTGCTCTTTCTCTCTCTCTCTCTCTCTCTCTCTCTATCTCTCTTGTTCTCTCTCTCTCTCTCCCTCTCGCTACTCATCCTATACGATGAACGCTTTAAAATATTTAAATTCTTTTTTTAATATTATTATTTTCTTTCACCATCCCTACTTGTTTGTCTCCCTTCCGTTTAAACACCACGCTTCAAGATTTGTATAAAAAACTATTCTTCACACTCTGCCCCCATATGCAACACCCCAAAAGCCTTAGAAAAACCAAGGGTAGAAATTGAACCAAACGAAATTTGTGTTAAAAACAATTTAAGCCGAAAAAAACGTGAAAAGAAAATGCATTTTGTTTTGCTTTCTATAATTATAGAAAATTCATCCAAGAAATGTCCAGTTTGAGGCAGTTTTTTAAAGAAAATAGGACAAAACAAACCCTAGCGAGAGACTTCCTACCACCAAACACAAAATGTTCCCCACTTCGGTCTCGATTTTGCTGCTCTAAATTACATTTTTCGCTATCTTATAGTGTGATCTTCGTGCTGTGATTTTTTTTTGTTTTCAAATAAAAACACAGTTCGATGTTTTGTTGTTGGTTGAATGCCCAAACAATGGCGAACGAAAGCACAACAACAAACAAAAAAAAAACAATGTAAAACCACAATAACATGAGTTCGTGTGCGTATGTCGTGATACAATGGCGAAGACGTTTTTGTTTTGAACCCCGACCCGGGAAGAAATGTAAGAAATAAAAAAGAAGAAAATTGTATAAATATAAATCAATTAAATCATTTAACTGAAGGAAGGGGTAAAAAAACAACATGCCGGGAAAGAGAAACGAGAGGAAACAAACAAAAACTAAACCAAAAAAGGTACAAAAAGAAACAAAGAAAAGGGATGAAAGATACGAGTGAAAGAGAAAGCAAATGGGGGAAGATAATACGTATTAAAGATAATAAAAGAGAATAAAAAAAACACAGGTGTAACAACCAAACGAACGCAAGCCGGGATAAGAAAAAAAACGAACGCAGATTAATAATCGAAGCAAATTAAATCATGGACAGAATGGTGTAGAACAACGCGATACTTAAGAAGTAAAACAGCACAAAACAAAAACAAACAACAAAACGGAACAAACAAGATGATGCTTTTTTTTGGGGGGGGGAGTGGGTAAAAATGAAAACGCAACAGTAAGAAGTGAGTATATTCCTCTCTCACTCTCTCTCTCTCTTAGAACGAAGAATCTGGGTTAGATGGATGGCAGCAGGAGTTGGTGAATAACTAAGGTGAAAATAGAACCGACGGTCCATATCCGGGAAAAAAGGACCGGAATGTTCGAACACGAAAAAAGGAAATGTTAAAACAAGAGCGTATGGAAACGAACGAAAGTAATGGCGAATGGTGAGGGAACAGAACGAGGAAAAGAGGTGTGGCTCCAGCTTATTATTGGAAAATTGTTTTCCCGTGTTAAAGTGATTTGGGTTGTGATGTGGTAAGTATTTTATTGTATGTGTTTGATTTGTTTTACTAATTAAAATGTTAATGCATGATTTGAAAATAAAACACAAAAAACATTTAAAAATGAAACATGCAAGTACATAATGAAGCTTAAAATCACTAAAAAGTATGTAAAGCGAAAAAAAAACAAACAACAAAACATAACAAACAAGGTATTGGTGCTTAATCCGTACCCCTTAATCGATTGAAAGCCATTACGTTCGTAAAATAGGATAGGGAACGCTCTTTGCATTTTGTTTTCGATCAAAAAGCACAATTTTGATCGGAGAATTTAAGTAAAGGTAGAAAGCTATCTTGAGAATTACCCATGAGACTAAATTCTAAATTCTATTAATGCTTCGTACGGGTACTTAATGGGCACTATTATTTTTAGGGTGAGTAAAAATCAAACCGGTTGATTTACCAAAAGGTTTGTAAAAAAAATCACAGAACCACTTTAAAACAATACATGCAAGTAAGTGTACAGGGGTAAACAAGTAGATAAATGATTAAGTCGTGTTACTGTTTCAAGTCTCGTCAGCTTCATTCGGCTTTGTCAGACGAATGCGTTAATAGTGTTTAATGAGCGCGACACTTCAGCTGAATAACTCCTCAATAAGAAAGTGTAGCACAGAGTGAAAAAAAATCTTTAAACAACAAAGCTGCTTGTCTTTAGTTTTAATTGCATTTTAATGCATTATAAGGAGCAAAAACACAGCGACCACAAGGGTAGAAGAAAAAGAGGGAAAAACAAATTAGAGGCGATAGTAAATATGGCAAAACATAGTCATAGTATACCTCCGTCAAGATAATCGCATCTCTAGCATCGCTGCTTTACATGAATAACTCTGTGACAGGGAACATATATATCGTCCCTTGCTTTGGTTTGTTTTTTTTTTTGTGTGTTTTTGTTTCGATTCCTTTTACGTACACCCGCACACACATACTGGATCAAAAATGGCCAGTTTTGGTTGTATTCTTCCTTAGTTTATCTAGTACATCCTATCTCCTTTCCCTTTTATAACCGTCTTTCGAGGGTTTTGTGGAGGGGTTTTGCAGTGGCGCAAGTTGGCTTTAATGTTTGTTTGGTTTTGGTTGTTTCGCTACATTTCAACCATCTTTTCGACCTAAACCAGAACCAGAACCAAATGGGTCCATGCTCCTTTTGCTTTATGCTTTTTTGTCTCTCTCCCTCTTTACATTACAGCTGTCAGTGGGGAGCCCTGTGTAGTAAACCGCGGATGCTTTCGTTTGTTGCTGTTGT
The DNA here is from genome assembly GCF_943734755.1 of Anopheles moucheti. Lineage (NCBI taxonomy): Eukaryota > Metazoa > Arthropoda > Insecta > Diptera > Culicidae > Anopheles > Anopheles moucheti. The sequence continues at coordinate 8,995,110 of NC_069142.1, forward strand.
GCTGAGTAAATAGTAGTTGCAGCAGTTTGTAATAGTAGTGGTAGTAGTAAAAATAGTAACTGATCGTGAAGAGTGTTGAAGAGTGAAGGGGGAAGGGGGAAGAGGTCAGAAGACGCGTGCGCGAGATGATCGCCACGCCGGGACAACGGGTGAAAATCTCGCGCGCCCGGGGTCGATCTCTCACTGTATCATGGTCGTTTGTTTCCTATGCATGTTTTGAAAAAATCTAAACTGCAGCCGCTGTGAGAGATTTTTTCTTACTGGAAGTAGGCAAAAGTGGGGAAAAAGAAAAAAAAGAACAAGAAAAAAAAATGAAAAATCAAACCCGGATTGTGCGGGTGGAGCAACCAGCAACGGATAATAGAACAAATATACAGAGCAGCAACATAACCAATGATGGAATCATGTCTTGTGGCACTGTGGGCAAGCGTTTGGAGTAGTGGTGTTGTAATACAAGGCTCAGTTTATATTACATTCAGCGTGATTGAGAGACTCTCGAGCATTGTAATAATGCTTTACAAATGATTTTTACTAAGCTCTCATTGATTAATTTGTATTTCTTAGGTATCTTGCGGAAACGGAGCTCTATAAAAGTTCTGTAGCGTAAATTAAAAAGTTGCAGGTTTTCTCATGAAGATGCATGTAACATTTATCAATTGTTTTTCTTGTGGGATCTTGCAAAAACGGAACCCTAAAAAAATCTGTTACGTAAACGAAAATGTATGAATATTTATGAATTGTATTTCTTGAGAGATCTTTAAAAACGGAGAGAAACGGAGCTCTACAAAAGTTCTGCAAGGAAAACAATAAAATTTGAGTTTTTCTCATAATGATGTATGTATTATTTGAACTGTAAGTTCGATATTTGCCAGAAAATTCTATTTCTAGAAATTGTCCAAAGTTCTACTAGTTTTATTTCTGATAGTTTGAGCTTCAGGAAACGGTATTAGTGTTTTAATTCAAGAGTGATTAAAATTCCTGTAGGTGAGAATCTAGTACACGTGGAGAATTCACTCAGGAGCGATCTAAAACTCCACAGAATGACTTTTTTATCGCAATTATAACTCTTGGGCTTTTCGTGGATGTTCACACTACCTCAGTCCCTGGAAGGGGAAGATTCTTGAGAGTTGGATTCTTGAGAGTTGGATTCTTGAGAGTTGGATTCTTGAGAGTTGGAGTTGGACTGACTCTCCCGACTAGTAATTTGTTGGAGAATGCAAGTTATTCTACACAGTAAAGTAAAGCTGTCAAAGAATACTTGTTGACACCTATGAAGGGAGTCTTTTGTCTTTTATGTTTGGTCTAAAAACCATTAAAGGTTTTGAATCTCGTGTCACAATTGACCGGATAAGTACTTCTATTCGGGCACGCGAATAAACTATCCACTATTATCATGAATAGCCATCGAGATCTTAAAAAGCCTCAATGTCTAGAAGAAGAATCTTCTGATGAGGTTAAAAATAATTCGTATAAGATTAATCAACTTCTTACAACAATTTTCAAATAGAGAAATCCAAAACCTCTTGCAAATAAAGAGTACCTTAGAGCTACTTAAAACGTAACATTACGGTAAATAATTGCTCCATCAACCTAATATATCCATTCCGACGGCCACTTCCAAACGTTGCCCGCCGGGCCGCGTAACCTACAGCGAGATGTTTACATGTGGGTGGTGCTGCGTGTACATAAGCGGGTGTGTGTATGTGCAAAAGACATTTTGTACAAATATGTAACAACGAAACACGTTCACTTTCCAACGACGCCCCATAGACAGTGGTGAAGGGCTGATTCGATTAGACACGAACAAAAAAAAAAAACAATCCAAAATGCAACATCATGTAATGACTTTTGGGGATGACGTTTACAGTTGGTAAGGAGAAAGAGAGCTAAACTATATGCACAATCATAACAATGCGAATGAAACTAGATATACATTACAAACAAAGCAAACGGCACAACTCCTGCTGTACGCTACTGGTGGTTGGGTTGTGTTTGTTTTTCCAGTATGATCGCTACGGTCATCCTGCCGTCGTAAGGAGTAGCGCTTTGCGCGGGGTTTTTGGTTTTGTTTTGTAATGTGATACACATATGAGTGCATTGGTGTAACTGGGCTTCTTCCCTTGAATGAGGAGGTTACGCAGCTATTTTTGGGGCGGGGGTAGTAGAGTTGAAGTTGAGAACTCCCAAAACAGAAAATATAACAACAGCAACAACAAGGGTTGTACGGTTGATAACAATATTTCGACAGCGGAGGAAAACTGGAGCGAGGTAGCTGAAGAGGTGGCTAAAAAGGAACGGTCTGCCGTACGACGCATGTTGGGCGGACGGGGGTGAAAAGGGGAAGGAAGGGGGGGTGGTTTTTGGTTTTAAATTTTCATATTTTCAATTTCAATATTCGTTTTAACTTTTGTGTGTTTTTCTTCGCAACGAGTTCTATCTGTATATGTGTTTATCGCCGTATTTAGAGAGGTGAGAGCCGAGGGAGTTGAAAGTATAGGCGATGGGGGGGAAGGATACACAGGTTTGGTGGTGGAACATCAAGGTGCCGATGACGTTTACGGATGTGCCCGTTTAGGGGTGAGGGGTGTGTGTGGTGGTGGTGGTAGTGGTGGAACGAATCGATACAACCCACAAGCATGCACATCATGCACCAGACCCCACACAGCCTGGGAAACAACGATCAGGGTGAAGGGTAGGGTAGACAGAAAAAAAAATCAATGAAGATGAGAACGATCGTCGAAAGGGGTTTTGTTTTGTAATTGTAACCCCGTTTCCATCGATAAGCATTGCATGTCCAAAAGCAAAATGGCAGTTTTGTTAGAATGGCCTGAAAGGATGTTACAACGGCACAACGAAACAAAGAAAATCGATTTAAATTTTTAAAAAAATAATTTAACAAAACTCACACTGTTGTCTCTTCGACGCCAACAAAATACAAAACATCTACTTGATTGTAGGATCCCACACGGGCGATATTTGTACTCGTCTAAAACTCGCTAAAATGGTCTACTAAACAAACAACTGGCTAACGAAATACCAACCGTTTACACCCTTTTTTTTAAGTTTTGAACGTAATAAAAAATACTTTAAAAATTTGTTATACAAAAAAAAAATTAACAAACACTAAACGTTGGAATAAGTGTATTACAATCCTTCAAAAGTTTACCACAACATGAAGCTTTAGAAAATATTCGGGAATTTACGAAAAAATAGTGCATCTAGCCTCACTTAGACTTAGGTCAGGATCTTAAAAATGATTATTTGCATACTTTCAGGCGCCGGCAGCCAAGGCAATGGATGGTAACACACTTATGATTAAACTAATAAACGTCAACGCGCTGTCGGTACGTTTTACTTGAAACTATTTTGCTAGCGTTACAACAGTCATCATCAGGTGGAACTCTGCGCGAGATGCTACTACTAGCAAGGCGTGAGTGTGGAGTAAGTAGCCAGCGAGATAGTAGAACAGCATCATTAGCAGAACAGAGAGTGTGATAGAGAAAAAGGAGTACAACACAGCAGCGGGTTTTTGGCGCACAATTTGCGGAAGACTTTGCTCTCTATTGGGTACAAACAGTTCCATCCATCATCGAGTACATCAACAACTCAGCACACACACACACAGCGAATGTTTGGCGATCTTTGGTGAGTTTGATTGTTCTTTCTTAGCTAGAGCAGTGCACACAGTGCGGACAGTGCGCGATAGAGCCAGCGTAAGATAGTAGTTTTGGAGGGGGCAGGGGGGGGGGGGGGGGGGGGGTAGCAGAATGGCTGGCTGGAAGGTTAACATGTTTGCAACACTGTGTCGTTTAGCGCATTGCGATTGACTGCTTGGACTTTTGGGGGATTTCTTTCTCCCATCGTGGCGAGGAGAGAGCGGTTGGTTTCGTAGCGGTGTGGTGAAACAGGGGGTTTGGTGCAGTTGCTTGAAAGTACAGTTTGCTTTGAAAGATTTGGTTTTGACTTTCCATCTAACACCCCCCCCCCCCCCCCTCCAAACCCGCCCCCTCTCCCTCCCCCACCCCCCTATTGTTCAAAAAGGTTGGCGAACAAAATTTACATATCTTCGTCGTCGGACGGTGGCGGACGGATCACCACATTGTCGGGATCTTCCTCCACGTCATAGTCCGCCGGCGGCACCTCGACCTCCGGTTCCTCCTCCACGTCGGACATTGCGAGCTCCTGTTCCTCCTCGATGCGAACCGGCCGATAGTAACTGCCGCGGGACGAGCGTCCGTCACGCTTATCGACTCGAACTGTCGGTTGATGGACCGGGATGGTTGGGTGTGGGAAAGGGGGGAGGGGGGGGGGGAGGGTCGTTTCAGGGGATGGAAGTAACAATGGGCGTGAATGGGTGGGATGAGAAGGGTGAAGGAGATAATTGTTCGAGCGGAGATATTGATGATCACAATATTTTGAACGGTATATATGTGTGTGAGTGTGTGTATGGATTGGTGTGCGTGAATACATGTGTGTGTGTGTGATTTTATTTTAGAGGCGAGCGTAAGGTGTCATAATGAAAAAAATAAATAAATAAATTAAACAGGAAGGAAAAAAAAGGGGGGTGGAAAAAGGTAACGCGAAAGACATAGAGAGAGTAGGTTTTAGTTAAAATAGAAGACACAACAGAAGTGAAATAAAACAAAACAAACGTAAACGGTACGAAAAAAAACAAAACCAACTGCGTGTTACGCCTGCTGGAACGCATACGCTCACACACACACACACACCATCAGAGGATTGTGAGGATTAAAGTGATTATAATCGACATGACGATAAGATCAGGTATTGGCACTGTTGATCTTGGGGTACGCAAAACGGGAAACGAAAGAAAGAAGAAAGTGAGGGAAAAATTGGGGAAAGAAAATTACCAGCAAACGAGACAATAATATGACACACATATACAGATAGAAGATGATTAGATCCATATTGGAAAGGAATGAACGATGACACGTTTGGTAGATGACTCTCTCAACAAAACACATCAGGGAATTGAAGATCATGTTGTCATTATTGACAATAGTTGAGTTACAATAACATTTACAGTACAGTAAGTACAGGGTTGCTGTAAGAAGGATGACTTTATGGGGAACATCCGGGAGAATCACAACGGAGACGAAGATGACACTGACATTACCCACACGCATACGCATTTTCTGGTAATTACGACGTTGTTAGCGACCGGTGGTAAAAAAAGAAGAAGACACGAGATAGTTCAGACGAACCTGAGCTCCATTTGATTAGGGGACCGGATATCCTATCCAGCAAAAGCTACTGAGAACACTATAAAACCGAAACGAAACGGATCATCGATGCGTGGTAAGGAGGGTGCAGCGGTATTTTGTTGAAGCAGGGAGAGATTGAACGCCTCCTAAGGAAGCTCCTCCCAGCTTCGCTTCGTCGGGACCGGTTCGGTCGGTATCGGGACGTGCAGAAATCGGTAGTACGGTATCGGGTGACAGTGTTCCGGATCGTCTAGATAGACAATGAGAGTGGCCCGAGAGTGAACCGTGGCAGAAGGGAGGCGTAAAAGAAGACAGAAGTGAATGGTCAAAGCAAGATCAATTAAGAGAACTCCAACCGACACAGATAACCACGACGTGAACAAGATAGAATTAAATAGGCGTAGGGCTATAGCAACTTCCTGCACCACTAACCCATTAGGTTCGCTAATAATACGAACTAATACTACCAAAAGCGCCCCGTTACAGGAAAATGACACGAACTACGCACGAAATCCGCAATTCCGTGCGGTACTGTGGCTAAAATAAAGATCATGTACGTAAAATACGGGGTACGCTATACGCTGTACCACGGTGTGCCCGGTACTCACTTCTGTCAATGTTACGCTGCAGATGGGCGGCTACCCGATGCCGGGCATCATTGAACTCCAAATGCAAACCGAGCCGCAGCAATGTGGTATTCTTCTCGACCAGCTCCGTTATCTCCATCTCGATTTTGTTACCGAACACTTGCGATCGCTGCCCGTTTGAACACGTCGAGTTGAGTTGTTGTGTGGTTGATGGTGCGGGTGGTGCCCGAAGTTTGATTGTTGATATTCAAATATTCAGATATTCACGGCGCGGAACGGTCACCGCGGGAAGGCATGAAAGAAAAGGAAACCATTTTAATATTGAAGTCGTTGGAAATCGTTAGCCCGACGGAATACCTGGTTCGAGGCACGGAACTCCTCGATTGTCATCTGGGTTAGCAGGCTCTTGACCAGCGTCACAATGACGGGCGGGCTGATAAAGTTCGTTTCGACGTTCAGCACCCGCAGGGCGTGGTTCTGTTCGAGGGCGCCGGCCAGCATCAGTGCGGTACGATCCGTCAGCCCCACGTTCGTGAGCGACAGCACCTCAAGGTGTGTGTTGGACTTGAGCGCCTCGAACAGCTTATCGAACTGCTCGTCCGAGATGGTCTGCGGTGAGAGAGAGGGAAAATACGCAAAAAAAAGCAATAAATATATATCGCTGTAAAACAAAAACCACCACCCGTTACGTACCTTGATGTTGTTCAGATTCACCTCCACCAGCTTGCTGTCGTCGCTCTTGATGCGCTGGATCGTTTCCTCCGGGTCGGTCGTGTTCGGTGCCTCGGCCGGGAAAATTTTCGGTATGGCGGACTTGGTAATGCCGTCCCAGCCGAGTCCGACCGGCTGGCCCTTGTTAAGCAGTGAGGCGTGATATTGGTCCTGGTTCATCATCGAGTGAAAACCGAGGATGGCGGCCAGATCGATGATTTCTTCCTGCGTCGCATCCGTCAGCGCCTGCTCGTACTCGTCGCCGAGATCGATTGCAATCTGCTCGTCGGCTGCCTGCAGCTTCGCCGCCGGTGGTGGTGGTATCCACTGATGGTAGACCGAAAAAGAAGCACACATTCAAGTCATTCATGCTACATATTGAGCAAAAAGAACCGGCACAAATACGTACCTTTTTGCCACGCACGACACCCGGCACAAATGGTTCCAGTTCCGGACGGTCCGGGGTTTCCAGCGCTTGCTTATTAATATGATCGATCAGCTTCTTCCGATCGAGCGGCCCGGTCGGCTCCTTATCACACTCGTAGTTCGTACGCTGGCTCGGTGGCAAAAAGGAATCCTACAAAGCGGAAAAGTGGTTAATTATGCTGTCCGTATCATGCAATGCTACCCCTGCTTCCCAACTTACGTCCGGATCGACCTCCTTCGCGAGCATACTAATCTCCTCCGGCGACAGCTGGGCGAGCAGCTCGTCCACATCGATATCATCGTACGCGCCGACATCCTTGCCGTACAGTTTGGCCGGTGTCGTGATGGTTTTGGTGGTGGTGGACGATGACGTCTAGTTTGGTGCGCACGTGGCATGGTGACATCATCGGGCCGCGGCAGACAAAACCGTACCGGGAAAGCGCAAATAATGGTTGAATTAGTTGAGGTGCGAAAACGGTGAATGTGAAACGCTACTGGGCGAGATCAACACAACACAATTTGGAGTTGGTACACTAAACGTCCAAGAGCCTGCACACAAGTGTAAGCCATGGCATGTAGACACCACAAACAGAACAAAAAAAAAAATGCTCGTCATGTCCCAGTTTTTCGTTGCTTGTTTGAATTTGCCTTACTGTCGCCGTCGTTCGTTCGTCGATTGTATGGTAAAACAAAATAACAAAACAGGCCACATCATAATGCACTCGTTTCTCTCGTTCGCTGGTTAGCACTAGTCACAGGGGAGCTGATTGGTGTGAGTGTGAGTACAGATGTTTGGCTGTGTGATGATGTAGGTGGTGTTGGTTGGGTGCGGTAAGGCGGATTGTGGTAAGTGTAGTGCAAAGAAGTAACAAAGTTATGACAGATAGAGATAATAACAGCAATAATAAGAACAGTCGTGGCCTCCTTTCCAGCAGCTTCACGCCGTATGACAGCATAATTAAATGAGCAAACCCTCCCCCACAACCCAATTCTTGCTTCCATTTCGTTTTTTTTTAGCGATCGGCGCCAAAGATTTTTCCCTTCTCGGGTGGTTCTCAGACATGGTTCCACCACAAACCAAGCAGCAAATAGCAGTTTAGGATGCGTGCTCCAATGAAATAGAGGGTGCCCCTCTTCCAGCTTGTACTCGCCTTGAACTCTCCCTGCATCGCATCGCGTTAAACAGCCAGGCGACGGGTGTAGGCCATGTTTTATTGCTTCATGCGCATGGTGGTGAGTGTGGTATGTTTGCCTGGGTAATTGTACACGGTCGCTGCTGTTGGAGTTGGTAGCCACATAGCCTGCGATGATGATGATGATGATGATGGTAATGTGCAAGTGCAACGCCACGAAACATAGCAGACATATGTTTGCGTGGAATGGGAGGGAGTCTCGTACGATCTCATCACCCCCTTTCGCAAAACATAATTCCCAGCTAAATCTAGTTTTTGTCACGATCGCTTCCACCCTACTCTAACAGCACTTTAGCATGGTCGATCACTTCTATGAGAGACCTCAATAAAACCACGACCTATATGGAGGGGAGTCTTCAGTTCTCAGTTCGTTGAGATATTCAGATGAAGTACCAACTAACCAGAACTCGTACCAACACACTTGAAGAATGGTTTTTTTAGCTACTCTGTTTTAAATTGACATGAGTTACTCATCTACAATTACTATTCTGCCAAGGAAATGGTAAATCTTCGTCTCCCCACATTTTAACATTTTTAAATAACCATTTATCAATATTGAGTTGCTCTTTTTGGGCTGTATAAACCTTCAAACGCATTAAAAAATGTATTTATGACAGAAGAGATATAGCTGAGGTATAATTCTACCTTTGAAGAGCAATGCAACAATCTAGCGCCCTCAAGAATTCAAGATTTCTGACAATAGACGAAACTCATAATGGTTGAATGCGTTTGAAAACCATAAAAAACACCAAGAGATTTGATTTTTATACATATTTCAATAAAGTTTTAGAGCTAAAATCAAGAAAGAGCAATTTAGACGACGAATTGAAGGTGAGCACTTAATATCTGCTCAACAAATGTGAAAAGAAAGCTTCTTCTTGAAAGTTATTTAGAAAAAGGCAAAATTTGCATGATATTTTCATGGAAATACTACAATAAATGATACCGTTGCGATCGTTTGGCATAACAGGAGATTAAACGAATCTCTCAAGGATATCTGGGTCTCTCAATTCCTCGATAACTTCCGGCTCAACGTACCGCTCCGCAGAGACCCCAATTGCTAGCGCCCGCAGAAGTGGGCACCACTTCTAGATGAAATGAAACGGTTTCTTCGCGGTGTATTAATTTTTCTCTTCCGCTAGTGCATCCCATTATCTTCCACTTCATATCAACATTGACCGAGATAAAGAGGCGAAGAAAATAATAAACCGGTGCCTATCTAATCCAATCCTAACCGGCTGCTCCACGTGAGCGAGAAGTGTTGATGAGTGGCGCACAAAATTGCGCTTTCTTGGGGTGGTTTTCGAAGCAATCTTCCCCGCAACCGCCCCTCCCCCATCAGGCATCCAGCCACCCTCCACAGCCAGCGTACGAACGACAATGGTGCGATATAAAGTGAGCAAATATATATTAAAAAAAAAAAACAGTGGAAACACATGCCTTTAGCAACAAACGCACATGCCGCATGAGTGGTACGAGAAACAAACGATCAATCAATAGGTGAAACAAGACGCACGCACACAAACAAACCGCGGAACCAATAAAACTCCATACCGTGTGAAGAGCGTGTGTGCACGTGTGCAGGTTGTAGGGTTTGGGCGGGGAGGGGGTGGGTGCAGGAGCAAGGTGAACAAATCCGTTAATGCAAACACAACATGATCGCGATCGCGAATTTCAAACCGTGGGTTGGAAGGAATTGGTTGGGGGTGGGTGTAAAGGGTGGCAATGTGGGGAGGGGGGGGGGAGGGGGGGGTGCAGTTAAAAATGCACACACTGTTTGTTGCACGCTCTAGTGTTTGGTGGAAAATTGAAACAAAAACAAAAACATAAACATCACCATTGCTCATACACATTCACGCGCATACACACACACACACACACACACGCATACACATATATTCTAACACACATGTGTGTCGTTTTTTTTTCCTTCTCTCCCTATTACGTGCAATTGTCGGGCTGTAAGATGTTGTGTAAAAAGGGGGGTAGATTGAGAGACACAAAGTGTGCGGGTTGTGGGATGCGGGGCAGGAGAGTGGGAGAGGTCAGAAAACATAAATTGGGGTTGGAAATTATGATTACGGTTGAAAGCTTACCATGTTGCTCTAACAGAGTAGCCAAGGGGGTAAGAAGTAGAAGTAGGTAACGCAGTTGACTCACACGCACGCACACACGCGCACACAATCTGCGTGTATGTGTGAGTGGGGTTGTATTTGTTTTTTTTCTTTTGTTTTTGGTTTTGGCCAGCAAAGAACACACCCTGGTGGGTTTTTTTTTCTGCTTCTTGCTTTTCTCCTTTTTTATGCTCTCACTAGCGCCTTTACTGGTTCCCACGTGCGCCCGTGCACATACAATAAAATATCACAAATTACTCGCTTTCTCTCTCTCTCTCTCTTGCATACACACACACACACATACACACACAAACGCGCGCGGGACAAAATGAGCTGTGCAGGACACGCGGCTAATTAGACGTAGAACGGGGAGCGCTTTGCAATTTAAAATAAAATCTTATTACGGTACTGATTGCTACATTTGCAGCATAATGTGGTTTCGCAATGGCGGTGTGGTGGTTGGGTGGGTGGTTGCTTGATTGGTGGGCCACATTCACATTCGCGAAATGCGTGTGGACAGTTCGATAACAGGGTGGTGCACCCTAACGATCTATGTTGCAATTAATGCTTTCCGGGAAGGGTTTGAAAGGTGATAGTGGGGTGAGTGAGTGCCACCCTTCCTGATCTTATGTTTGAAAGTGGCTTTTATCCAGCAATTGCTTATCAGAAAACCACCTTACGGGAGATGCCTTGCTTTCACTGCCGACACTTGCATTAAGGGATCGGGCGGAGGAAACGTTGATGCAACGCAAAGCAAACGGTGGTTTTATGTTGCACGGTTTTGTTATTGTATCGTGGTTTATTTAGAGAAACATTAACGAAACTGCAACGAGAGCATACAAATGCACCCTACAGCTGCACAAGGAGTTATGCTTTATGCTCGTGGGAACGAGGAGTGACCGAAAACACACACAAAGGGCAGCAACCCTTCGGATTTTCTTTCCCTATCTTTCACGCTCGCTCTCTCTCTCTCACACACACACAGCCCAGCAGTGCGATGGCTCTGTGTAATTCGGGTGTGATGAAGCTTCACACCGAAAAAAGAAATTGTTGAATAAAAAGCATAAAACGGTACATTGTTTTAATGCTTCTTGTTTCAGCCCAGCATCTCGCTACATTAGGGGGTCTTTCCCAGGGTGAAAGACGGTACTGCTCGTGCAGCTGGTGCCCAGCAAAAGTGGCGAAACCGAAAATTTTCTTCAGTGACTTGAAACAAACAAGCACACACACACGCACACATACACACGCTAATACAAAACCACACAGGCTGCTGTTTGCCGTAATTCGCACAATGAATCACACAATAAAATGGGATAAATGAAACTACAGCGATCACAAAACTGGACACTGAACAACTTCCTAACTTCTGCCCGTCACCGACTGATGATGACTTCACCTCGCACACCCTAGAAATAGCGCACACACACGCACGCACGAAAACCAATACACCGTATAAGTGCAGTTCGATCCTTTCAAAATACGCGTATGCCCATCACTAGACAGCGCTCACTCTCTCTCTCTGTTACTCTTCCTTACAGCAGCGCGACAATTCCAGCCTCGATGTGTGCACCGGGTGACGTTTACCAACTGACTGACCGACCTGGAGCCCGCTGACTACACGCGTACGTTCAGTACTTCGAGCATTGGCAAATAGCCGGAGCCACCACCGCGCGGTACAAATCGCACCAACAGAAACAAAGAATAGCGGTGGATTCAGTGTAAAATAAGTTTGTGTGTGTGTGTTTTTGTGTATGTGGTGTGCTCCACCTTCTCGGTGGAGCATTTAAAAGGGAGGTAGGTTTTGCGTAAGTAAGAAAAAAACCCAATCAAATCCCATGCCGAAGCATAATCGTTTCAATTATGTTTATGTTTCTATCTCGCTCGGGCATTTGATAAGCTTTCTCTCTTGTTGAATTTGTAGGAATTCATCCGTCACGAAGCTTGGCGCCGGGTGTCGCTGTTTAGAGCGTGGTGTTCATTTCTGCACAGATTGTTGTTTCAGTGAGGGGGAAGAAAAACAAACGCGACCAACCGTAATAATACGTAAGTACACTTAAAAACACATTGTTTCCTTCTTGTGCTTACTATTTTAATTTAAGACACACAATTTTGCTCTGCAAAAGAAATCATATTAAGGGCGAGAGGAACAAAAAACCAGTTTGAGTTCATTTGGGATGAAATGACCGAAGCTTGACCACAAAACAAAAGCTTCCCAAATTTACCGAAAAACTGCCACACCGTTGAAGGTTTTCTCATCACTGAATGCTTCAATTATGCATGCAGTAAAAGGGTGAAACATTCTCACATTGCTCCAAGGTGGGGGTGATCGTGAGAATGTGTCTCCCTTCTTGAATCATCTCCCGGTCAACGGTGTGGAGGTCACGCAACCGTTCACTCCGCACGAAAAAGCTCCGGCAAAGATGTTACCCAAGAAGGTAATGTTTTGGAGCCCACCGGGCTGACCCTACACCGTGAAGCCCGGAACCACCGACATCAATAAAAAGGCAGGCAGATAGACAAAGAGATAGAGAGGGAGCAATAAAAACATATTATTTAGCTTGAACTTTTTCAAGAACAGCGCAAATGGCAACATTGAAGGAAACGACATCTTGTACATGCTGTGACGTACCGGATGCAATGATTCATTCCGAAGTGTGCAAGGAGACAGTTGAAGCGTGATACAGGGTAATTTGGTAGGAATTCAGATAGAGTAGAAGCAGTACAACTGCAGGAATATAGTGCGCACATTGAAGTCCAATTTACCGAGAACATAAGAACAGGGAAGCTACATGTAATGGCGTATTGAAAACAAAAACAATATGGCGCTCACATTCAAGAACGAAAGTCCTGCACGCGTGGGCTGTGACGTGACCGCACAACTGACTAGTGCTAGTTGCGTTTTAAGACAAGAGCAAGATGCAACACATGCATTCTATTTACACATCTGGCTGTCCACTCCAGCTTTCAGCGCCCCGATTCCTCAAGTGGGGCACGTGATTCCCTCCGGGGACTCGGTGGTGCTCGACAGATAGGAAAGATATGAAAAGCAGTGCGGTGCGGTTACTTGAAGAAGCGCATCAAGTGTTTACTGCTGCTACCGTTGTCGTTCGTATATCTAGCATCACTGTCTAGCAGTAGGTCGAAAGGGACGAGAAGGGTGGGGGCGAGTTTTGCACATGTCCCCACCATGGGGAAAGATGGGCATATGTCTGGTAAAGCTAATTGACAAGCATTCTACATTCGCCTACTATACATCACGCGAGCCGACTAAACCAGTTACCATAAAACTTATTCGCCATTAAACAAAACAAGAGAAGAAAAATGATATTTAATGTCAGTCTACTCTCAATGCCCGCATATCAGAAGCAAACACTTCCAGAACATCTTCGATGAAGATTCGATGGCGCTGGTGGATGTTTTTTGCCGAATATTGGGTCTACCACCTACGCAACTAACTTGTAGCTAGAAAATCTCGCATGTTCCCAAGCAAATGGTAACCGCAGTATATAGGGCCCGGTAGGTTGTTGTTACACTCTGGTACTCTGCAACCACAACCAACGGAGGAACTTTGAAGAAGCAAAATACATTGAGGATATCATTGTGTGTGTGTGTATGTGTCTGTGTGGTATGCCACTATGGTGGTCGGGTTTTGTGGTGTGGGATAGGTCGAGAACACCGAGAGGCATTGATGCACACGTTGTTGCCGTTGATTGATTAACTCTATTGTGTCATTGTTGCATTGGCTGCTGTTGATAGGCGCACCCCCTCCCCGGTGGGGGGCTACGTCGTTCAATTCTGTTGTTGCTGTTTTTTTTTCGTTTCTTGTTCTTTTTAATTTGCATTGAAAATTCGATTGATTGAAGCCCAGCTTGCCGCACAACTTACCTAGAGTGGAGAGTAAGGGAAGGGTTGTAAAGAGTCAGTGACATGAAATAGCTCTAGTTTAGAACATAGTAGGAGTCAGTAGCAATGGCAGGCACGGCAAAGCAGAAGCGGCTAGAGTGTGATGAGCAAATTGGATTGTGGCGAACGAATGTCCAGTGTGGGGAGGCGTGAGCCTGTTAGTGTCTGTTAGCAAATGCAGCTGTGTCGACCACAAAAGTTCACAAACACAGCACCGAAAATAGCTGGAAGCAACTAACCAGTTACCAGCCACTAGTGCAAAGGGCTATCGGTACGGTTTGAACTCCGCAAATCCAAACGTCCTCATGCTGGTGCGTGTATTGCTGCTGTGCATGTTACATAAGTATCTTTAGAACGAGGGTGTCGTCCATTCCGCTGCGCAATGTGTTTGCCAACACTCTGCTACCTCCGCAGTAGAATCGGCGCGGTGTTTTGATTAGCCACCGGTGCGCCTTCGTCTACTACCCTCTGTCTCGCAACGCTGTTGCAGCATCGAAATAGAATCCGTGAGCAGACGCAATGTCAACATGCCGAGATCATCGTGGAATTACCAGAAACCGACGTACCGTATGGGGATTGGGAGGAGGGTGAAAGGCAAACGCAGTTTACCATTCCCACTTTTGAAATACTTCCCGCCGTCTGTTCTTCCTGCTTCAGGCACCGTGCGCGGAAAAGAATGTCCTCACGCCCCGCGTTGGTGGCAATGAACAACAATTGAGCAACAAACAATCTGTCCACCATTTTGGGGATTGGAATGATCCAACATCCTCCACCCTGGACGGGGAGGAATGTGCGCAGGTTATGCCGAAAACCCCCCCCCCCCTGGTTGGACATCTCCACAGTGCTGCGGTTTTGAACTTGTCCGTCGTCGGCCACCATCATTGTCGTCATTGTCGGTATGGCACCGGGACATAACCTTTCACCGGACACCTCACGGATTCTACTCCCCCGTGTCTTGCTGGGTAGAACACCCACACAGCAGCAAGGGGAAAGTGGCCTGGCTCATCCATCATCGGGCCATGGTCAGACCGTGGTGACGGTGAGGTGATCGGGTTGCAGAATTACCAGCTGAAGCTGTGTCTTCATCTGTCCTTCTGCAGCAAGGTTCTGTTTATCCACGGCCTCAGTATGTATATGACAAGCTAAATTGTGTCAACACCTATCCCTGGAGGTCAGCCCGATCACAACCCCTATGCCCGTCATCAGGTGTTTTGGCGCTTCTCTCCGACATGGAGTGGGTATCCACCGACATTCAGATCAGGTTCCTCAGGCTGAGAGGGGCGAGATGCACTAACCAGCACAGCACATTAAATTCATCACCACCAAGAAGCGGAGCTCGGCAAATGCGAAGACATCCGCCCATTGCAGCTCCTGATGTACAAAGCGGGATTTTCATTTCCTGTCAACGCAACGATACTTGGTACCCAATTTAGGTGCAGACGGTGCAATTGAGGAACGACTCTTGCTCAACGCCAGGCAGCAGTTGGTAAAAGTTTTCGCAATCGAGACGCACACAGACACCCAAGCGATTAACGACCGTGCGACAGATGCGGAAGATGTGCCGCCATGTTGCGTGTGTGGACAAAAATATTGGTTGTGGTTATGAGCGTGTACGCTGGCTGGTTCGGCTCGTTACGCTAAGATGTATTATCTAAATTTAAATCTGTAAGGTATATTTAAAACAAATAGGCAATATACAGCCAACACACACTGGCTGGCCAGCTTCAGCGCGGCGCGATCTGCGCATGATGTCGTCCCGCTCTCCAACACAACCGCTGCGTTGGGTGAGGCTGGGACGCGTCTGTGTGGGTTTTGTTGTTGTTGGTTGCTCCTTTCTGAACGACTCCATCGGTTCAGCCGTGGGGAAATGCTGCCCGTCTGCCGTGCGTGAACTTCTGGTTGTTGTTTGTGGGTTTGTGTGCGTGGTGCGTAGCGAATATGGCGCCGATCGACGAACCATCCCGAACCCGTTGCTCTGGTGGAGAGGGGTCTGGTAGAATCAACATTTAAAAATAGTCAAACACACGGGGGAGCCTGTTGTTGTGCGGTGTTTGCCCGGCGCACCACCCATGTGTTTGTGTATGCCACTTGCCGTATGGTGCTAACCGCCTATTGTGGTGTCTCGTCGGTGGCAGTAAACGCAACAGAAGACAGCAATGAGCCGACCCACCCAGAAGATGGGTGAACTACCGCTACAACCCCGCCTGCGTACGTCAAAATGCTCTGGGAGATGTGCGATGTGTTCGGCTGTTCGCTTTTCGCTGCGTGCATCTGCCAAACCGACCAGATCAACCACACAATTGAGCTACACACTGTTAATGTCCGGCCGTTACGGACTCGAACAGCTGTGAGCTCTGGAGAGTGTAACGCACGGGGATCGCTGGATGAGTGTTGGGTGGCGACCGCACGAAAAAGGATCAGATAGAAGACGGCTGGTAGTGAACACTGAACCAAGAGATCGAGAGAAGGAAGAACAGAATGGGAAGAACCCGGTGAAGATAGCAGTGTTGAAGCCCCGGTGATGATGTTGCTAGTCTGCAACTACTACTACTACTGCCACACAGTGTCCCAACATCTCCGGACCGACTAGTGTTGCCGACTCGATCAAAATTCAGCAGCAAGATGGGCAAACGGAGACGAAACGTAGCTCAAAGTCTCGATAAAACAAAACCAGCAGCAAGCCGCGCGAGTGCGCCAGCCAGGAACCGAAGTCTCGGTTGCAGAGGAAAAGACCAACAACCGAACAACACCAAAAAGTGAAACAGTGAAATAAAACACTCAAAGCGTGTAGGTAAAGGAGGGGGGAAGGTAGTGGGTGGAAGTGTTTCAAAATAAATACCCTACAACACAATGTATTCGGGCAAGTGCGGCAAGGGCTTGCATATAAGACCAGCGGCGGCGGAATTCGCATGCGGTTCGTGACTTTTGAGCGGGCCGTGCTGCAGGCAAAGCAAATGCGAAGCGGGGTATTCACACTCTTAAGCACTTTTTTTCGGCCTGGCTAAGGCGCAAAATCAACTTCCTTTTACTTACTTCCTCGATCTTGAAGGTGGTCACGGACTTTCTGGTGACATGGTGCGTCTCCTCGTACTCCTCGTACGTTTCGGCCATTATTGGAAAGTCAGAATCCGCTTCTCTATATCACTTCTGGATCTATTTTGGTACGAACGGCCTTATATTATACAGGGGTTGGGAGGATGGGGTGAGGGGTGGTAGACAGTACTCTCTAACTGGTAGTTCTATGTGTAACGCTGTATATGGGAGGGATGTTGTCGGTGCATATATGAAGATATATTGTAAGACGTATTCGTTACTCGCTAATTTGAATGAATTTTTTGTATGAGTATGAGGGTGTATATGTGTGTGTGTGTGTGTGTGGGGGGGGGGTGGGTGTATGTTTGTATATATTATATATAAATATATAAACGTCTGGCACAGGTGTTAATTTCCTTTCTACCTCACGTCACCGAGGCAACCACACACAACAACAACAACAACAACAAAAACACCCCAACAAGTACGCGCACTTTATCGTCCCCTTTTTGCCTGTGTGTGTGTGTGTGTGTTTTGTTGTTGTTGTTCGCAAATTGTGGGATATTTTGGAGGGAAATTTGAACCAAAAAAGCAAAGCAAATCTTCAGACGTTGGGTGGAAACAAAAAAAAGAAGAAAGCAACAAATCACGCGTATCTGCTGGATCTTTTGGGGCGTATTAAAACTGACCGATTAGTTCACGAACCGCCGGACCCCTGCTTATGATCGACGCACGGCTTAAAACGCGCGTGCCTGCGCAATATACGTCAGATCGTTCGCACACTTGTGTCGCACACCGGTACGCCTGGTACGTGCGTGCGTGTGTTGGTTGCGGGAAAGGAGCACACGCAACGCGGGCGTGTGCGTGTGTGCTTTATTGATGCGGATCGGAGCGGATGGATTACATAAATACAGAATTTTCCGTCACGGCTCTAGGTCACCTAACGCGATCCGCGCCCGACGAACGATCGAACGATTCGGGTGACACTGACCGATCGTCGTTTGTACAACGCACAGTGGGTGCGCACGGTGGACATACCAAAAAGGAAACCGCAAAAATCGCTTATCAGATCGTTATCGGGCATGCGATGTGAAGGGTAGAAAACGGTGAATGGGTGCTCCCAGCGCGATTGGTTGTAAATAGGGATGATCTTCAACGGAACACTCACCCACACACATATACATCAAAGCGTGTATGTGTGTTTTGGAATGGTTTTGCGGTGTGGAAAACACTCGTCAAACCACGTTTCGCGGCCGATCGTGAGCGCGGCGCACAGCTCGTGCTAGAACTCCTTTTTTGGAGCTAAGCGGTGCGATACAATCCGTGTCCTTAAGCTGCTGCGGCGTATGGATGCGAGATCATCGCACAATCAGTCCTGTGCACTGCGATCAACGTCACACCACCGAACCGGTGAGGGTTTAAAGGGGTGAAGGGGGAGGGGGGGGAGGGGGGGGGGGGGGTGGGAGGATTAACACGCACGCGCACTAAAACCAGCACAGATACACGCGATTCGTACAAACGCAAAAAAAAATGACAGATAATAAAATTATCTCATTTGCATCTACAACAACAAACAAAACGAAAAGGAAAAACAACGGGAAAATTTAAGGGAAAATGTTTTAAAAAACAGAAGAGCTTATAACTGCAACTTCTAGCACGCTCTGTCCCCTTTCCACACTGCGGGGATCAAACACCAAAACTCACGCACGAACACTTGTTCCTTTTTCTTCCATCCCCCCGAACTGTCTCGCCTTTTTATCCATTTCGGTCACCGAATTAGATTCCACGCTCACACTCCGTTTGCTGGCATGGCGCGGCGGCGCAAGGAGCTAATCCCTGCTGCCCACTAGCGCCAGATTTTCCGCTTTTCGCGTTCGCGCTAGTGTGCGGGGCCCACGCCAGGTGCACGTTTTGCGAAGGGTTTGATAGTAGACGGTTGGGTTCTGTGTTGGAGTGGGGGGGTTTTGTTTTGCCCGTAGGACGAACTTTCATTCGTTTGATGTTCGGAAATGTTTGGCGCACACACGCTGTGAAAGGATGAACACGTACACGGGGCACAAGGACACGCGTGCTGCGACGGGTTTTTCTTTTATCGTCGGGACACAGACGTTTGAGGGGTGGAAGATGTAATCCGAAGGCGCAAGACACACACCCACACACACGCACGCACAGTGGTGGGTTCACAAACCGGCCGTAAATTCGTCACTGTGGTGATGCACCGTTAAAAAAAAAGATATTTTCACACTAACACACACACATATATACGCAAAATATAGGAAATCGGACACGATCGAGGGGGAGGGGGAGGGATCAAAAGGGAGGAAAATCTATAGGGAACGGAAAAAATAACCAGCAATAAACGCTAAATCTGGTCTGGCAATTATAACCAAAAAAAAAAACACACACACACATACACACAAAAAAAACCTCAGCAGGAGAACGTGGCGGAAATTGGGGG
The DNA here is from genome assembly GCF_943734755.1 of Anopheles moucheti. Lineage (NCBI taxonomy): Eukaryota > Metazoa > Arthropoda > Insecta > Diptera > Culicidae > Anopheles > Anopheles moucheti. Next base: position 9,014,760 of record NC_069142.1, read on the forward strand.
AGAGGGTGTGCCCGCGTTTGAAGGCAACTAGCAGCAGAATACGGCCGATCGAGCAATCGGGCAAAACGATCCAGAAAAACAGGTATCGCCGCGCACGATTTTCCAAATCACAACGGAAGCTGCACTGCGCTGCAACAACACTACTGGGGCTACGCTGGGCGTTACGCTGGCACCGGGACACTGACACACGGCACGCGAATCGTTCGACGGTTACGGTTAGACGCGCGCAGACGGTGAGAAATCGTGAGCGACTCACCGTGTGTACGGCACACTCGTGCCGCAGTGTGGTCAAAACCCTGCCCTCATAGAAAAGCCAATGGAAAACGCTTTTAAACAGAGGTTAATTGAGTTAAAAATGTCTCTAAAATGTGCTCGTGAGTGCCAGGTTAATATATCGAAAATATGCTTTAATCCTTTCGATATAGTATGCGTAAGAAATAAGATAAGTTATAAAACGTTTTGTTATTGCGAGTAAAAAAAATATTTTGTCCCATAACCATGTCCAACCACCAGCCCATAGTGCCGGTCGCGCCAGTGCACGAGAGAGATTGTGCGCAAAACGGGCGCGAATGCGCATCACAGCGCTAGCAGAACCGTTGCGCGTGCAGGGAAAAGAAAGAAAAGTCCGCCCTACTTACCGCAGCCACAGCACCACAGAGAGAGAGAGAGAGTGTACGGCCGGTGAGTGAAAACCGTTGCCCCGCAAGGTCTCTCTCACGCAGTATGGGCGTATTTTTGTTTTTCCTTTGGGTAATGTTTTTGTTTTCCCAACCACACTCCGCTCGGATGGCGGAAAATTGGTCGTAATGCGAAAGGGGGTGAGATTTTCCATCTAGAAAATGCATGCAAAGGTAAAGCATTGTTTGCTTTTTAATTTCACATTGTTTGCTTTAAGCCCCACTGTAAGCAAGCACTGATGGACGGAGCGTGTTTGGTCCTGCGGTATGGCCGGTTGGTTGCTAATCAACCGCTACCTGGTTCGAATCCCGGACAGAGGAGGGCCCCCACAAAGAGAGAGTGACAGGACGCCAGACTTCACAAATGCCTTTTCCCCTCAAACACACACGGCTTTTGCAGAGCAAATGTTTGAATAATGCTAATTGCAGTGCTAATTGCATAATTACAGGGGGAGGAAGACTGATTAATAATGTTGCTAATTACGTATTTGCATAGTTTCAGGCGCTTAAATGTGTTTTCAATATCAGAAAATAGTAGTGCACGTTGAAAAATGAGGGGGCGGCTAAGAGATGAGGGGAGAGAGAGGTCAACGCGCTTTATAGTCTCAGTGAACGTGAAAAAGAGCTTGCTGCAGTAGTTAGTACCAAGAAGCCTGCCCTTCTTGTATTACATCACACACAGATCTACTAATGCAAATAGCTGCGTGTGTTTTTGTATGTGTGGTTCTAACTGTGGGAAAGGAAAATACTCTCCAACGACCCCTATCCTCTCCCCCTCCCCCCCCTGCGATACATGTTCCTAATGGGGGAGGAGGCTGGCCGTAACTCAAGTTTTTAGTTTCACGACATTGATTTTCCTCTGTGACGTGTGTGTGGGATGCAATTTTCTTGGTAATGTGTTCGATGAACTGCAGTGCTATGGTGATGGGGGTACGTGTAATGTGGGGAAACATGTGGTGACAAAACGGGAGGGCAAATACACACACTCACACACGCAAGTACACATGCAGATTTATAAAGGGAGTGCAAATAAATTTAAATCGATGGATGCTGGGTGTTAGGGACGGGTGTGAGAGTGGAAGGGAGGGGATGGGGGGGGGAGGTATACGTCAAACGATTGAAGAGTTTTCCAACCGCCATTTTTCCCCCTCTCTTGTGTGTGGGTGGTGGGTGGGTGGGTGGTCGTCGCTAAAAGAACAAATGTGTGGGGTGGGTGGTTGGGGGGTTGGGAGAGGTGTCTCCTGTTCGATTTCGATTGATCTCGCTGCCAGCGCTCTGTGTTGCGTTTTTGCTTCCGTTTGTGTTTTGTTTTTCTCTTGCTTCTTCACTGTTTTTGCACTGCTGTGCTGTTTTTTTTTTGCCATGCCCGGTGCCAGCGTATTTTCCTTCCTGAATTTTCTATAATTGAAAAGGGGTGGTTTCCGCTCTCTTCCGGTGATTTTGAAATGGGGTTGGGAGAGGGGGGGAAGAGATGTAGAACTTGCTGTTTGTTTTTCTTTTCTGCTCCGTTGCGATACGTTGCCTTTTTTGTTATTGTTGTTGTTGTACCCCAACCGGGAAGCCGAACACACACTGCCAGACGGGTCCTCCAAGGATTGGGACGTGCCAAGGAGGTGTGTGGACCATTTACCACCCGGCAGAACGGGCAGATACGGGTACAAGCTGGAGGTGGCAACAGGGGGCCAGCCAGGGATGACATATTCGAGGGTGGATTAATGTTAAATCGTTTGAAAATTTTCCATAACTCATCCTCCCGCCCGCTGTGTGCGCTGTGGTGTACGAACGTCACCAGGAAAATCGAGCGCCCGCTCGGTCCGTTTGGAGTTGGGTTTGGTATATTTGTTCTGTGGCTCGTTTCATCTTTATCCCTCCACAGCGCAAACCGTTGTACGTGCCGAGCATGCGGGGCTGTGCGGGGTTTTTCGCTTCGGATTTTCCTTTTTTAATACCACACATCCCTCTATTTCTATCGCACCGTGCTGGTGTGTGATTTTGCAACTGTAAAAGAGAGAATAAGAAAAGGAAGAAGAAGAAGAAGAAAAACACGACACTCTCTCACACACACACACAAACAGTTAAGCCACATTTGCTGTATGTATGTCTCGTTTTGCATAGTGAAATACTGCACCGTCCATCCGTTTCTATGGCGGAATGGGGCACAGCGGGCAATAACGGGGAGGGGGTTTTCTTTTCGTAGAGGAAATCATTCAACCCCGCGGTAGGGCGGGTAGGGGCGTGGATTGAAGATAGTGCACGCTTAGGTACACGCTGATGTCTATTTTTCATGTTAAATAGTGCATTTGTGCAAAATATACCTGACATTTACATTTGCTGCTGCAATTCGCAAAAAATCTGTTGGAAAGGAGCGAGCGAGATAGTGTGCACGGGATGGAGTGCGAACACTTGACAGGGATATAGCGGCAAAGCGACAAGGATCGATATTTTGATACACAGCTTCGCTAAACCGGGCCACAGCCTTCCATTAGGGACGATGGGTTGGTGTTTTTTTTTCTGCAGTGGAAAAGCCTTTGCCTGCGACGGTTTGCTAGTGGGAAATGTTCTCCGAGTTTTCCCGGAATATGGACATGCAAAACCAAGGTATAATGGTGATTGAAAGTTTTCCGTAAAACGACACGTAGAAGCGGACCGTATTGCTTGCTTGATATTTGCGGTAAAAACATATGTGCAGGGTTCGCATGAACGGTTTTGCTTTGCTTCCCGAGTAAAAAAAACCCCGCGCCCCCCAATGTATGCAATCTGCTATTCAAATTTAATTTATTTAGTTAAAGGAGGATTTATTGAGGTTTTATGACAAATTGCATGAATATCTAATAGACAATTGCAAAAATAAAAATTAAATCTAACGCAAAAATTCCCTTTTGTAATGAACGATCTTAGTTTGTTAAATTTTTATTTTATTTTTAATCATGTAGAACGGCCTAAAACGTCCCTAAAAAAATCGCACTAAGGGGGAACACTTATAAGGGATGTTAAGACCCTTCTGTCACTATTTGACTGCTTTGTATGCCGAAAATTATCTAATGAACAACAAATTTGGTATTATGGTTTATCGCGATAAACCCCCAAAATTATACTAAGAAGATTGTATAATTTGTACTTGTACTTGTGATTGTACTTTAATTATTTTATTCAAAACTTTTTTCATAAATCGAACTAATACCGATATTCATCTTAGTAAAAGATATTTTCACACTCACCAGTCCCTTCTGTCACCACTTTTATGATGTTATGATGCTGTATGATGCTGATGTTCTTTTTTTTAAATCTCATCGTGTATAAAGAAAATTATGTCATGTTCATTTGCTGGGAGAAAAAAAAAGACATTGTATATAAAATTTATAAGGAAAAACATAAATAAATCTTATATTTCTGATAAGAATAAAGTAATGAGAATGGATAGTTATATATTTTTAAAATATAAAATCATTCAATTCATAAACTGGACTTGACGCATTGTTCGGACTAAGTATTATTTATTTTTATTTCGAGAAAACTGCACTTACGATTCATCCAACAAGCACTAGAAATAATTGAATCTAGCCTAGCAACAATTGTGTAACAGCTGTAACGTTAGGAGCTGGCGAAATAACGCTTTATTCACCACCATTTACTGTATTTAGCATTCTACGGCCGAGTGTGTTCGTTGCGCCACAACACGGCGAAGCGTAAATGAACTGAAAAACAATTGCCCTGCCTTGCTGCGTTGCTGCTGTGATGGACTAGCGTTAGGATTTTATTACCGTAACCGTTCGGCTCGATTGCGAATGGTGTGTGAGTGGATTGAGTGTGCTGCACAGCAAAAAACTGCTCCGTTAAATAGGGGTTTGGTTATTTTTCCTTGATCAGTTGATGACTTGAAGATGATTGATGAAGCTTTTAATTTATATAAATAACGCATTGAATTTAAATGATCATTTTTTATATCAAAATTAGCTCGAAATATTTCATTATTACCTCTGTTCGGGAAACCCTGCCCAGGCAGGGATTTTGCGGTACACTAACCCCACTAGCCAGCACAATAGGATGTGGTTTGCTCTTACCGGCAGAAATCCTTTAGCGTCGGACATACTGACCAACCCACACACATGCCTGCTATTTGTAAACAAGACAAATGACTCCGGACAAAGCGCGTCTGCGGGTGGGCACGAACACGGCCGGGATAAGGGTTAAGAAAAAGGCTTAGTATTCCTACTTCACCGCATCCTTCAGCAAACATTAGCTTAGTGAGCCGGAACTCCTAAACAGAAAAACCCATACCCGAAGTCACTTTCAGTCGAGTGGAACTCAAACAACCCCCAGCCAGCCAGTGGGGGATGAAGGACGTCTCCAGCACTCCCTCCGTTAGGAGGATGCTTTTAGAAAGTTTTCCAATTTTGTATCTTTGCCATTCAAAATAGCTTCACACATTTGCTGACAAAATTGTGTGCAAATCCCTCGGATGCATCTCGGGGGCGGGAATGCTTTTTGCAAATACATCGCATCGTCCAGTGTTTGTGGAGGGCGCCATCTTTAAACCATCGTTTGCGTGCCCGGAGCAGGCTCGATTCCACTTTCCAGGGCTCTTAATTTGATTGCCTTTGGGGGGCTCTTTTTTAACTTTTACAAATGGTTTAGCACACAGCAAACAACAATAAAAAAACACATGCGGAGAAGATGAAGATATTTCCCTCTCACCCTCAACGCGATTCTTGAATTTCTCCACTCTTTGGTGATTTCTCCCTCCCTGTCGCCCTTTGTACTGACCTTCATTTTTAAGAAAATAAAAAAACGGAAACGTCGGTGCCGTCGGTAGGATGGGAAATATATTCTTCCACGGTCATTTTCATAGACGCACCGGAGCACGTTTGGCAGATTTTCCGGCCTTTATGCGTGCGCGCTCGGTTGCGTTATTTTGTAGTAGGGCATGTTGATTTGTTTTTTGTTTTGTTTGGCCTTTTCCACCAGAAATGGCAAACAAAGCCGTATCCGGGGTTTTGCCGACACAAGTGCGAGCGTCCGGTGTCTGTGTCTGTGTGTGTTTGTCCTTGTTCCGGTAGATGAGAGTTTTCGCGGTCGGTTCTTGCCCGGGCCTGTCGGTTCCCCCCCGTCTAGTCCTCTTTATTACGCTACACCCCCCCTCCCCCCCACCCACCATTCGAAGGAGAGTTTTCCCGGTGCGTTTTCGGTGTGGGGGAGGGTTTTTCCAGCTGCCTAGGCCACTTGAAAAACACGACCATCAAATTGGCTGCGCTTCTTTATATTGCTTCGCAATTTTTGGCGCAGAAGGAGCGATGTGAAAGTGGCATTGGAGTGTGCGGGGCGGGATGGCGGAAGTTTTGGGGTGGTTTATTTTCGCCAACCCACTCAACCCCGAACCAGTGCGACGAACTGACTTCAAGGAGACCCCGGGGACAGAGACACACACCACACGCACACACACACACACAGCGAGCGAGCGAGAGACCGTACAAGGAAGATAAATAAAACTATTTTTAATCCGATCAATTAGTCAATGTCACTCGCGTGCAGCTGACGTTCTCGTGCCAGGCGGATGGTGCCGCGCGGGTATATCGCTTTGTTTAACCCGTAACCGTCGCATCACGCGTTCGCTTTCTAATCCACTCGATAGAAGTAACCCGAGCAGGAAGATCTTTGTGTGGATTTGTTTATTTTTTTATTTTTTTTAACGAGGAAAAGCTGCAGACTCTGCCTCGCAGAGGACATTATAAGCAGGAGGAGTGGAAGTAGACGGAAGCGGTGGATGCTGGAGGAGTTTGTTAAGATGGGAGGGGGGGGGGGGAGAAAGATCCGAAAGAAGTTATTACTTTTGTCCACAGAATCTACACCGGGCGCTTAATGAAACGGTACCTCAATTTCCGAAACTGAAGCTCTCAGTAGCAGAAATAACGACCGCTGAGAACAAGAGTAGCAATGCCTGGTCCTGGAGGTAGTGATGGAGCGCGTTCCGTTCCTCAAAAGGAACGATCGGAACGAGGTTCGTAATTTTGAACCTAGCAGGTTCACGATATGCAGGAACACACGCAAGACACACAGTGATACAAGAGAAGGAAAAGGATAACACAATTCTTCGTACCTTTTAGCGATAATTCCTAATACACATGCATATTGACCGGCGCAGAGCACTGAGCGAAAGGTAATGGTAAAGGTTTTGCTCTTTTGCTTCATTTTGAAAGGAACGAACTTACCAGAGGAACGATGCTGGCAAATGAATGAACCTGTCACAGGAACTAACCTGGCAAAAGGAACGAATCTACCAAAAGAACGAACCTGCTGGAGGAACAATTCTGGCAATGGAACGAACCTTGCAAAGGAACGATCCTGCTAAAGGAAAGAAATTGCCAGAGGAACGAACCTGGAAAAGGAACGAATCTAGCAAAAGGAACGAACTTGCCAGAGGAACGAACCTGCCAGGGGAACTAACCTGGCAAAGGAACGAACCTGGCAAAAAGAACGAACCTGGCAAAGGAACGAACCTGGCTGAGGAACGAACCTGGCTGAGGAACGAATCTGGCAAAGGAACGAACCTGCCAGGGGAACTAATCTGGAAAAGGAACGAACCTGGCAAAAAAGAACGAACCTGGCAAAGGAACGAACCTGGAAAAAGAACGAACCTGCCAGAGGAACGAATCTGGCAAAAGAACGAACCTGCCAGGGGAACTAACTTGAAAAAGGAACGAACCTGGCAAAAAAGAACGAATCTGGCAAAGGAACGAACCTGCCAGAGCAACTAACCTGGCAAAGGAACGAACCTGGCAAAAAGAACGAACCTGGCAAAGGAACGAACCTGGTTGAGGAACGAACCTGGCTGAGGAACGAATCTGGCAAAGGAACGAACCAGCCAGGGGAACTAAAAAAAAAGAACGGAATCTGGCAAAGGAACGAACCTGCCAGAGCAACTAACCTGGCAAAGGAACGAACCTGGCAAAAAGAACGAACCTGGCAAAAGAACGAACCTGGCTGAGGAACGAATCTGGCAAAGGAACGAACCAGCCAGGGGAACTAACCTGGAAAAGGAACGAACCTGGCAAAAAAGAACGAACCTGCCAGAGGAACGAACTTGGCAAAGGAACGAACCTGCCAAAAAGGAACGAAGCTGCCTGAGGAACGAATCTGGCAAAGGAACGAACCAGTCAGGGGAACTAACCTGGAAAAGGAACGAACTTGGCAAAGGAACGAACCTGCCAAAAAGGAACGAACCTGCCAGAGAAACGAACTTGGCAAAGGAACGAACCTGCCAAAAAGGAACGAAGCTGCCTGAGGAACGAATCTCGCAAAGGAACGAACCTGCCAGGGGAACTAACCTGGAAAAGGAACGAACTTGCCTTAGAAACGAACCTGCCAGAGGAAAGAACTTGGCAAAGGAACGGGCCTGTCACAGTTAACCTGCCCTAGTAAACCTGCCAGTTCCGTTTCGATCCTTAAGTTTTCGGAATTTTCCCATCACTACCTGGAGGTAGAACAACCTAGTGGATAGGAGTGTGAGTAGAGGGCGGAGGGCTGGTTTACCACCATTATCGATTCGCTGCTTGGGGATGTGTGTGCGGCCGGTTCGAGAACGGTCCCAAACCTGCTGCTCATGATGGTGGCCCATCCACAGAACCGTCCTCCAGCTAATGTCAGGACCCAGCTATTCTGGCATCCATTCCGGGGGGCGTGGGGGGAGAGGGTACCGGTGTTTGTTTTTATGTGTTTCTGCGGTGCAACATTTCTGGTGGATACAGCCTAGAAAGGTACACAAAGACACCGAATCGCACCGCACCTGGTAGCATCATTTAGTAACTTTCCTCCCACGGGCGTCGGTTGGTGATAATGATGGAAAGAGGGTGAAATATTGATCACCTGCAAGGTTTTTGGTTGGGGATTGGTAGTGGGATGATACGTTCGGTGTGCAATAAAGCCAAAAAAAAAAACAGGTAGCCACAGCATCCACCGATGGAGAGATGGGCTTCTTTAGACCTGGTCCCACTTGGTCCCGCCAGTATATTGGACGAAACCTTCTTTTATTATTATTGAACACAAACTCCCACAACCCCCGTAAAGCAATGGGACGCATACACTAAAGCCGCGTTACATACCGCTGCGCGCTTCTCGTCGAGGATTTCCCCAGGATTTCCCCGGAACTTCACCCATCGCGTCACTTTAATAGCTGCAAATGGAAGGATTTCTGGACGCGAATTCTAAAGCGACAAAAGAAAAGAACGCGAACGTCTTTTTGTTGGACGATGAAAAGCCCCCCGCAAAAGCATCAACATCCTGCCACACTTGAGGCAGCCGTATGGGAAAGGATTACAGTGCGGTGCCCGATACACGCTGGAGGAAGAAGTAAATTAAGTTTCCCGGTGTGTGTTCCAGAAGATCCTCATCGCTGAGCAGTCGCACAAAGCCGGACAGGGAACGATCATCGTTCCCGGGGCTCGTTAGTACGGCAAACTATTCATCCATAAAAACTTCATCGGCTTTTTATCGTTGCTATATTTCTGTGTGTGTGTGTGTGTCTGTACAATAGCACACCAGCGCGAGTCTTTCCCTGCTGGAAAAGCGCCAACGTGCTTCAAGCGCGATGATGAACGACAAGGATGCTGGTTGGGGTTGATGATGATGGTGAATGGTAGTGCTACCAACATTGCAGCAGGTAGAGATAATGTACACCGGTTTTGAATGGAGCAACAAACAACAAAAAAAAGGAATCGAAAATGGGCAGAATAGAGTGAAAGCCCGTGTGAAAGCGAAATGGGATTGCGAAGATGTGGAGGAGTCGACCTCTAGCTCTGAGCTCTCAATGCGGTTCGCTGGGTGTTGCTGTATGTGTGTTCCGGTTTTTTTTTTTGCGAGGTTTTTTGGTCAACGATTGGGTCGACGTGCTTAAAAGCGTCGACCGAGCACAATGGTTTTAGCCCTCGTGTTGGTAAGAAAATGGCGGACGGTTGGTGTTTGCGCGGGGTTTTTCAGTTTTAAACGAGGCTATTTTTAAAACAGGGATGCTTGGGTAAAATGGATTTCGTTACAACCTTCACTGCAAAAAAAAAGAGGGGAAAAGTTGAGCAAGTGTGCGTATGTGAGTTTTTCCATGTGTGGGGAAAATGGGAATAGCAACAGGAAAGGGAATATATGGATGAACCTGATAATGCCAGCCATGAAGCTCATTAGCGTCTATGTATAGCAGTGTGTGTACAGGTGCGTGTTAAGCCGTGCCTGGTATGGCAATTAAGCACTGCAGCAATACAACCACTCAACTCATAATGTGCGTTCCACAGTTCCCAAGCATAACCTACAAGAGATATGCATTATACAAGGTCTCATCCCTAGAGGATGTTTTCGTTCTAGCTGGAGTGATTGTGAGTAACATGTACAACACAAAGTTGTTGGATTCAATTTTTTGTGGGCTGGTTTCTCCAAGTGACTCCCTTTATTTGGATAAAACACAGCAGGTATCCCAAAAACAAAGCGCTGGGCAGAGGATTTTTAAAGATTGTTTATTTAAAGATAACCTCTGGACTTTAACTGCTCATATTAGCACATTTTCAAGGGATGCAGACCAATATTTTCCTAAGCCTGCTTTATTGCCATTGCTTCAACTTGCCCGAAATCCTCAGTAATATGTATTAGGTGCATGATCCTGTCATGATTAGAACCCAAGGGTGCGGGATTATCGTTAGGTGTACAGGAAAGTAGCTAGAAGAATTGGATGTATTGCTTCAGAGTTCTTCGGAAGTTAAACCGAAATAAACAGCTCAAAAAAGGCTTCTTGTTGGTTGTGCTCAAACATCGTCGAGTAGCTGGACTTTTGAACAATGTTGGAGATATAGACTATGGAACTTCCGAATCTCATTTCACGTCTCAGTACACGTCTCGATAAGCCACGATATTGAAGTTGTGAAAAAGACCTTAAATCTGAATTCTGAGTACAGATTGGACAAATATTGGAGATGAAGTCTTCTTACTGGGAGTAAGGTAAGATCTTTTGTACTGCGGAATCTTCCCTAAATGAAGTTCATGTCTAGACAAGTGACGATATTGAATTCGCAAAGAATCCTGAGACATTACAGTAGGTAGGACGTAAGAATGAGAACCTTTCCCAATATCTGAGACTTAGACATGTTGAAGAACTTCCACACAATAAACCTTAATGTACAATGAACAGTGAGTTTGATGCAGTGTCTTCTGACATCTCAACACCTTCAAAGAAAGAGATCAAAGTTGTAATCAGTAGAAGTTGCGAGCAGAAAATGCTGGCCCATCTATCTCGTTTGTATATCTCATCCATGTCAGACTACATAACTTCAATTACAAGATTCCCAGACTTTAAGACTGAAACATCGAGAAGAATGTAGAGTAAAGAGATTTTCGTTCTAGTTTATTTAGACTCTACTGCACAATTCATACAAGAACTTTGTTATGGAGAATCCCTTTGGTGTACGTGAATAAGCCAAGCTTTAACTACTTCGTGAAAGAGAATTGATTGGTATATAGCCAAGTCTATTATACTACTTCTATCAATGATCCCATCGGTAATCCCGTCAACAAACACAAACACTATGTAAAACAGATTATACAACGCCGAGCAGCACAGGGAAGGAGTCATTACTGGCTGCGTTACTTTTACGTCAACCTTACCCGACTCAAGCACTCGTGCACATTCACCCGCGGCAACACCGATTACGTACACCAGCACGTCGCTCGGGGAAGTCCGGTTCCGGAGCCTGGACCGAAAATCCCCCCCTCACTGCACCTCTTTAGCCACTCTAGACCCCTTCTTCTGCGCGAGAGGGGATTTACACGAGACTGCCCCAGAAGGGCGGGGGTGAGTTTCTCGCTCTCGCGCTCTCTCCGTTTCGTGCGGCAAGATGCTCACCGTCAGCGCGTAGCACACGCTCCGAGCCAGCCCATACCACGTTAGCTCTCGCTGGGTTAGCCAAAAAGGCTCCAGGTTTTTGCGAGCCCTGCACCGTATGCGTGGATGCTATGGTTCGGGCTTTTAGTGGTTGATCAGGCACGCTTGCGAGAGGTCGAACCGAGGTAGCACAACACCGAACACAGCCCAGCAGCCAGCACAAAACCCAGCGAAATAAAAGCGAACAAAAAAATACCCCATTCGTTTACAATTTCACACGGTCTCGCACACGCGCCACGGTGCCCCGATAAGGTTGTCGAAGTGTTGACCGAATCGGTTTTGGTTTGCGGTCCCAGGGTCTCAGTGGTAAGCCAGTGTGGAAGCGAACGGTGTGGTATCACCCAAAACCGCCAGGGAATTGAGTGTGTCTGTCTGTGTGTTGTTTTTTTGTTGTTGTTGTCTCGCATGCGTTACAGAAGTGAATGGTTAACGTACGTCAGTTACTTAGCTTAGCCTCGCATTAAACGTCACAGTTGAAACGTGTAGGCAAACAGGCAACAGCAGTAGTACAACCAAAACCCGTCTCGGTGTTGTCTCGTTTCAGTGAAGCGGAAAACCGGCCATCGAGCGTGTGGCGCGCCATTTCCAATTCGGCTGCTAATCCGCAGGTTGCAACCAAAAAAAAAACAGCTTATCATCAACACACGACCCGTACATACCCGTCAATCAAACTTCAGCAAAACCATCTCACCAGAAATAAACCCGTTTTGGGAAAGGCAACAAATACAAAAAGGGAAAGTTCGCCGTTCGACCACCTGTAAATACCCAAATCTGCCAGCCTCTTGCACGGCTGTGTGCGACCCTCTCTGTGTGTGTGTGTTTGTGCGTGTGTTTGCAGGTGTGCATGTGTGTATAGGGCAAGGTCGCTAAAACGTCGCTGAGAATTGACCCAGTAACGCCCCAAAGCGTGCACCCCACCGAAGTCATTCAAACAAAAACAGGCTCAAGGTGTTACGAAACGTATAGCCGCCGCACACCACACGAGATCGCGGAAAAGCGCGGGAAACAATAGCGAAAGAGCGAAACAAAACAGAAACCAATCGAACAACAATCAACCACACGTCACGCACACACACACACACCCACACAACCGAGCAAACTTCATCACGCACCAGCGTTTGGGAACGGTCTGCTGTGTAGCGCCAGGAAACAAAGCCCGTAACGATGAGCGGTGTCGACGACATTCTGACGTACAAGCGCGACTCCAAGGAGGATCTTTATGCGTTGCTTAATTGCAGCGAAACCTCAACGGTAAGCTAGTTGGTTTTGGTTTGTTTGTACAGTCTGCTAGCATCAGATCGGTAGACGGTAAGGCACGGTCAAGGTTCAAACCGCGTTGAAACTGTCTTCTGATAGCCATTCGGCTAAGGTAATGCTACTGGATTTACGATTCAAAACACGATGCCTTCCAATTGCAATTCTTCCAAGTTACAAAGATAGTGAAGCTCCTCAAGATAATTTCTAATTGCAATTCTTCTGAGTTTATAAGAGAATGTAATTTCTCCAATTGCAATTCTTCAGAGTCACAATGAAAGTGAAACTCGTCTAAATGCCTTCCAATTCTAATTCTTAAACGTTATAAAGAGAGTGAAACTCTTCAAAATGCCTTCCAATTCTAATTCTTAAACATTATAAAGTGAGTGAAACTCCTCAAAATGCCTTCCAATTGCAATTCTTCAGAGTCACAATGAAAGAGAAACTCGTCTAAATACCTTCCAATTCTAATTCTTAAACGTTATAAAGAGAGTGAAACTCTTCAAAATGCCTTCCAATTGCAATTCTTCAGAGTCACAATGAAAGTGAAACTCGTCTAAATACCTTCCAATTCTAAGTCTTAAACATTATAAAGTGAATGAAACTCCTCAAAATGCCTTCCAATTGCAATTCTTCAGAGTCACAATGAAAGTGAAACTCGTCTAAATACCTTCCAATTCTAAGTCTTAAACATTATAAAGTGAGTGAAACTCCTCAAAATGCCTTCCAATTGCAATTCTTCCAAGTCAAAAAGAGAGTGAAACTCGTCTAAATACCTTCCAATTCTAAGTCTTAAACATTATAAAGTGAATAAAGCTCCTCAAAATGCCTTCCAATTGCAATTCTTCCAAGTCAAAAAGAGAGTGAAACTCGTCTAAATACCTTCCAATTCTAAGTCTTAAACATTATAAAGTGAATGAAACTCCTCAAAATGCCTTCCAATTGCAATTCTTCCAAGTCAAAAAGAGAGTGAAACTCGTCTAAATACCTTCCAATTCTAAGGCTTAAACATTATAAAGTGAATGAAGCTCCTCAAAATGCCTTCCAATTGCAATTCTTTCAAGTCACAAAGAGAGTGAAACTCTTGGAAAATGCTTTCCAATTCTAATTCTCCGTAATTACGAACAGAGTGAACTCCTCGAAATGCCTACCAAGTGGAATTCTTCTCGGTTAACAGTTCCACAAGGTGAATACGTCGTAGAATTGGTAGTCCAATTTGCAGGAATTTGTGCGGAAAATAGATCAAAAGGATATTCTGAAATGGAAAAGTGTTGCCCAGTGAAGTTCCATGGAAAAGTGATGCCCCCTCCTTATAACCCAACAATCAGCACTCACCGTAAACAGTTCAATTTCCCTGTTATTCATATAGCATGTCTGGCGGCGAAAGAGCGCACCCAGTAGGTAGTGGAAAGAGACATAAAAATAAGAGGAACAGTTTACTAGCGGAAAATCTGTTTTTCTTTCCATTTATGAGATTTTTTTTTATTGTGCAACCGTGAGACTGTTGTTGCAGTAAAAAGTGACTTCTTGTGGAGCGCATCTCAAGAATGGCCCTGGGATTTTGCACACACACACACACACACTCACACAGCCATTGCTCGATGCATTTTCACTGCACTTGTGTGCGTTTGTGTGAGAATATGCACACAACCAGGCACGGTATGACCTCAACCTCGCTTATCCGACAACGACCGTGTTCTGCGCATTGTATATAATTATTTGTTGCATTCCGGGCGGAGTTGGACGGGAAGAAATGGAAATTGCCAAGGATGGGCAAGAAAGAGAGAGAGAGAGTGGAGGTTGCCGATGTGCCTTTGTTGCAGTTCGGTACGGTTTTTGCGGGATCAACGTCAACAACGTTGCAGTTTCATATTTTTCATTTGACAAGTGTACCGGAGCGCGTTTGTTGTGCTACGCTTTAAATAATTTCACAATTCCGTCGCACCCCGACCCCGACGATGTTATTGGTCCTGGGGGTGGTGGTGGTGGTCCGTTGAACCACCTACCCCTCGATGCTGTTCCTTGCCCCGTCCAGTGTTTTTGACGTTTGAGGCTAAATAAGCTCCAGCTCTCGGAAGTAGGTTAAAAAAGGTGGGGTTTGCCGTGTATACATATTCTGGTACATTATTTATGAACCGTGCACTGTGGCGAGAGTCCTTTGAGTGGGGGTGGGGGTGGGGGAGGACCTGCGGCGAATAGATGGCTGAAGGAAGGAAAGGCAATCGGGGCATGACAGGTGGCTATAGGAGCAGTTAAATGCCACTGCACATGACACACGGCTTGTGGATGTACATTCTTGGCCTCCACCTTTTGCCAAGTACGTTCGCCCACCAACAAGGGTTATACAGATACGGGGAGCACTTTTGCGCACTTACGCTACGTCTTTTACTTTCATCGCTCGAATGCTGCTTCTCGCTCTCGTCCGCGCTAATATCTCTGTCGAATGTCATTAACAATGTTTTTTTTTTTGTTTGTTTCGTATTGCGTGTGTCCTCTGGCAGGTCGACCAAATCCAGGCCGAGTTTAAAATACTCGCACTGCAGTATCACCCGGACAAGAACGATGGTGACAAGGAGTCGGAGGCAAAGTTCCAGCAGCTGAAGGTAATGATGATGGTGATGTGTGGGCGATGATAAGCGCACCGTTTCGATGCACTCAGTGTCAGGATGCTGGTTGAGTTTTTCATTTGTTTTCTACGGATATGACATTTTAGCCGGCAAACGTTTCACACTAATCGTCACCATTCTCTCTCTCTCTCTTTTCCGGGCCCCATTTTGTCTGGTTAGGAGGCGAAGGAGATCCTGTGCGATCCGGAGAAGCGTGCGAGCTACGACAAATGGCGCAACAGTGGCATCCAGATTAGCTACAAGAACTGGCTCGGCATGAAGGAGCACGTCCAGCAGAGCATGCACTGGGCGATCCCGAAAACGAAGGACCGGATGCTGCCGGAGGGTGGCGCCACCGGTGGGGGCGCCGCTTCCGGCACCGGTTCGGGGCTGAGCGCCGCCCAACCGAACCCGGCCCATCGGCGCGCCTCGGAGGGTGGCGCCGCCCTGTACTACGGTGGCCGGAAGGGTGAGTGGGGTTCGGAAAATTCGAGCGAAGTCGTCAGCAAGTTCCGCAACTACGAGATTTAAGCGCGCGGCAAAAAAGGGAAAGGGAGTTAGGGAGAGGAAGGTAGAGATGTGGGGGAAGATGTGGGGGTTTTGGAAAGCGTGGAGGTGAGAGTGTATGATGAGAGAGGGCTTTTGTCTTTTGCGAGTCCTTGATGTCCTTGACAGTATACATGCTTGCACACACACACATACACACACGCGTGCGCCCCTTGTGCGACTCCTGGTGGCAAGAAAGGAACCTCGAAACCCATCCACTTTGTATCTTTCCTACCTATCGTTCACACTCCCCCCCCTCCCCCCCCCCCTCCCCCCGCCGAACACACAGACCACACAAAGTGAGGGTTGCGAATTTAATGAACTCACGGTTGAATTGATAATTGGAGCAGATATACGTTTCCTACCACGCTGTCCCACCTCGGCACCTTGCGGCCATATATGTGTTTTATGTGTGCTTGTGTGTGCTTGTGTGTGTTTCGTATTCCACACTGCGCGGGAGTTATAATTCCAACCCCCTTTTGTTCCCGAAGGAGCAGGGGGAGCTGGATGAAATGAAAAATTGAATGATGTCGATGCGGTATCCTTGAAGTATGCTGGAAACAAAAAAAACCCGTGCTATTCAACTTCGGTTCGAGTTCGTGCAGCAAAAAGGGGTTAAATTGAAATTGATTTCATGTCAGGGCGGTCGCACACGGCAGCATTCCGTAAACCTTCTACCGCCCCTTCTAAATAATGTCGCGCAGTGTGTGCGTATGTGTGTGTGTGCGCGGTCAAGTGTAATGATGCGTAATATTTGTCGTAACTGAACAATTAAATGATTTTGCTGGTAAGAATGATGAGATGCGCAGTGGAAGGAGTGGGGATGCTATTAAATTGTGGGGAGGGGGTGAAAAATATAACTTCTTGAGAAACAAAAAACAAAACATACACATACATACAAAGAAAACTAACAAAAAAGCCAACAAAAAAAAAACAACAACAACATTCACTGATGTATTTGCATAATGTGCACTATAAAACATGTAGCGAGCTAAACAAAAAAAAACAAAACAAAAAGGCTAAACCGACAAGTGTTTTTTGGCCCTTTATCGACCTTCGAATATAGTGCCCCGAATTAGCTATAATCCGATCAAGAAAATAAGAAGCAAAAAAAGAAGAGAAAAACAAAGAAAAAAAAAGTAATCTCACTCCCCCAAAACCCCCAAAAACAAAACAAAAACACCCCTCTTAATGGACCCACAAAACGTGTTCCTGATGTTCCTTTTTACGAATTTGATGTGTTATAGTTGTTACTGTTGTTGTTATAAGCACACAAAAGAAGACAATGTGAAACGGGGAAGCAAACGCGGTGAGCAAAAGACGACAAACAATTGGTGAAAAGAAGAAGAGCAAGCATTAAAACAAAGCAAGCAGGAGGAGAAAGAGAAACAAACAAGAGAAGAAAAACAAAGCCAAAACAGCAAAACGGCAGATAAAGGGCGACAACATGGGCTTGTGAGCTGCTAAAAATAGAACGCGCATTAGCACCCATGATAATGATGTAAGACGACAACATACGAACAAAAACCATACAAGAGTAATGATTTCCATGACGTGTGCGGTGCGCGCTGCCTAGTGGTGGCGGACGAACAAAAGCAAAACAAAAGCACCAAAAACGCACAAGTGCTCGCGCGCCGTATTTTTGCTGCCCGGAAGTGGAGCAAAAATAAAAATCAGAAAATGCAACATACACACACACACGCGCGCGAAAAAAAAAGGGAGCATAAACCAGCAAAACATAAATCATATGTTCGCTTAACAAGAAGCGAATTAATATATGTGAATTCTAGCAAAAAAAAGGGGGAGGCGTGTGTGTGTGAGGCAAATGTTTGCTCCTCAGCAGCTGCAAACAATAATCAGATAATGATGCTCTCCTCCCTTGTGCTGTCTTTATAAGTATATATATATAAATATATTTTATAGCGATGCGATATTTAAAAAAAAACAAAGAAAAATAATAGCAACAGAAGAAAAATGAAAATAACATTATTAAACTACTATTAACAAAACCACCTACAACACAACACACACACACATACAAAAAACGTTTTGCGATGAGCGCATATTTTTGTTACCTAATATACCTTTACTATGATAGTGTACAACCCTGGATGGATTAAAAAGAATTTGTCTAAGACAACAGAATGTATTTAAACTATTTAAACAATCAAGCTGTGTAGATGATAATATACAATACATGCAAACATACTTATACATACATACATACTTATATATATTGATGTTAAATGATGAACATGATAGTGTCTCTTCGACCCAATCACACCAGCTGGTAAAAAACTTATTAGACGACGATTACTTTCTTTGTCGTTGGAAAGAGGGAAAGAGGGAATGATAATGCAAACACACATCTACACGGATTTGCTTTGTTCTAGCACATAAGAGACTGTGGGTTTATCAACCTCTAACACTAATAATGGCTGCTGTCCAAGTCCAAAACCCCTCTTTTTCTCCACACAAAGGAAAAAGGTGTCAAACTGTAACCCACACTACATGAAGTTTTTCTCTTTCGCTGGGAGGGGTGGACCACGTAAGGAAAACTAATGAAATGTTTGCAACACGAAGCACAAAACGGCATGCAATACGCGCGAAAAAATCAAAGTGAAAAATATTTGGATGTGATGAGGAGGCGGCGGTTGGGGGTGTGGTTGGCCCCGCAGCGCCACTTCGGTAAATGATTGACTTTATTCGGAACGATCTTTATAGTGCATTTGGAGGATACCCTTTTATACCCGTTAGTGCGCAAAAAGCAACATATTTACTGTTATTTTACACTGAGAAGTTTTGTGGTACGGAAATATGTGTTAAATTGCACTTGTGGAAATGCAACAAGAGACACAAACAAAACAAAAAATCCCCACCCCCCAAAAAAAAAAGCAACAACTTAAGACAAATCAAACCTGGTATTAAGCCGAAAAAGGTGAACATAAAAGGAAGAGCAAACAGAACAGCAACAGCAAAAAGCCCACACAGGTATCCTGGTACCTGGTAAAACTGTCAAGGATAGTATTCTAAACAAGTAGCCTCATACCGACTGTTTCTCAAAACCACACTGTCTCTCTAAACCGTCGATAATATATATATCAAAAAAATATATATATACATACTTATACACTATTTTCTCGGCACTTAGGCGAAGGCACAAACGGTGTGGAATATGGTATGTGTGAAAAGGTAGCGTAGTTAGTAGCTGGGGGATTTGCCTGTTTAATGGACCCACCTTGCAAAACCAACACAGGAACCACTCCATCAAAATCCCACCCACCTGTTCCGCCATTTTGTTTTGCATGTACCCCGCAACCATATCACCAACACAAGACGCGGGCAATACGAATTACGAAACAAAACAAATAAGACAGAGAGGAGTTAAGCTTCAAGCAAAACATGAATGATAACCGTGTAATATCCAAACTGTTTCAGTGTGTGGATGTGTGAACGGGCACAAAATGGTGCATTACAATATTAGCTACAACAAAAATCCCCGATAAACGATACATGTGAAGCCCACCCCAAAATGGTGGATTTATTTGTGTGCGCAATAATGTTTGATATGCTATCAGCGGGATTGCAGAACAGGCAACACACTCAACAATCGCTTTCCCTTCAGTGAAACACAAATCTTACAAACAAACACACAATTCAGTAGCGTAAAAATGGTAAAATTAAAAAAAAAACAAAAAAAAATCTCAATTCTTATCACAAAACGATACAGTCAAAATGTGACAAATGGATGTAAAATGTTGGTGTGTGTGCATGCTCCTGTTCCACAGCCACCACCAACTTCAACCACTCACACAAGTGTGTACCCAGGTGTAATGCGTAATAATTATTCCCGTGGAAAAAAAAACAGGTGTGTTGGTCTCTTTGTGTTGTTTTTCTTTTGTCCACAACCGTGCGGTTGTATTGAGAATATTGAGAAAATGGAAGGATTACATCTACCAAACCTACAAGTAGTACAATATGACTAATGTCGATAATTTTACGTAAAAATTTGATTTATTTCGACAATTTTAGTATGGCATTGGCGCACACAGTGCTTCCTTTCGCTTAATTCGCTGCTGCACACCCACACACACACACACACAGGCGCGCGACTTTAATTAAAAATGTACGACCGTGTAGAGTTACAACCTCTCCTATCTCATCTAAATGCGTTCGTATCAACATCATCCTAACTTTAGAGGTTTATGTGTGTGTGTGTGGGGAGGTTGTTTTCTTCTTATTTACCCAATCGTTTCAAAAACTAACGGCGGTTATTCACGGGGGTTACATGCATCCTTGTTTACGATTTAGGGTTTTGGTGTTTTTCTTCAAAAGGATGCGCATATGGATGATTCAAATCTCGTCTAATGGCAAGTAGTAAATGTGTTTGAAAAATTGCACTAAATAAAATAGCCTATACCCTATAATGCGTATTGCGAGTAACAGGTATACACATTTTAAAGAAAGGTTTAGGAGAAACAGGAAGTAAAATATTATGGGGAAATATTAACCCTAAATGGATTATGTCGGTATCGCAAAGCAGGAAGGATTGGTTAAATTAATATAATCTCATGTAACTAAGCTATTTTTGGCCTCGCTGTTTTCACGTGCTTGTTATAACGTTGGTATAACGCTTCATAACGTTGCGGTTAACAACGCACTAACGATTCAGTTAGAGATATGGCAAACTTAGTGATAGAGCTTGTTGCATTTTGTTGTTTCGTTTGCTGCTCTGGGCGCTAATTATATCTTATTTTAAAGAATTGATTACAATTGCAACTAAAACCTATGGCAGATTCGTTTGGTTTTATAGATCATGATGGTTGGGTATCGCTTTCCGACCACTATCAGAATTCTTCCTCCGAGCGGTCTAAGTGTAAGCCGCACGGTCTCCTAAACTCTTGCCCACGCTCATGGATCCATTTGTTCGATACTGCAAATAGGGTAAAGAAAAGGATTTAGTGAGGTGCAGAATTAATTTTTTGGGAAAAAAATGATTAAAAAAAGGCCTTCTTAAGAGATTCTTGTGTTTTGCATTTATCAAATATTTGGTATTAATAAAGTTTAATTAATTAAATTTAATTAATAAATTAATTATTAATAATTTAAGTTTAATATTTAATTTGAAGATAAGGCAAGAAAAAATTAGCTAAACTTGTCTACACAATTGAAGACTCTAGCAGCAATCGTTTAAGAATCGTAAATCTTATGAGGTTACATACCCCACTTGGTGCCGGTGAGTACCGGGCAGGCGGCATGCCGAGTCGCGTAATCACCCCGACCGGATGCATGCAGATTGAACCAGAAGGCGGCCGTCCCTTTCCGGGGCCAGAGTGCGAGATGCAGCGCGGGAAACACGGTCGCACCGCCCTGCGTGACGTCACTCATCTAAAACGAGGCGTAATAGGCAGATGTACCAAGACAAACATGTTTTAAACAACGGTACCACGATACTCACGTAAAACAGTACAGTCGCGATACGGTTCCCCGTGCCGAGGCTCTTGAACGCATTACGTTCCTCGCGCCGGGCAAAGTCAAAATGTGGCTCGTAGTGGCCACCGATGCCGTAGTTAACGACCTGCAGCTCTTCCGCTGTTTCCATCGTCAATCCCGTCATGTCCTCGACCCGTCGGCTGATCGTCCGGATCATCTCATCCTCCGCATCCTTCAACCAGGCCGACTTGCTGATGCGATAGTTGGCGAACTCCAGCTCGCCCGTCTTGTAGTTCTGGACCGTCGCGCGCCGGAACCGCGGCCGGGCGTACTGCTTGATACGTTCAATTTCCTGATCCGACATCACATCGTGGTAGATGACGATGTACGGCCGGTGGTACGCTTCCTCGAGCTTTAGCGGGCCTATCCGCAGGAACGGCGACTGGTTGGTTGTGTAGCGGCAGATCAGCTGTGACCGTAGCTCGATCGGTGGATGCTGCTCGCCGCGGCACAGCTGCTCGTACAGCTTACGCTCGTTGCTGTCGTACACGTGCGGTTTTGCCTCTTTCTGGATCTTCTGCAATAAAAGCGAATACCACGGTGATTATTACTTCAGCCAGCTGATTTAGGATCTGATACGCGTACCGCGGTTGTGTCGATCGGGACCTCCTCGCTACCGTCGTCACCGCGTAATATCTTCTGCTGAGCCTCTTTTTGCAGCTCCTTCTCGTAGTATGCTTTGTTGCTGACGGCACGCTCGTGGTCCGGCACTAGCTCGAGCAGCTCTTCCGTCATAGAAAGCGCCGTCTGGATGTTACCTGTTCCAGAGAGTGTGAAAAGTTTACAATAACATTAAAATATTAGCATTTTGACCAGCGGAAATGATGGGACGTTACGCAATGAATAAATATTGGAAAATAACTTTAAAAAAATGGGAAAATTTAGCCTTACCTTGTTTAAACGTGGAAAACGCTAGATACTCCAGCACATCCTCCTTGGTCGCGGTACGATTAACTTCGCTCGTTAACCGATCCATTGCCTCGCGCATCCACAGCACCGTGTGGTAGTAATCCCCGTTCAGATAGCTTTGCCGGCCGAGCTCGAAGCAGTCGCCCGCAGACAGCTCCGTACTGTACTGCACCCCGTTCAGCATGCCCCGGGCAAGGCTGGCCGTGTCGAGATTGTAAGTATCCTGCAGCCGCATCAGCGCTACCGCCGCACCGTTCAGATCTTCGTCCGACGGAAATTTCAGCACGCTCCGGTAGCTCGTCACGTTCTCGAGAAACTCCTTGCCGACTTCGTACGCCATCAGGTTTTCCACGTACCGCCAATCGGTTGTGAGACGCTTGGTCAGCAGGAACGCATTGACCGGGTTCGATAGGTACGCACTGACGTCCCGGGCCGCTTCCGTGTGTTCGCGCCGATATTCGTGCACTTTTCTGCACGGAAAGAAAAGGAGGTGTTAAATTACACTTACACCCTGCTTTGCTGCTGTCATTTGGTACTTACTGGCGCAGCTGCATCAGCTTTTCTTCCTGCGCTTGGACGTATTTGTCCAGGTTGGTGATTAGCACTGCTTCCGTTTCGAGCAGCTCCTCCATGTCCGCCAGTGCGGTAAACAGTTCACCATCGACCGGTGGCTGTAACACCAGCAGCGATACCACGGTTGTCAGTACAATTGGCAACATTTTCCCGGAAACGGTGGGACGCATCTTCAGCTCACGCACGGCTGAAAGAATGAAACAAAAGGATTGAAAGTTTAATTAAAGTTGTTAAACTAATTGCTGCCGGAATATAAAACCTAAAGCAAACAGTAAAGAAGCACCCGCGACAGCCGGGCGGATCGTCGCAAACCAAACGCAACTGCTCGTCTAAGCTGCTCAAGTCCCTTTGACACGTCTTATGCTCGGCTCCGACATATGGCGTTCGACCCGGGGGGGTGGGGGATAATATGCTACGAGGCGTGTGTACGTGTTAATGCTCACTCGGACATGTATGCTCGGGGAGCAGATCTATACGTCTAAAACCCGCGCTCGCACTCGCGCTGATAACGATCATAACATATTCCACCCAGCCCAGCAGCCGAAGAAGCAGGAAGTGTTGACGTTGGCATGGAGCGTTCTAAACAACCAATGCCGCTGTTTGGGAACCGTCTCCGACCGGACGATCAAATCGAGCGATCTGGTTGATAGTTTATCCCAACGCTACGCAAGCGGCGGCACCCCATAATACATCAGGCGTTGGCGTCATATGGTGAACACATCAAAACCGTGACGTACCCACGGTTTTTAGGGGTTCTATTTTCCAAACAGTTGATTGGTTGATGGAAAACAGAAATTTGATTGTTTCGAAGAATGCTGATATATTCGGACGTGTTCTTTTCATTAAAAACCTAAAAAACACACACGCACACGCACGGGATGTTTAGATACAAAAAAAAAACAAAAACTATCAACTCTCTTGCCTTACCCGCGGTGCCAGTTCGTTCTCTTTCTTGCTACCGACAGTGTCGGTGTCGAATTCTTCTTGTGCACCACAGCGCCCACCAGCACCGCTTTTGGCAAGGCGGAATTTTGTCGTTTCCGATGCGCAAATGCACCTCTCGTGTTGGCTGCACGCAACAGTCCACTGCATTTACCACTACAAACACCTTTCCTTTACCTGCACACTGCTGCAGCGAAACTCACCGGTAAACACTTGGCAAAACTACACGGCATACCACGGACCACCACTTCACTTTCTGTAGCGTTGTTGCAGTTGCAAAGCGCCGGGCCAATCTCTACTGTTTGCCCCGTCTGACGTGGTCCCGTCCTTCTGGGTGCTGCTGTAATGATGCTGTAACGTGTGTATTCCTCCAGCAATGGCTGGTGGTTGCACGGTCACAGATTCCAAGGCAGACAAACCGCGTCCGGCAAGCGAGGGCTATCCCTTCGCCCTGGTTCGGTTTTACTTTTGTTTCGCCCGCCGCCCAGCGCTCCAGAGTCACGTAGCCATCTGTCATAAAACCCCTTCGCTCCGGCTTCTTTGTTGTTGTTTGATCGTCTCCTGCACGCCGAACGCAGATGCCCGAACCGCGGAAAAAGAGCGAGAGTAAAATTCACTCCACAACGCACCGAGCGAGATGCGAGGGAAAGAGACAGCGCTGGGCAAGGAACGATGCGGTGTGACAGAGAAAGGTAGCGGTAGGAATGAGCATGAGCGTGGTTGCATTTGGGGTGCGTTGTGCCTTTATAGGACCGTACGTCACGCACTTTTAATCAGCCGGGACACTGTGGATGGTTATCGTGCACCGAATTGGTCACAGTTTCTTTTTACTTTGGGTTTTTTAACGTTTCTTTGTTTCCATTCAATGGATCTAGTTTTAAAGATGGATATTTATATCGATAACGTTCTATTTATTGGAAATAATTGGAATTGATGATTAAATGCTTTCCAGTAAGATAAGGTTAGGGTTCTATCATTGCCTTGTAGTATGAATTTAGGCGAAGTTAAGAAAATTCCGTCCAAGTGTATGGCCTTTATTTTAGATCTATGATTTTTGCTTCTGCTTATTTTCGGACAGAGTTTCCCCTTACACGGATATAAATTCTGATCCCCTCCGTTAATCCTTAACCGCTATTTATACCAAAATCCTACCTATCTAGTCCTAGCTAACATTATGTATTCCTAATTTTCTTATGCTAACTATTCTAAAGGCTATCCCTATCTTTATGTAACCTATCCTATTCTATCTTATTTCGTTATACAACTACCAATTATTATTATTATTCTAAAGGCTATCCCTATCTTTATGTAACCTATACTATTCTATCTTATTTCGTTATACAACTACCAATCACGCTCTTCTCTATTAAATACTAACAGACTAACAAATACAAACGAACCTATGTCTAACTATAATTATTTTACTATAATCTAACGTACGTACTATAATAAACGTAGTAAACCATAATCTAATATTCATCTACAGCCTGATAAAACGTTGCTTTTACTTATCGAAGTAACTCTTTCGAACTTGAGGTACTCCATTTCCAACAAGAGATAGATCGCTTATCTGTAGAGCTTCTGATAACTGAAGACAGAGTACACGCTTGAAACAGATAGTAATAACGTGGCACACACATCCAAAGCGAAACTTCATGAGTGGTTCTGAGGAGGTCGAGTCATCTTGTTTGATGAGATTTTCTACACCAAATCTGGACTTGGAATTCAAACGATCGTAGACTTAAGTTTGATACCAGAATAATCTAAATGGAATTTACGGGCTGTTTCGTCCGGTGACATTCTAGTGCCATGTCCTTGTTAATTTATTCAGCAATCCAAGAGACTTTTAGACAGAAAACTTAAGGAAAGGATAAAAGCTTTGAATCTGCGTATAAGAGGAAACGTTTATCTCGGGGACTGCCTGTACATATGTAGAATTGTCGTAGTTGTTTGTTGTACCCTACAAATGCAGTAAGAGTTTGCAATAGAACAACACACAAAACTAATTCATGATTTTGACCACCACCGAGCCGCAGTGTGCCCATGAAAACTATTTGGCTTTCCTTTTCGCGCTTTGCGTCTCGCTCGTTCGCCAACGCCGTCCTGTCATGCATCTCGCTTTCGCTATGCCGCTTACCAAACGCACACACCCGCATACATACGCTCAACCGTACGCATACAGCTGGGCCAAAGGCGACCGCAGTGTTATTGTTTGGCTCCTAGTGTGTGACCGAAAAGGGGTTGTTGTTTTGTTTTAACCGTCTAGTGATTTGCCTCCATCGTTCGCTGATAGGGGTGCACGCCTTGTAGGGACCGTATTTACCAAGAAAACACTGGACAATTTTGCGGTCTCCGCCATTGCGTTATTATTAGCAGGGCGCACAGTGATCCTGTTTTTTTTTGCTTTTTTGTTTGTTTGGTCCCGCCGAATGGGGACCGCAATCGGTCAACGGTTTTACGGTTTGCGAACAATGGCGCTACGGTACGGAGCAGTCTGTGTGCGGATGGGAGCGAATCCCTAAAGTAAGTCCCTTGTGTGGTGAATTCCAGGATATATCGCACTGGATCATAGTGCGTTGCGGTGCGTTTCCGTGTGTAGCTGTGTGAGTGTTTGTGTGCGAATTTAAGACTGCAGCATCAAGCGGTCCATCCCGCAAACAGCAATCAATAGCGACGCTGCTGCCGTTTGCCGTAATCGTGCTGCTGCTCCAAAATGCCCAAATCAATAGCAGGTGTTAGGTAATGGATCGTGCGCCCGATCACGGCACCGAACCGACACCGCAGAGCATCTGTGCGGGGTGAACGTCAGCCTTTCAAATCTTCCAACCGGCGGGTACGGTGTCGATATCTCCGTGTATCCACGACACAGAGTATGAGTACGCCAAAAAACCCATTAAACCGGGTTCCGATAATTGCTTTTGTTCTGGTCATATCTGTGCCACATCCAAGTACGAACGAATACGGTGCAGCCGTACGTAGACTGGAGATGACATCCGGCAAAGGGGTGCTCTTTTGATGTTCCTGGTTGAGGAACTAAAACCAGTTTGCAATGCAACTTCGTGCCCTTTCAATACTCCAGTGACTTTGAACTGCTTCCGCAATGGGAAGTAGCACGAGCGGGCGTTACATTTCCGGCTCACCAATGGCGGGCGTCTATCCCTGCGGATCAATAAAGCCATTCCACACTCGACAAGGGCAGCAGGATCACTCACCTCAGCCGCTTGTTGTTGAGAGGATTATACATATATTACAATCCGCCTTTTGCGTGCTGATTACTGCCCCGAGTGTCGAGAGTGGCGTCGCTGGACAACCAATTCTTCCCGCGAGGTTTTGTTGGCGAGCAGATGCGCAATCGCAATCCCACTCGTGAGCGGTGCATTGTGCCCGATATTGGAAATTCTCGCAGCGATAGCAGCTTGGCACTCGAGCGGCTGGAATTGTTATAATCAATTGTCTGATAAGATCCGAGCCGAGGTTGTATATATTATTATAAATAGTGGACATTAGACATCTCCATTAGTTCACCCGACCCGGTGACAGTGGGCTGTTGTCAGCTTGAGCGGAGCACCGTACAATTAGTCTTCCATCAAGGTCCATCCATCGGTTCTAACAATATCAGCAAGTTCCAGGTGAGTGATCGTGAAGAATGGTAGTTCTCCGCGCATTCTGTATTTTTCGTTTGTTTTGGAGCGAACCTGAACGAGGTCTCCGACATGTCTGGGTTAGGAATGGAAATGTATTTACACAACCCACATCGGGTTCCAACACCCTAAGGCCAAGGGCACAACTATAGGGAATGCTAATGTGAAAACTGATCAGTGCAAATGCGCGCATGTGTTGGGTACGCTGGGTCACCGCATATGGCACGTTGGTACGCAATGAGAGCATGGCCAACGTGATCGGACACCACCGAGACATTTCACATGTGCTCTGGTGGGAGAAATATGGGACATGCGTATTACCAACCTCCCTCCACCCCCCCTAGCACACGATCGTCTACGTTGACGTCTTCAGCACAATCTACAGTGGCGGATACAAAAACCTACATCGAAGACCGGAAGAGACCGGAAGCTCTCTTCACTCTTCCGTGCTAGCGTTGCGTTGGGAGTGTTGACTCTCGACCAGAACTATCCCGCGGCACAATTCCAAACATCCAAAGCTGTATCGCACCGATACGGGTGAGCGCCGTTCTCCCTGTCCATCACTGTCCGGTGGTGCATGTGGTAATCTCAGGTGGAATCGCGCATTACATAATACACGTCCAGCGATACTCTGCTGGTTTCTTTTTCTCTGCATTTCGAACACGAACTCGCTCGACTAATAATAGCGGGACGTTGGTGCTACGGTGGTGTTGGTATCGGTTTACCACCGGGCTCCACTCCACTTGGCGGTCTGGTTTTTTGGTTTCGGCATTTGGGAACCTGGTGGAGGGAGCGTGACCGTGTGTTAAATATTCCGGAATATTGCATTCAGCTGGACTATTGGAGCAGCGATTGTGTGTGATTGCGTTCGCTCAGTGGTGATGTTTTCGCGTGCAAATGATGCGGTATCTGCCTAGAAACCGGGAAGACCTCCAATGAGATGCTGCACTGATAATGAAGATGTCGTGCTAAATGAAATGCAGTTGCAATTGGCTGCTGTCCAAAGGGAAAGAAGGGAGTATAATAACGCTGGTGAGGTGACGTTCTCCCAACAATAGAGCTGCTTTAGGATGTTACGGTACACGATTACATACCATGTGCAGTTGGTTCTGCGGTCATCACGGAGGGTGAAAGTCTCCGCTGTCTGTGGCTGATGTCAGCGCAAATCTCTATGTAATTTGCACGACCAGTACCGGAAATTACATCTCGCCGCGGTGTATATCTGTGCGCACCGATCGGGAGTGTGTCGTCCCTTATCAGCAACCCAATCGGTTGTTCGTGCTAGTCGCATCGGTTGTTGACATGTGTTTACCCGTTCGAGCGCACTCCGTCCAGCTTTATCATCTCGCCTTCTCTCGGTTGAATGTAGCCAGTGGTAGTTCGTGATCCCCTGGGGAAAGGAAGCTGCAATGCGTATCTAACAACGGTTATCGCTATCGAACCGGAAACATACGACGCGAACGAAACGGGGGCAGTGTAGCAAAACAAAAACACCTCCGAGATCCTCGGTACGGGCATGATTTGCATGTGGAATATTAGCGCTGCCCGTTGGTATACCGTCGGTCAGTTCGCAATAAACAGTTCACACCAAAAGTTCACATTTCTTTGTTTTGTTTTGCTCTTTTTCCCTTCCCGTTTTTAAGGGTTTTATTTTTATCCCAGCGTCCCAGCGGAGCATCCAACAATCAAAGAAGCGCCGCTATGCCGGTTATCGACACGATCGGCACCAGATTGGTTTCATCAACGCAGTAAACACCCCGAACGGAGGTGTAACATCCGAATCTAGGCGAGGGTTTTGGACGGACCTTCCGCAATAAACCTCTAACAAATCAACCAAGCAACGGTGTGTGAAGAAGCGGACAAGCAGTTGGGAGTGAGAACCGGGCATCCGGTGACATCCATCAAGAGACCGCCCTCCGTCATCAAATGGATCGACGACAGACACCTCGTTGCAGTGGCGTAATGTCGCGTTGGCTGTTACTGGCCATTCTAGCGCTAACGCTCACCGTTTCGACCGCATACAAAGTCGGCGTGGGTAGAGCAGACTGTACTGGACCGTCGGTGGAAATCACGTTTGTAAGTAACATTCTCCAGTTTCTCTCAAATAGCCATTAAAAACAATGTATCAATTGTAGCGCAGAGGATTGTTGCAGATCAAAAGAATTTCATGAGGAAGTATAGAGCTGCTGTTCTCCATTCACTTTCTCAATATCTGATCCATTGCTTTACAGATGCCATCTTTGATGTTTAAGCCATCCTAGACCCTTTTGATGAAACTACTGAAGTTGATTCCTCTTTAAAGACACTACAAAAGAGATCGAGAGTTCTTTGTTTTTCTTTAGAGTTTCAGCTATTTTGCTAGATCAAACGAATTTCTTGAGGAAGGATATAAGCTGTTCTTCATTCACCTCCGCAATATCTGATCAATTGTTTGTCAGATATTGTCTTTGAGGTTTTAGTCATTCTAGACCTTTTTGTAGGAACTGCGGAAGATGATTCCACTTCAAAGACATCAGAGAGGTCGTCTAAGATCCAAAGAACTTCTTGAGGAAGTATAGAGCTGTTCTCCATACACCTCCGCAATATCTGATCAATTGTTTGTCAGATCTTTGTCTTTGAGATTTTAGTCATTCTAGACCTTTTTGTAGGAACTGCGGAAGATGATTCCACTTCAAAGACATCAGAGAGGTCGTCTAAGATCCAAAGAACTTCTTGAGGAAGGATATAAGCTGTTCTTCATTCACCTCCGCAATATCTGATCAATTGATTGTCAGATATTGTCTTTGAGGTTTTAGTCATTCTAGACCTTTTTGTAGGAACTGCGGAAGATGATTCCACTTCAAAGACATCAGAGAGGTCGTCTAAGATCCAAAGAACTTCTTGAGGAAGTATAGAGCTGTTCTCCATACACCTCCGCAATATCTGTTCAATTGTTTGTCAGATCTTTGTCTTTGAGATTTTAGTCATTCTAGACCCTTTTGTAGGAACTTTGGTTAATTGTTTAAAAGATGTCGTTTTTGAAGTTGTAGACCATTTTAGACTCCTTTA
Organism: Anopheles moucheti; assembly: GCF_943734755.1. NCBI lineage: Eukaryota > Metazoa > Arthropoda > Insecta > Diptera > Culicidae > Anopheles > Anopheles moucheti. Next base: position 9,045,361 of record NC_069142.1, read on the forward strand.
TTGGATTTACTGATGTGGACCACACTCGGGAGCAATTCAGTTTTTGATACCGTAAAGACTTTACAAAGCAGATTAAGAATCCTCTCTTGGCTTTATATCTTTGGCTATTTGAGTTGTAAACTTCGCTGAAATAACACGTCAGTAACTGGTGTTCTTTTCTTCCAGATGGGCTATGCGCAGGTGACGCAACGTGGCACCGGAATACATTTGCGTCAGTATGCGCGATCGTTCGTAATCGAGGACGAACCCGACAGACGGGTCGTGTTCGTCAGTGTGGACGCGGGCATGATGGGCCACGCGGTCAAGCGCGATGTGCTGGCGGTGCTGCAGAAGAAGTACGGCCAGCTGTACACGCACGAAAATGTCGTCATCAGCGGTTCGCACACGCATTCAACGCCGGGCGGCTTCCTGATGTATCTGCTGTACGATCTGACGTCGCTCGGGTTCGTGCCGGAGACGTTCAACGCGCTCGTGCACGGCATTGCGCAGAGCGTGATCCGGGCGCACAACAACATGGTCGATGCGCGGATCTACGTCGCGGAAACGGAGGTGCTGGATGCGAACATAAACCGCAGCCCGAGCGCGTACGAAAACAACCCGGAGGAGGAACGGGCCCAGTACCGGCACAACGTGGACAAGACGCTGGTGCAGCTGCAGTTTGTGCACGGTCGGGATGGTACACCGTTCGGTGCGATCAACTGGTACGCGGTGCATCCCACCTCGATGAACAACACGAACCGGCTCGTGTCGAGCGATAACGTTGGGCTGGCGGCCGTACTGCTGGAGCAGGAGCGCAATCCCGGTGCGCTGGTCGGGAAGGGCGAGTTTGTGGGCGCATTCGCGTCGAGTAATCTCGGCGATTCGTCGCCGAACATTGAGGGGCCGAAGTGTGAGAAGACGGGGCTGCCTTGCGACGTGCTGACGTCCTCGTGTCCGTCCGGTGCCGGTGCCTGCTTCGCGTCCGGGCCCGGTCGCGACATGTTCGAGAGTACGGCAATGATTGCCGATCGGTTGTATCGGGCCGCGGCCGGGTTGCTCGGTACGGCCAACACCAAGGCGCGCGAAGTGACCGGCCCGATCGGGTTCGTGCATCAGTACATCGATATGACGACGGCGGAAACGGTCCATTTCGATCGGGCCACGCGTACGATGGCACGTGTGCGCGGCTGTCTGCCGGCGATGGGATACAGCTTTGCCGCCGGTACTACGGACGGGCCGGGTGCGTTCGACTTCCAGCAGGGCACGATCACGGACAATGTGCTGTGGAACGCGGTGCGCGACTTTATCGCCGAACCGACGCAGGACGATAAGGAGTGCCAGGCGCCGAAACCGATCCTGCTGGCGACCGGGCGGGCTCGGTTCCCGTACGATTGGCAGCCGAAGATCGTGCCGACCCAGCTGCTGGTCGTGGGTGACTTTGCGATGGCGGCCGTACCGGGCGAGTTCACGACGATGGCGGGCCGTCGGTTGCGCACCGCAGTGGCCCGAGCGTCGGTGGCGGCCGGTGGCCGCGATCTGCAGGTCGTTGTCGCCGGGCTCTCCAACATGTACACCAGCTACATCACCACGCCGGAGGAGTACGAAATACAGCGGTACGAAGGGGCCTCCACGCTGTACGGACCGCACACGCTGACGCTGTATCTGGAGCAGTACAAAAAGCTGATCGGTGCGCTCGTGCGCAACGAGTCGGTACCGGCCGGACCAACGCCACCGTACGAGGACGACAAGCAGATCTCACTCACGACCGGTGTCATCTTCGATTCGCACCCGCTCGGCAAAGACTTTGGCGATGTGAAGGTACAGCCGGAACCGGTGTACGCCCACGGTACCACCGCCAGTGCCGTGTTTATTGCGGGCAATCCGCGCAACAATCTAATGCACGACAAAAGCTTCTTTACGGTCGAGCAGCAGCAGATGGACGGCAACTGGAGTGTTATCGCAACCGATGCCAACTGGGAAACGAAGTATGTGGCGAGTTCGATCGCTTTCCGTTGGTGTGTTACCAATACTGATGAATGATTCGTCTTTTTTTTTTTCTTTTAGATTCCGCTGGGAACGGACCTCCACCATACTAGGCTTTAGTGATATTGAATTAAGCTGGATGATTGGACCCACCACACCGGAAGGAACGTACCGGATCCGACACTTTGGCTACTACCGATACATCCTCGGCGGTGTTTACCCGTACGTGGGCGTTACAAATACCTTCACCGTGGAGCAGTAGTGGTAGTGTACGTACACGGGCACAGAGATTGTCGCCATACTAGTAACGAAATCGGTTGGAAGATAATCGATAGGAATGCAAAACATTGAAAGCAATTAGGCAAAACCGCAATGACGTTAAAATATCGACACCCAGTGAATGTTGTTTTCTTTCTTAATTGCTAAGGTAATTGAAGCGAACAAAAGTAGCGGCAGCATTGAGTGATGAGAAACAAAAAGTAAAGAAAACATTCCATACCTACTTTGTAACCAAATAGACTAGTCACTGAATATTCGCGTTTAGCTAGAAATTATTCTTCGATTTTGAATTTTTAGATTAAAACCAATACCTACCCTTAAACTGTTTCCTGTCGTTGTTTTTATGTGTTTTTTTTTTATTTTTGCATGTGAACTTTTTAACATTAAATTACCTCTAAACGAGACTCCATTTTTCTCCATTGTGTTCGTTGTGCGAAACAAAAGCTTCAAATGTGGAGCTTTTTTATTCAAGCTTCACAATGAAAAAAAAAGCTTCAACGTTTTCGACGAAAATGCGTTCACAACACAAAAGATTTTCGATGGGAATTTACGATGGAGTTTTTTCCTGCAATTGGAAATGGAAAACTGTTTGGAAGATCAAGAAAGATAAAAACTTAAAGAAATTACAATACAACGTTGGCATGGAATAATAATGGAACAGATTTTATCATATTGTTAAAGTGCATGCTAGCGTATTGTGCTTTAACAGGCGTGTCAAACACTAACACCTTTTATAACGATTGTTCCACAATTTTTATGTTATCATTTTGATAATCATGGAACGTTTTCGTTTCTATTTAGATTAGATGCTCATGCTGCTGGGTTGAAGAATTTTTTTTTTAACTGTTTACAATAATTACTTTATTACAATTACTCCAAATATACATATAACCGAGTATGCCCGGGATAAGGCAAATTGCAAGGAGGAAATGCCTTGCAAAATTGTACACCACTCAACATTACGGTGTCGATAATACGGCGAAAGCCGTCATGATGGAAATATAAATAAATAATTAATTTTGTGTTTTTTTATATTTTAGAACATAAAATATAAGACGGGACCTTTTAATCGATGGACGTTACCACGAGATACAAATACTTTACGTGTGATTGTAAAGATTCCTTAAGACGCTGGAGACAACGAGACGACTCACCTTAGGTAGGACGACAATTGATGTTATAATTTGGTGATTCTAATTCTGTTGCACATTTGTGTCTTATTTAATTAGGAAATCAGTTTATTAACTTCGGGCTTCAATGTCCTTGACCTATTTTGATTATTTCTCTATTATGTTAATTTTTTTTCGCAGGTATTGCTCACAGTTTAGCATGTTTATATTTCTGTGATTCTTGGTCATTTTCGTAATTTTGAATTCTTAGGGCTACATTGACTGTTTGACTGCAAGCTAATTAATTAAAAATGTTTGCAAAATTATAACATTTAGCAGGTATGCTACACTATCTTCAATTCACACTAAATACCTTTTGTTATAAATAGTTTGTTTACATTTCTTAAATATGGGTATAAAATATAGGAAAACATTTGAAAAATAAGGTTTGTATGGCATTTAATAATGAATAAGTCTAATTAATTTTGATGGAATTTGTCGTTTAGTATACAAAAAGCATAACATTTCCATCATACTGACATAATTATTTAAACAAAGTTTTATATAATACACAGGTGCTCAATTCGATGGGCACTCTTTACTGTCGAAATATGTGAGACAAGAATAAGTTCATGCCGGTGAAGAACGTTTGACAACCCTGCGCTTAATATCCTACCGATTCATCATTTCCAACCGTGCTCCTGTATACGTAGACCTGTGTTAGGAAGTTTTCACGAAATAGTCTACCAAATTATTAGCATTTTTGCTTGCGCTGATGGTGAGGATATTATTTTTGTAGTGAAAGAGAATGGTAAATGCAATAAGAAATTGATGAATTCAATAAACATAAAAATGCGAACGATTAGTTGTACGAACGAAAGAAAGGAAACAGAAAAAACACACACACACACACCGGCAGGAAGGTTGTCTACCTTACGTCAATATGAAAATTCATAACCCACTGATAACGATCGGCATCGCAAAGGGTCCAGGGAAAGGGGTGGGAGGGTAGATTTTATCGTCCGCCCGAACCAATCATTTCCGTCATGATTCCGTCCCCCTGGTCGGACCCGCTTGTTTCAGCCTCCACCGGAGATGGGGGTGATTGATAGGTTACAGTTTATTGGGATTTTGTACTCCATCGACGCGGTGGAAAAGGGAACAAATATGACAACGGCCAACAGGAGCAGTGTGGAAAATACGTGGCAAAGCCATAACTCTACCGCCATATGCAAATCCGGCAAACCGGAAGCAACCGGGCATTTGTGCACAAGCTGCACATAAAATAATAAAACAAAAAACAACCAAATAAATGGTGTGACAGCAGCAGCAACCAACAGCAAAAATGAAGTAATAAACGACCAAACAGCAACTACAAAATGGAAGACAAAATTGAAACATGGCTGGGCGGAGTGGCGCGTTGTGGGTGGGAAGAGCAACAACCCTAAAACAAAAAAAAAGGGTTTACCTTCGGGTGACCCTTCGACGTTTAGCCACACACACACACACACACACATAGTGCTGCCAATCAAAGGCAATATATATATAGCAAAAACATATATAGTACGCAACAAGCGAATATGGAAAAAATTGCAACAAACCGCAACAATTGGCTTAATTTTTAATAGCCTAATACTAATGGGTAATCGGGCCGAGTTATGACGGAAGGGCTCTACCCTTTTCAATGCGTTATGCGATCGTTAGAAAACGAAGAAAAAAAAGCAACGAAAAAGGAAAAAAAACAAAATAATAAACGGCACACACACACGGAGAGAGTGAATCGTTCCGCCATTATAGCAGAATCGTTCAATTCAATCAACGTTGTCCGTAATGTCGTTGTCTCGTGCGCAAGGTTGTAAAAATGATGCTTTAATTTACTACCCTGACTATCTCTCTCTCTCTCACTTACGAATCACCTCCCTCCCCTTCTTTTCTTCCCGCTAGAATGTGAACGACCAGTACGATCTGTTTGAATTCTTCAAAGTCCGTGTTGAGCGCGTCCGGGACTCCAGTGATTCTTTGGCCCAGGTATATAAATATGTATATTTAATAATAATCTAATATTTACAGCAACACCGCATTGTCTGTGTGCAAAAAAAAAAAATGTGCCTCGGAGCACCCGACGGCACCCATCGCGCAGTTGAAGACCTGTCATTACTAACTAAAGACCCACCATTACCACACTCGCTGGTGCGCTAATGTATAATTAAAGTAGTAAGCTTCTTAAGTAAACGTGTCGAAGTGCAGGATGTAGCGTTAAGATGTTGCGAAGATGTGTAAGTGCGGACCGTCCTTTGGGTTGATAAGGGCGGGCGGTGTCCCTGCGAGAGTGGTTCCAGTGACAGTGACGGGACTCATTCGAGCACATCCTTGTATATGTATCTCTTCCACTCACTTACTTTCTCTTTCTCTCTTTCTCTCTCTTTCCAGTCATACTCTACGAAGAGTACACCTGTACGATATGTCGTTACGCTCGGCGACGTCTTCGAGATCTGGTTTTTTGCCACTTGCCACATCCACGTCATGTAAATCTGAACTTTCTCTCGCGTTCGCTCCATCTCTGTCTGATCGGGTGCCCTTAGAACACACAAGAGTCAGCGTGTACTTCGGAGATGTGTCTAACGTTAGTTGATAGGAGGTAGGAAAAGGTGAAGGGTGGAGAAGGATAAAGTAACAATACGAGCCAATGCTCTCGGTGTGGTGTTTTGTCCCACATTAGCAGCAGGAGGCGTACGAGATGGTCACGATTCTGTCGCATGTTATGTAACGGGTACGAATGTTCCACCGGCCTGACAGTGGCTGACACGCGGAAAACTGATGACGCTCCTGAAACAGCATTCGGTATCTTATTCCCTCTCTCTTTCTTTCGTCCTATAATTCCCTTCTTCAATCTGGAAACGGATGGGTAAAAGTAAGAAATATTTCATACCACGTTCTGCAAACCACCATTTCCTTTTGCTGGTGAGAACAAGAGATACACGTCACTCCATCTCCAACGGCTCACTCTCACTCTCACGATCGAGAGATCAGAGTCGGGCACTCGCTCTCCCCAGTGCGTAACCGAAGCGCGCGTGTGTGTAAAGCGAACAACCACAACCACACATCACCATTCCATTGCGATAACGTTTTTGCTCATACCCACCATCCCCCTCCGTTCCATTCCCTCTCTCTTCCTTCTTGTCCGGTGTTTGTATTGGTAGCCGCAACCGAAACGCACACGACACAGTTTTCACTTTCTCCAATGAGAGACACCGAAGCGTTACGCGGGCATTAAGCATCCTGTACACGATGTGCGCCCCAAACAGCGCAAAAACGCGACAATGTTTCCGCGTCGAGCATCAAGCGTAAGCTTCTTCCCATCCAAATCCAAAAAGAAACCACCAGCGTGCGTTATATATGTGTATGGGTGTGTGCGTGTGTGTGTTTAATACGGAGAGAGCAGAAAAATTCTCTCGTTGGAGCAAACTTGCCGCCAGATGAAAATAAATGCAAAACCCTCCAAAGTGAGATCCAACCACCACTCGGTAACGTGGGTCCGGATTGAAGCGAAGCAAAAATTCGCAGTTTAAGCACAGGGCACAACAAGAAGTTCGGCAGGTCAGTCCACATCGGTGCCAGAAGGGTGATCGAGTGTGTGTGTGTGTGTGCGTGTTTGTGTGTGTGTGTGTGTTTGCTTAGCTTTTTTCAAACTAAACCAGTAAGGCAGACCTCTCCCTTTCACCCCCCATAATTCCCCGAAAAATTTAGGGATTGATAAGGCAAACTGCTGCGTGTGTAGAGTCGTGGACGCATTCAACTACCTTACCGTACCGTTCAAATATATCAAAGCAAATTACAACAAAACCCTCCCCCACTCCTACCCCACAGAGGTTTTAAGCCGTCGGTGCTTATTCTTAAGGGGTCATTTTTCGACATTCAATCCAAAAAAAAAACAAACCGAAAGCAGAAGGTGTTTGGCGGGTGTCGACAGTCGGACCGAAATGTGTGCAGCAAACTGTCGCACGTGTGTGTGTGTGTGTGGTTTGTGGAAGGGATGTTTGTTGTTGTTGCGACAAAATATCAAACCAAAGCCTTTGCAAACTATCAACCCCAAAATCGCACTCAACAGCCAAAAAAAAAACTGGCCAGCAGCAGTAGCGGCACGTACTAGTGCCTCGGTGCGTAAGTAAAAGTTTCGTGCGGGGGCGTTACAGTAGTACGCCTTTGTCGCGCTACCTGCGTCCCACAAAACAATCGTTTGTTGAGGTCTCTTGCTCTCCGGGTGTGGAGAGGGAAGCAACCCTTAGACTCGAGACCCACCCTAGCTGTCACTGTTCGGCAAATGGACACACAGCCACTAGAACAAAACAAGAAACGAAAAGAAAACAGCATATGGTGGAACGCTATTCAACACTTTTGAAGCACTTTCTGATGTCATTAGGTACCGCTGGGCAATTTGCCCAGAGTGGTACGCTTTTGATCTAGGTGCAGCAAGTTTTGTTTGATGTAATGGAGAAAAAAAAAATGGAGCGAGAGAGGGGGGATGGAGTAGAAGGGTCGGAGACCCTACCTGAAAGAGAAAATGTCCCTTTAATTGATAACGCACCGAGTACACTGGGTACATGGGTACAATTCAGGCTCAGCACAACGTCACGGAGCAGACTCTCAACCACATTAATCCGCCCCAAACCCGGAGAGAGTTCGTCGCCCAATTTTCTCTTACCTTTTGTGCCACTTTGACGCGTGCTTTCATGGCACGCTTTCTTCGCTGAGCACATCTGGAAGGTGCACACCTCGGATGAGAGTGTTCCAGATATCCTCATCCGGTGCTCTCTTCCGCTCACCAACCAAGGGTTGGAAAAAAAAATGGGAAAACTTGCCCCAACTTCACCCAACACGCGCAATGTTGCAAAATGGTGACCGCGTGGTGTGTTTAATGTTCTTAACAATGTAATTCTAATTAGTTTATTATGGAAGAAGCTAATTATGGAGACGTTGTACATTATTAGATATATTTATTTGCAATTTCTTTGAGCAATCTCAGTATTCCGCTGCCCTGTGGTGCAAGTAATAAGAGCGGAAAATAATAATACAGAAAAAAAACACACAATACATCCATTGTATTGTTTACCTCATTCGGCTACACAACAGGCGTTAGCACTCACGAGAGCACTGCTGTGCTGGTTGAGTGTCCCCTTTCCTTGAGGACATCGCTTAACGAGCGGCGAGAGAGAATCTGCAAACCCCGCGACTGAGAGACTGGCCCTATTATCAGGGTTTGCTGCTGATATGGAAGAGGCACGTTACATCAACACGCGGACAATTTCTGCCACTATTTAGACTACTAATCGATGTGTGGTGTGCGCTTCTTTTCTGCCATTTACCCAAGGAAAGATGGTGGTGTGATATGGTTGCGAAAATGGTGATACCTTATGGGCAGGTTCTGTGGATGATTTCGATGATGAAGAATCCACACCCATCGGGGCGCTCCTTTTTTTACCAACAGACCCAACAAACTTTTCACCTAGTAAAACCGTCACAAGAATTAAACAGACTGGTCAAGACCAGCTACTCAATTTTTATGAAGATTGAGAAAATGTTTCTGTAATGAGGCGAGTAAATATTTGTTTAACTATGGCTGTATACATTATTCACCGTCGAAGGACAGTCTTCAAGTTGACTATTTTCTGCTTCTATTTTTATAAAACTCCACTTTTTTGAAGTACTATGCAAAAGTTTTTTATTTTAATAAAAAAAAATTTTTTAATTGTTTTTGAAATTGGATGGAGGCGCCCGGTGGTTTATTAAAAGTGGTCGATGGAGGCGCCCGGTGGTTTATTAGTAGTCTTTGATGGAGACGCCCGGTGGTTCAATATCTTTCCCAAACACCGTACAGACCAATCCACTGATGGAAAATAAATTTTAAGAACTGTCAGTAATGGTAAACCCAAGTAACTAATCATTAAATATATAAAACAATTGTTTTATTTATGCTGTATCGCACACTACATTTCAGCTATCCTTCTTCTCATCCTTATTTTAATGTATTGTTGCTCTTTTCTACTGGCAGGTGTATGAATGACAGGTCGGCTAGCAGACAGCGCGCGGCGCACATGTGGAATGCAGTGAGATAGACAGACTTGTGCACGAAAGCAGAAAGTAGAACAAAAAAAAACACTTCAATTGACATGCGAACAAGTGCAAAATAAAATCAAAACTCACACACCGGAAGGAAACAAAAGAAGAAGCAGCAGAAAAAGAAGAATCGAGAAAAATAAAACCCAAACAAATACAACAAAACACCATTGCAAAAAAAAACAAACATTTAAACGTACCATTCAATTTAATGAGCATTAGTCTCGCTTAGGCAGGGGACAACCACTGACAAAGAGCAAATAAGCAAATAACATTTACTAGAAATAAACGACAGCAAAATAATCGTATACACCTAATCTAATAACAATCAACTAAACAACAAAACAAACAAAAAAAATAATTCGCAAAAAAAAACCAAACCAAAAGTGTAACAAAAAGCACAAAGCAAACGAAAGCAAACAAAACCAAACCAAACACAAGGGAATAATAAAGCAAATATAAACACGTTTCGTAAAAGCAAATAATTAAATCAGGAAATCAGGAGGAACAAAGAGAGCGAGAGAGAGAGTGTAAGGGGAAGCGGCTACTAAGTGGGTTCGTTTGTCAGCGCGCAAGATGACGCCCCAAACCCCGCAACCGAACAAATACAAAGCAAAGCAATAACCTAACATAATAGCAAACAGCAAAAACAAAAACCTAGGTTTATCAGATGACTCACCTATTTACGAGTTGTGTGTGTGTTTTTCGAGTGTGTGTGTGTGTGTCTGTTGGTGGACGTAGTAACGTTGCGTGAAGTGACACCGAACAAATCGTGTGCGTTTTAGTGTGTGCTAGATAAACTGCAGGTGATCCTGAGGTGGCGTGTATATGTGTGCGCGTGGCTCGAAAGTAGCCCCGTCTGTCTGAGCAGTAGAGGAAAAACAACAACAAAAAAAAGCTCCCTCTCCTCCCGCAACCAAAACCCCTGCTAACCTCAAAGCGAAGCAGCGCGCGCCCAATGGCGACCGTTTCGGGTGCGTTTACCGTGCGCCAGTGTGTCGCGGTTGTCGGTGCGTGTTCGCGACCAAGCAATCACAGTTAGTGTTCATGCCGTTGTCCGCGTTTATGGTGCTAGGTTTGACGCTGCGGAAGTGCCCGGCCCAGTGCGCGAAATGAGGATTGCAGCCGGACAAGCTGGTAGCAAGTGTGCGCAGTGCAATAGCAGGTAGTGCCTAGACCATCGATCGCTTCGCGATCGAACCAACACCTACACGAGCACCACCTGCACACCGGCAAAACCACTGCATAGCGCGCGCTGCGGGTCTTGCGGTGTGTGCGTCGTCGTGTCCGAAGGCTTCCGTCGCAATCAAAATCTTCACGCCTCAGAGCAGCTCACGGCAACCGAAAACCGTTGTTCCGTTGCTTCTAAACCGCCAGTGACAACGGAAGAATAGCCGGGGCAGAGGGGAAGAGTGGGACAGAGCCAAATACACCAAGCAAACATTCTCAGCAAGCAACCAGTACCTACGGAACACTCATCTACTCATCTTCGCGAAGCCTGTTTTTTTCTTGGTTTTCCGCGCATTTCCCACACAGGGGTTGTGCGATAGGTGACAGTGAGGTGTACGCGTAACGCGGTGTAACGCAGTGACAGTTTTCTCCCTCCCACCCTCAACACAAAAAATAAAACGTTTTACACCGAGTGTTCGTGATCGTGTGCGGAAACTGTGCCGGAACATGTCGTCTCAAGTTTCGTGGTTTCACCGGTACCTTCCGCTTGGTCGATGCAAGTTGACCGAACGCAGACTTTCTGGCCGTGGCACGTCGTGGTTGCTGCTCGCGCTCATCCTGATCAGCACACCGGGTAGACTACATTCAACGGCAGCCGACGATCGGGGACTTCACAAACGAGGTAAGGAGGAAGTAGCATTAGGTGCTCGTTAGGTCGATATCCCTGAGTGCTTTAATGGAAGAATAGATCTCCTATAATCCCTCATCATTAAACAGACTCCTCCTTTCATTGAGGTGAAGAGTACTCTCGTTACTTGTTAGCTAGAAGATGGTATCTCAGATGTATAAGATGTTCACGCAATGAGAATGCCTTTTCCATTAGAAAGATGTAATTATTGTTGTTACACTTCTAGACTTCTAGAAGTATTCTTTGGACAACATTGAGGTAAAGAGTACTTTATAGCTTAAAGATCCTGATTGATCTTTCAGATGTCTACGCAATGAGAACTTCACTGTCATAAGAAAAGAGCATTTAATTTTGATATGCTGACAATATCCTCTCTCTCTAATTAGACTCCTCTAATCTAAACACTCTAATTAGACTCCTGGAACTACTTTTGAAATAACATTGAGCTGAAGATTGCTCTCGCTATATTGTAGCTAAAAGATTCTGACTGATCTCTGAGATGTGTTGGATGTCCACGCAATAAGAATGACACTTCCTTAAGGAGAGTGTTTCAAAGTCCTAAAAGATCACTTCAATGAAAGAATAGATATCAAATGTCTGTTGTATAAAATATCTCATCCTTCAATAGACTCCTAGAAGTACTCTTTGGGCAACAATGAGATGAAGAGTATTTTATAGTTTAAAGATCCTGATGGATCTCTCAGATGTCTAAGTAATGAGAACACCACTTTCATAAGAAAAGAACATTTAATATTGATATATTGACAATCTATTGACAATATTTTATCCTTATCTATAACAGACTCGCCAGACTCCTGGAAGTACTCTTTGAACGACATTGAGTTGAAGACTATTCCCGCAATTTTGTAGCTTAAAGATTCTGATTGATCTCTCAGATCTATAAGATATTCATTTAATTATTGAAACTTACTTGGATGTCTCTTCCCCTGAAGGAGTATCCATATCAACTTATCTAGAATCGTACATACAAATAACTAAAGTTCTATATCTAGAATTCTCTGGACGCTATTTTCGATGCCATCAGAAATTCCAGAACATCCGCCCGTCAGATCTAAACGAACACCCTTACGTCACTCGGCATGCAAATGCAAGCAATTCTCCAACGAGTTCTCGAGTTCTGAAAAGTTCCATTGCTCTTTAACTACATTCATACACCGCTGTTGGACATGCATTGCTGGTCGAGAGTGTAGGGCAGATTTTAACATAATTAAATGAGCTCACACTAGAATGCTTGTGGCAGACACCCAGAGGAGTGATCTTGGGATCTGCTCTCTGCCGTGCTATGGATGGATGCTTTGTTTAAACTGGATTGGACAAACCAGACAAACGGAACGTTACAAGCTCTTTGGATATCGTTGTCACGCTGAACGAGCTTGGTAGCTTTCATTGCTGGGTCGTTATTCGTTCGCCCATAATTATGAAACCCTGGAGAGATTTTTGTTTTCTACCCTCGGCCATGTAAAACTTCTCAGAATAGCCTTTGCGAATGAATACTGCTGCCCGATTACTTCGGAAAATCTCTCATGCAGAATGGATGGGACACAAATTTTATAGATCCCAGGGAATTCTAACGAAATGAAGTTATTTGCTGGTTGGTTTTTTGTTGTCGGAATGCAGAGCAGTGTTGGGTTGGGCAGTGAATAATTGTTCGTACTCGCATGCAGTTTTTCGCCGGCATATCACTATTGCAGTGTCCGGCACGAAGCAGTGGGCAAACTTTTCATCAAACATCTCTCATCAACATTGCATCGCACCGGCAGGCTTCGGTTATTTGTGGTGCTCCGTCATGAAATCGTATCCCCAGCCGGCTGTTTTGTGCTTGAAAGGATTCACTGCTGGCAGCAGAGGATGTCCTCTATTTTAACTGTTGATACGCGCTGATGATGTAAACTAATCATCCACGGACCCTCAACTGTGCGGAGGGCTTCAGTGGTCAGTAAAGTTTGCCGTGCGGTAGAATCGTTTCCTGGAGTTTGCGATTTTCCGTGGTAGGGAATAATTGGAAACATTTAACTTTGGCGAAGTACAGCCAACTACGTGGTCAAGCGTAGAGTAGCTAAAGGTAACCGTATCCAGAGCTCCTCGCGGAACTTCATCGGATCGACCAGCAACCGATTAGGTTACCCTAACCTCAACTTTCCGACGCACCAGTGTGTACATTTCGCTCAGTGCGTCAGCACCTGTACGGCGATGAAAAATGTGTAATATCCGCGCGTTTTCTTCCATCCCCGAATACCATTTGCTTTTTTGCATTTCCGGCCAAATGTTGTGATGTGCTCACACTGCCTGTTACCCATCGTGCACGGTTTTGCTCTTTCCGCTCCACCGCGACCGGGTCGACTCCATTAGTACCTTATGTTTTCTGGCCCGTTTTATTTTTATGCTCACATAAATAACAACAAGCGGATAGATCAGGGGTCAGAGTCGTCAGGAACGGCCCGGTACAGCATAGCCTCCAACGTGCGGGAGCGATGTCATACCGGTTAAGCAAATACCGCGAAGAAAAAAGGGGGAAGCAAGTGGGCCCCGGGTAACGCACAGAAGGTGCTTTAAATTTAAACAAAACAACAAGACTCTCGCCGGTACCAGCGAACCGTCCCGCCGTGTCTTCGGGTTGTGTTCGATGTCTCAGACATCAGCGTTCTCCATTTACACGCACATCCATTAGGCGGTTCCCATCAGTCCATCCGTCCACCGTCCGTCCTGGCGATGGGCAGGTGTGAACGAACATTCGGCAAAATGAACAGGGTGGAAAAAAAAACATGGTATCATGTGAAAATCGACAACCTCCAGCACACACCCCGGGACCTGGTACTCATCACTCATCATACCGTGCTAGACCAGGGGGCGTCAACCTGTTTTCGCTATCTGTATGGACAAAGTTTAATTACTGCTTTTCGTTGCCGATTTCAATACTATACATGCAAAACGATGTAAAGTGGCTTAGTATTGAAACGCCTGCAAATATGCAATGCTAATAGTGATGTTTATTTTAAAGTTTTTTTTTTAAATATACACCACATATGCTTGACTCTAAGCAGTGCTGTTTAATCTCATCTTACTGGAATATATAAATAAAAACTAAATAAAATAAATATAAATAACAACAACAGTAAATATTGGAATTTAAAACGAAAAGAAGTGGTGTGATCAATGACCACAACAGGTGAAATAAGAAACCAAGACGGCATTGTAGTCTAAACAACAATTATTTTAAAAAATTAGTAGATATAAAAAGTAGAAATAAAAAATCTTTTGGCGTTAAAAAGCACTTGTTTAAAGAAAAACATAACAATATAAAAGTGCTTTGTTTTAAGCTTAACATATTGAAATCTCAATGAAAATTAATTTCTTTACTGATTTATATAAATATTATTTGTAAAGATAATATTGATAAAGATAACATATAATACATTTCTACTTGCTATTAAAGAAATGAAAACTTTTATTGTTTTAATGTATTTTTAAGGTAACTTAATCAAGTAATATTCAAAAATCCTTCTTTTATTCATGTCGTTCAGTGTAAATAGTGGCCTAAATAGCTTATCTTTTCTTCATGGAGCAAAATGTAAACAAAAAATAATATAACAAACGTAACGATGAGGTAAATAAGTTTCAGTAGAACACAGTTCCACGGTCACGATCGCTTGCCGACCCCTGCACTAGACGAACGCTCCCAGTACCCTGTTCCCTGTTTTGGGAGCTCTCTTTTATTCGCACGCTATGCTGCACTGGCTTTTCCCTCTCATCTCGTGCCACTTTCCATGATCGGTGAGTGTGTGCGTCGTTAGGATAAAGCCAAGATGCGAGATTGATTGGTGCAAACTCGATGTGCTCTACCGGTTTGTGGGGTGGCGAGGGGGTGAAAGGCAGGAATGGGTGGTGGAGTAGTGAGGAGAGACCAACCAAATTGCGGCACGAGAGCCCGCTGTCCCGTGTAGTGTTTGTGCACGGTTACACGTGGGATAATGGATCCTGGCTCTCGGGCTCATTTACATCGGCATGAGCAAATTTTTAGCAAACCCCCGTACAGCACACACGCACACACATACACATTCGCACCACACGAAAGGCGCGTGCGCGTTGGAAAATGGGAAAACAGGTTTTCCAAACCACCGAACGGCCGAACTCTTCCGAACCGTGTGCTAGGAAGCCCCCCCAACCCAGCTAGGACACTTCTCGAGCAAGGTGTTCTGTGAGGGGTTGGGGGAGGAGGTGAGGTGGGGTAGTTAGAGGGGGAAGGAGGGGGGGGATTTCGTCGATATACTTTCTTTAACGTTGGTCGACATTATCTTTATGCCGTTCGTTTCATCCCCTGGAAGCAAAAGCAGCTTTCGGTTTTTTTTGCAGGTGCTGAAGAATGTGTTATGTTTTTCCTTCTTCTCTCACACCCTAAAGCACTGCCTGCCGTACTCTACTTTCTGTTTTAGCAAAAAGGATCTGGCTGGTTTTTTTTTCTATTTTTTTTCTAATTCCTACTCACTCCTTTTGGACGCGAGCAAGAAAGAGAGGAAGTTTATGTGTGTTTGTATGTATGCTGTTGTGAGTGTGAGGGTGTGTGTGTAAATGAGAGAGAGAGAACGAAAGTGCATTTATCCAGAGAGGCACACAAACACAGATGCGACGAAAGCCTGGCCGTGTTAGTAGGTCAGTGAGATGAACGCACAGTCAGCCAGCCAGCCAGCCAGCCAGTCAGCTCAGCAGCGCTTTTGACCGACTGGCCCCGGAAATAACCTTTCCCACTCGCACACGCGACCAACTGTGACGTACATGCGTACCACGTCCGGCCACCGTGTGCACCGTGACCTTACCAATCGCTGTACATTTATGCTTTCGGCAAGCCTGGTTCGGCCAGCCGGGCTGAAGCAGACGGCGCGCATTTTCCATTGCGAAACACACAAAAACAAACTCAAAACAAAAACGAGAGGAAAAAAAACAAAACGCTACTCGGACAATAGTAATTTGTGTAATTTTTATTACTTTGCATAATAAAAAATGTTGCCCCGACCAGGGCCGGAAGCATCTGGCCGCCCGCTTTGTCTGGTGTGGTTTATGTTGCCATCGCAGCATCCTTCGTTATTTTTTATGTTGTGGCACGCGTTTGATTGATTTATTTATTGGTTTTATTACATTTTTAACGTCTCGTTGCCGTTTTATTATTTTTTTATTGATTTATTTATTTTAAAGATAGTTTAGCTTAACTTAAGCGAAGCGTTTGGTTAAGAGTTTGGTACTCTTTTATTTCGCAAAATCTTTCAATGTATTTTTAATGCTCCTTTCTCTTTCACCAATACCTCCCTTTCTTCTCTCTCTCTCTTTCCTTTTTCTTTTTCACTTTTTCTCTCTCTCTCTCTTGCGCTTCAACACACACACATGCAGAACACTTTCAGCTACGTGCCGATACAATCACGAGCACGTGCACACGCACACACCGCACATTTCTTAGATTTAAATATCTCCTTGCTCACTTTCACCCCCCCCCCCCCTCCCCCTCCCAATCAAACACCCCATCGGTATGGAACGATTTGTGTGCCGAAAATTCGTCATAAAACATGTACCTAAGACTGTGCGCTATGTATAAAATGGGCTCCCGGTGTACAGTGTTGGTTTCGTCTTCGAAGCCTTTTGTTGCCATTGTGTTGATGGCTTCTTCTTACCCTTCTTACCTGTTTTTCTTCTTCGGTGTTGTAAACACACAAACGAAGCAAAAAAAAAACGTCATTACAAAAGAATACGTGGGAAAGCAGGCCAAATAAGGCGACGTTCTTTAATGGGTGGGTGCGCCTGGTCGCTTGTAGACAAATTTGGTCCTTACTGTACACACGCACACTCACACAATTTTGTGGTACAAATATGTGCAATGGGATGTGCATTGTTTTGTTTGCTAACGAACATCTTTCCCCAAACAAAGCGACCCCCAGCAGACCAAAAACAAAACAAACAAGAAGAAAACAAAGAAGAAGGGAAAATATTCATGTACAGTGTAACACTTTCATCCCCAAACCTTCCCCCCTTCCCACCCTCCAACCCCCGACGACCCGTAGAAAAAAAAACTACAAACCCAAAGTATTGAAGGTTACATGGTAAACCCAATCGACAAAAACCACCGAACAATTTACTAGCTTGCTGTACCAAAGCGAAGCTAGAGCGAGAGAGTGAGCGAGATGGAAAGAGCAAGAGAGAGAGAGAGAGAGAGTGGCAACGGGTGGGGATAGGTGGATAGAGCAAGTAGCCCGGTGGAAAATATCACGAAACCATTTACATATGATCCTTCTCTCACTCAACCCCCCCCCCATCCCACCCCTTTCAACCCCCAACAAAAAAAAAACCGTTCCACCGGGTTACCATAGGGACCGTGGGGGTTACCATAGGGAGGGGGAAGGTGGCTGGAACGGCATTAAATTTGTGACGGAAAGCCACAAATACGTCGAAAGTTTTGCTGTTGCGGCGCTTCTGTTCTGGAGCTGTTTTGGAACTTTTGCTGAAAAATGCAGAAAATGTTAATTTATCCGGTTGTGCGCTCAGGCGGTTTCTCTGTGTGTGTGTGTGTTTTTTTTAATTTTTTTTTCTGTTCTGTTCTGTATGGTAGTGTTGGCCAAAAAGTAGGTGGAAAGTTAAAGCAGAAACAGAGAAGGGGCAGGGAAATGAAGAACAGGGAGTAAGAAAAAAACAAAGCATAAAGCAGACCATCGGTTTGTGCATTGCGTTGGTTGATATTATGCAAATATTGATAAAGTTGCAGCATTTTTCACCACTTGCCGATTTCCACTCTCTATCTCGTGTGTGTGTTTTTTTTTTACATTTGCTTAATTTGCACGTTGCTCTGGCTTCTGCTACCTTTGTGCTTCATTTAACGCTTTCGTTCTGGTATTTTTATTACTTTAGTTTTTTTGTTATTTTAGTGTAAAGAAGTATTTTGCCCGGGAAATACTCTTCGCTTTTATGATATTTCAGAAGGTTTTTTGTAAATTGAATATTTACATGAAATACATTGTTTCGACATAGTTTTTCTATGTTTTTACTGTTTGCAATTTATTCATTTATTTATTATTATAATTATTATGATTAAGTTATTCTATTTCTTTACTGTACTTTAGTTTCAACTATCATTTGTTTCTCTTTTTCTATTTTACTTTCCAATAGTTTCTACTTTTCTACCACTTACCACATTACAGTATGCATTTCTAGAATATTTTACCTTAATGTTGATGTTCCACTACAAAGTGTTTTTTTTGTTTTTTTCTATATAAGTAAATCGTTTTACAAATTGTATTGATTGTTTCATTTGTTTTTTATTAATATCTTCTATCAAACTACCTCATATACCTATTTGCTATTTTTGACTGCTTTTCTATGGTTTTATTTCAGTATAAGTAAATCTATTTTGGATGTTTTTGAGTTGAGCTCTTTCCTAATTCTTATTATCTACTTTAATGATATCGTTAGCGCCCACAGTGAGTTATAATTTTTTTTCCATTGTTTTTTTGTTTTTTCTACATTCCCTTTTGTTCGCCGTTTTGTTTCTCCGTTTCGAAGCCATTTTTACCTAATCTTGAATAATTTAAACCACTTTTGCAACCACCCGTAACCAGCTTATTGGGTCGCCATTTACCAAAAAAAAAAACAAACTACCCCATTTTGTAACCTTCTGGCCCCGTTTAAGCATAAATCTGTGCAAAAGATTGTACCCTTGTACGATTAACTTTCTCTTTCGCTTGTTTGTGTTTTTTTTTCTCACTCCAACCAAACCATCACCGCTCACCGTACTAAATCTTGCGTTTGGGAGGGGTGGGGGGTGGGGGGGGGGGGGTGGGGAACACCCGCTGCTTTCCTTGTTAGCAAAAACCGCTACCGGTGTGCACACGAACGGGTAAAAATGTATATTTAAAGAAATAATAATTCTTGATGAGCATTTCACCCAACCAAAGCCTAATGTGGGTTCTGTGTGCACCGCCCTTCCCACTCCTACCACCCTCCCCTTTTCGTAAGGGGTGGATAAAGGTGTGTAGGGAGGAGGGAGGGTGGGGGGAGTGGGGGTTTAGGAAAGCATTACCGTGTACCGCAGCCGAGTTTTATTTTTCACACCCTTAAGCATCCCGACACCTTCCCATCAAACAACCCACCCCCCCCCCCTTCCCCCCGCCACCCACTCCCACCACCATTCTAAACCATCTTGAAGCATCAGTTAAATTTTCCAATTTTGCGTTTTCCAATCTACACGTGTTCAGTTTGCTAGAAAATTGGGTTTTTGGTTAAGAGCACTCGCGCGGGGGCCCATATGGTGATCCTCAAACCGGGCACTCCATCAAAACATCGTCAACGTCGTTTGCCTTGTTAAACGATTCCAAATACGATCAACCTTCCGGTGGAGAGACTATCATACGGTACCCTGCCCTGCTTTGGCGCATTTTTTTTTCATTATTTGTTGTTGTTGTTGTTGTTGGATGGTGTAACCTCGCCCTACCGCCCTTACCCTGTTTTTTCCCCCTCCCCACCCAACTTCCCATTTTGGCTAACTCGGGTGATGGGTGTTTTCTACCCTCTTGGCAACGGTTGCGACGGTTCAGCCATGCCCTTTGGACCGTACTCGTGACGAAACATGGAAACCAATTCCGCACCTTCCCTCCACCGGTTTCCATTAGCCCTTCCTTCCATTTCCCTGCCCTTCTGTGGCATTCCCCATTTCATTTCGATCCTCCTGTTGAGCGATGGTCGGGCAACACCAAAAAAAAAATAACGAAAAAAAGAAAAGGGGAACGGAACTTCACTCGAGCAGTTTTTATTTATGAGCAATTTTCTATTAATTTGTCAACTCGCTGTTGCGCACTAGCGGTGATTGGCTATGCTCGTGTATGCGTCCGTTCGGGCGATGGTGTGCGTACGGTATGAGCATCAGGTACCCAAATAGATTCGCACGTTCTCGCACCGATATGGACCGAAAGGGGGTGTGGGGGGGGGACAAAAAATGGAAGATTCTTTCACCCACCTTCCCCCACATCCCCAAAAAACTCCCACTCACCCCGCCCATCACCACCACCAAAAAAAAAAGGGAAAAGTGAGTAAAACACACACAAACCCTCCCCCACCCCCCCCCCCCCCCCCCCAACCGATTTCTGCTCTGATTGGAAACACATAAAAATGACACGGGCGTTATGTGGTGTGGGATTTCTTCTCGTGTTTCTGTCGTGTTTTTTTTTTGTTTACTTCTGTTCGATTCCCTCCGGTTGTTTGGTTGTTTCCGCGTACTGCACGAATTTGGTTAGCTTGAAATAACGCATTAATTGTTTGTCAGGAGCAAAACAGGCCGAGCAAAATGGCATCGGGACCGGGAAAAAGATTTTTTCAACCTTGTGTGCATTACATTTGTTTTTACGTTGTTGAAAAGGGCAATAGAGCTGTCTGTTCGCAAAGTCGATGATTTTATGTTGAAATAGTACGCAACGATACCCATCGATCTACAAATCGAACTTCGTAAAAACTTGTGGGGGCCCCTTAATTGCATTATCACTATTTGCAATAAAAAACGAAATGCACGATGCAAACCGCTTTATGAATATTTTGACCATTTTGCTCTTGTTGCTTGGGGCAAACATGATTGTAAATGGATTGGTAATGGTCTAAAATACTACAATGTTACAAATAGATAATTCTCAAGTCCATTCCTAACCTCCACTATAGAGCTTGTTTTAATTGATTCTGTACTTTAAAAAGTGCAGTAGAAGGAGTTTTATTCCAAGTGCACCAGAGTGCACGTGGCACGGAACGTGTAAATGCTTGATTTTTTCAGTAAATGAAGGAAAACTATACTTCACTCCTACCTACACCGTTGTTGTATCCAATTTCGTCTTCCAGAACAAAAAATCTAACAGATACTTTTAATAACATAAATGTACTAAGCGATAAAAAAAAATTCACTGCTGCTTCCGTTCGAAAAGCTTTCAAAGTTCCTAAGCTCACGATAACGGTCATTAATCCTTCTTAATCCGTACGAGGATCGATCGGTTCGGATGATTGACAAGCCTAAAAGTATGCAATATATTTTACAAATGTTTTACAATGCTTTTAAACATTTCAAACATATTTTTCGTGAATTGCAGTAAGTTTATCTGTAAATATGAAACACTAGCTAGTGTTTTGCTGTTGTATTGCTACGAGACTCTTAGATAACTTAAACGGAAAAATAAACGTGTAGCAAATTGCATAACTTTAGGCGCGCTTTATATCGATTCCTTTGAACCACCACAAAAGGATTGGAATTTACAACTAATAAAAGCAAAAGCATAAAATTATATAGAGCTTTTCATACCGCCTGGCGATTCTTAGTGAAATGAATAACAAAAAGGTTTCATTTTCTAAAAAAACACATGCAAGTTGGGAGTGGAGTATTGTATCAAGACATGCTAACCATAGCTGACAATACACATTTTATTATAATGCGAAGCAAATTGCATAATTTTAGGCGTGCTGTATTGGTCCGTCTGAAACGAAGCCATTAGCAATAATACGCCTAAATGTTGTCGATACGGCCAGGCCTGGTTCTAACGAAAAAACGCCTAAATGCATGCAATTTGCATGACAAACTAGTGTGTTTTAGAAACATTTGTAATTAACAAGTTTAATTGTTTTGAATACGCTGTAGCTGCTGTTTAACGATTATTTTATTAAAATCGATACGATTTACTCCACCCAAGACAAGAAAAAAAGGTCTGTAAGCATAGCGTACGCCATATTGAACCATCTTCCAACTGTACGTTGGGACACAATTTGATCGTAATGAAGGCAACGAGATAGCATTAAAGACAGCACTGGGTGGCAAATGATAGTCACAGCTCGGTGCAACCCGTAGCCGGAAAGCACGGCATGTGAAAAGCGTTTTTCGCTGGAAAGAAGAAAAAAATTACCACGAGATGGTGGATGCGACGGTATGTGGCGCCGGCAAAACCCCTGAGCGATCGAATGCGAGGCATTGAGATAATTACGTGTTAATTAGTTTTCGCATAAACTATTCAGTTTTTTTTTTGTTTTTGCTTCGCCACCGCCTCATCCTCCTGACATCCCCCTTTACCGCAACCGACTCCCGGGGCCATACCTATCGATGCAATCAAAAGCAAATCAAACCGTAATCAGTGAGCTGCGCGAGGGAGGGGGGAGGAGGAGAAAAAAACAAAACAAAACCGCTTCCTTGTGCGCTGTTTAATAAGCACTTCAGCATTACTTCAATAGCACTGTGCACCGTGTTTGGCACACACACATATATTCCGGAACACTACCCCGGACAACCTGTGGTCTGTTTCATCCCTACATCAAATGCTGTTTGCTGAGCACATCGGTCTGTAACTTATCCGTACGTCAACATGTTATGACGCTGCCGGTTAAAAGGGCACGGTTGAGTTGATGAATTAATAAAGTTCTTGTACGTGTATATCGCTACATTCCTCCTCCTCATCTCCCCCACACCCCCGGTCACCTGCTCACTCACACAAAGGACAAATATAGTGCGGGGTTTGGGCACATGCTGTGATATAATAAGATAAACAAGTAGTTGCCGTGTGCTGTAAATAAGCAACCCGTTACGGTACAGCCACCGGTCCTGTCAAAGGAGCGAGTCAACGACAGGGGTTTTTAAAAACAGAAAAGTAAAGTGGATAGTGAACAAATATTTAAAACTGCCCGAACCGAACCGAATGAATCCTCCGAGACAAATGGTTTATTTCCTTCGTTTACAAGCTCTTTGGATAGGATAACAACTCCCCCCCTCCTCCCCTCCCTCTCGGGACTTCCGGTTGCACATAAAAGGTAGCTGTCGAAGCAGCAGCTTATCTGATGATGCACTGGAAAAAGCATCTTCTGCTCCGTTACCGTATAAATATATATATATATATCACTCGCCGTTACCATTCCGTACCGGGGCGGTAATAAAATGGACTCTTACCGTGTCCGAGTGCATGTCCCGGTGCGCAAGAGGGCGTTACATTTCCGATCCAAACCCGATCCCGTGCTGTGGCGCGTAATCGAAGAAGCGCCAACCGGTGCAATAAGCGATACTTAGAACTGCTGCGGGCGTTAGCGCACGAGAGGGTTGTATTTTCCCTCTGTCTCGCGAGATTAATAAATCAACGGCAGCGAGCGACGTGGTTTTGGAAGGAAGCTGCCGAGTGTCACTAGCCCCACTAGGGGGTTTTGAACAGTGGCTCGGCAATTCTTGGGGCCGGTCGTACGATTAATTGATGTTTGGTGCATTGGTGTTTTATAAGATCCGATCACGGTTTGAAGCGGTTGATTCGCTGGGTAATTGCTCAGTAATCTGGCACCGTTGACGAATAGTTCGTGACGCTAGTAACTAGTCCAGTCGTGGTGTTGGAATGGAAGCCCCTCTTTTTTTCGCATTCCACGCTGGAACCGCATTGCGTTACGCGTGCACTGCTGCACACCCCAGCGGTACTTTGTGACAAATCGTCGCCAGGAGACTATGCAGGGTTCGCGCACGGACCAACAATCGCCAATCGGGCAGGCATTGCAAAAACACCTGCAGTGGCACGCAACAATCTCCGCCGGGGTGGGGGGCTTTTTACCGTGTGCGATGCAATGCGGACCCTGCAAAAATGGCGGTGCATAGCCACATTGCTGACACGCACAACACAAGCCACACGCTTTTCGGGAATTTTGTACGACCTTTCATTTTACTTCTATTCCCACTCCCGGATTGGCAATGGCGCTTCTGTTCCGTGACGGGGACGGTGAGTTTTCCTCTTTTAAAGCAATCTTTAATGGGCTGGTCACCTTTAACCGTATGTCGGATGCGGAGTGTTCACCCTCTCAATGGTAATGGGTTGGTGGTTCTTGCGTTGAAGAAAATGCATCAATTCAGGTTGATATTGTATATACGTGTGTGTGTGTGTGTGTGTTTAATTTGAAAAACGATTTTCTTTACTCTACGGTCCAGCTGGATATCGGACACCGACGGGAGACGGAAAGGAATGCGAACAGTTGCGGCTCTCTCGGTTTAATTAGGAGTTGAACTTTGTGCAAAATAAGACATACTTTCAAGACAGGGGAAACCCATTATTGGTCAGATCCACCCAAGAAAGCTAGCACTTCCTTTTTCCCCCCTCCCTAACCACTCCCTACCGTTCCCCATCTGCCTTACCGGAAAACTCACCAGCGAACCCTGCCGATGGTGGTCGGTGAGTTAGTTTTCGAGTCAGTTGCTGTCTTAATTTATCACGTTTATTTGTGGGTTTTCCAGTCGACTAGGCTAAACACACACACACACACACGCAAGCCACAAGGCTATCCGGGCGGGTGTTCCGGGTGATTAAAACCCCCTATCAACGGGACCGAGCATCATGGAATGTTTTGAACCGTAAAACCCTGCCCTCACGTGTGGCTACTCTCGTACAACGCGCGCCAAAAGCCAGGATGGAGGGGGGGGGTTATATTTAATCAACCGAGCTTTATTAACCCGATTCGCAATATCAATTACACTAACCTTAACCTTTACGCTGTCTTGCGCTTCTTTGCAGGTGAGTGACGTGTGGGTCTGTGTGGGCACAACAGCCGTGCCACAATCAATCCCCCAGTACCAGTGTGCAGTGTGAAACCGTGGAAGTGGGTGAGTGATAACAAAAAGGGGGGGGGGGGGGAGGAAGAGAAGAAGGGTGTGAAAAGAAGGAGTTTGAGGTGGAACAGATAAACTATCAAGCGGTACAAACTTGCACTCTTGCCAGCACTATTGCCTCGAAACCCCCTTTTTCAATGTTTTGTTGTGTTGTGTGTTTTTTTTGCACTTAATTTTTCTTTATTATTTGTTGCTGCTTTTGGTTTTGTTTTGCTTCTTTGTTTTATTGCTTTTGTTTTAAAGTGTGTCTCGCACTGCACAGGTCCGTGCCAAAATGGCCTCAAGAAAGGACGGCCACGGCCAAACAATGATGAGGATCTGCAGGTGTGTGTGTGTGTGATTGGCCTTAAAGTTGGGTTAGGTTTTCGCTTCCCGCGGGTGGGGGGGGCACTGGGTGGAAAAATCGAAAACCACCCCCCCATACACACACTATAAGCCACTCCATGAGGTGCCATTTTGATGAAGGAAACTATTCGTTCGCAACGCCATTTTCTCGGCCCGGACGCACGTGTTTCTTCCGTGTGAGGTGCCTTCATTTCACACCTCACGTCTGCTTTATGTTTGGTTTTATCCTGCCAAACCGAACACCATTGTTGCTCGTAGCAAACAACAGCAACAAGAACAACACTCATCATCCCAGCCAGCAGCATTTTAATGCTCCCGCTTTTGCTATAAAAGCTGACGATTGGTAATGACACCAGACGTCCGAAAGGTAATTAACTTTACGGTAATTTAGAGTAACTTGTGCAAGGCAGTGTGAGAAAAAAAAACACACACACACACAAATCGCAGTAAAATCCAATATTCTCTCGAGAATTGGAACAACATTGCAGCAAGCCGGGGTGGGGTAAATTTTTGCATCTCACCTGCATCTCTAAGCCTGGCCCTACACAAACCCGTCATGCAACAAGCTAATTATATACAAATCGAAATTCCAATATCAATCCCCCACCATACACACACACACATATAGGTGTTCGAGTGTGTACATAGCGTCGGTGTAATTAACGCCCTTTCCTTCCGCACGCTGCGAAAAGTGATGGCTGGATGCAATTAACACCGATCACCTGTCGATCGTCGAGTAGTCTTGTGCCTTTGCTTCGATACCTGCAAAAGGCGGGCGCGAGTGTTGAAAAATAAATCGCGAAGGAAAGCAAAGGGTACCCCCAGGGGCCTGGGCGGTGCCGGGTTTCGCAATGCAAAGTTTTCCAGACGGTAACACACACAAACATGCAAGAACATGCATATTTAAAGCGCCCGCCACGAAGTCGTTATTTAGGTTGCATAGATGTAGGCGTAAAAATAAAACTGCGCTTGGGTCAAATCACTGTTAGAGACGGAGTTGTATAAAGTTTCAACAGTAAAATTGAGCGAGAATTTATTTGCTTATCTTCCTGTTTTTTAACACCGCACCACGTCATCCATATATTGAGTGACGCCAAAATGTTCCCAGTGGTCCGTGTCACCCACATTGTGGGTGACGATTTGTTGCGCCTAAAATAATATATTAGATCGCACTGTTGATACGGAATCAGATACGAACAAGCTCCTTAATGTCCATTCTTCCTTAATAATTAATTAAGATAATAGTGACGTTCTGTATACTTGTATTGTGTTTTTAAATTAATTTCTTTTTAACATATGTTTTAATTATTTAAGAATAATATCATTTATTTTGATTTAAAAAAAAAACATTGCTTTCTTTCGGCAGTTTTTTTACAAATTGCTATAGCAAAGGTATAAGCCCCCAGTTAAAGTTTTATATTAATTCTTAAAATACAATTAAAAAGTAAATCTGCTGTATAAGAGTTAACTTTAAAAAATGCATGAATAAATAATCGACACATTTAATTATTGTAAAATACAGCAATGCGCACGACGAGACCGTTCTTAATTTAAAAAAAACTTACTGTTTTTTTTATTATTCATACGAATGTGATAATTAAATATGAATTATAAACAATCAATCAAGATACAGCCCAGCATCACGCGAACAATTAATGTAATGCAAATTAATAATCAATTTGTGCTGATTTCTGATAAATTGATTTTTTTATCTACTGATAACTAATAAATATTGATTGCGAAAATATTGTTTGCTGACGCAATTTAATGACTAAGGTTTCAGATTTCATTGAATCAATAATAAATAAGTGATTAATTACGTTGCGCGTTAAACAACACAGTGATATCCCCCTTAACGCCACCTGTACGCCTGCATGTATGCAACCATTTGCACAGACACGAGGCAGTGATGGGCATTAGCAAGCCGACTAGCCGAAATGTTTTTTTGCTGGGTTTTACCATTTGAAAATTGCATACCGTTGGGCGGTTTCCCTTCACAGGAATGTATTTATATTAACAGCTAAGCCTTTCAAGTACGCAAAACCAGCAGGAAACCGGCCAACGCCTAAATGTATGCAATGTGAAAGTATTGAGTATTTCTTTGTTACAGCAGCAGGTTTTAAATAAAATGGAAACAAGCAGGAAGCCCCACGTGCGGGGAGATGAAAATGGGTAGCTCAAATTACACACATTCTATCAAATTCAATTGGGAGCGAGTACTCGTGTAGTTCGAGGACCGGAAATCCATTTCCCACTGCAGATGTAGCAACCCCACTTACAATTAGCCCATATTTCGTGTGTTTCATTTCTAGCAAGTCTGTTTACCTGTTGTGTGTTGCCCTCCCGGTCCCCTGCTCCGTTCGGTTCCAGTTCGCTTCCACAGCATTTTCCACCATTGGCCCGAGTTAGGCGCTTAAGTGTGTGCTCATCACCGTTCGGAAACGCGTCAATTAGCTCAAGTGTTTATAATTGCTTTCCTATCAATGCTACACAATCCGATCACGGATCGCGTGTTGCGAATCGGGTTGCGTACGACGGTTACGGGCCTGGAGCGTTCGCTATTTTTAATGCGCGTTGAAAACCCCCAGTGTTCCCGTGGTAACCGAGCGGTAACCGGGGGTGGAAGGTTTTGCAGTGCGATCGGTGGAAAACACATCCCATCCCAGGTCGGGCACTCGACGCATTTAAGAAAGCATTTATCGCTCAACTGTTCGATGCTGATGAAGGAGCATTACCGGGTTTTTGCGTAAGATTTTCCGTACCGAAAAACCCCACTGTCGCTCCCAGCAACCCTCACTGCCATGAGCACCACTCCGAACGTCTATTGAGTGCAACTGTTGTGCGGCTTTTTGTTGCTACGATTGGAAAAATTCCATCGCTTTCTGGGTGTCATTAATCATTTATCATGCAGGCAACGGCATCGACAAAGCAACATATCATAATGAGCTAGACACCCGCCCGCTAATAAAGCCTTGTGCCGGAGCGCGGTTTTGCTGCGGGGGACGGCGTGGCATGTTTTAAGTGCGTTGTTTTGCAAGCGATTGGAAACGTTCGCCACATTAATCTGGCACATTGCTCGGATGCGGTTGAGCAGTGCGTACCATGGTGTGTGGGGCGGGCGTTCCTTTGTCGATGCCTACTAGGCAGTAGAAGGTGGCTGAGCCCCGCTTCTAATGCAACCGCTCGCTGTTAGGGCTTATTCAATTATTACGTCACGCAAAAATTGTCAATCTTTATTGCAGCAAAACATATAAATCGAATGAACTGTATAATATTACGTAACAATTCGTGGACTCGTTTTGTATCGGACAGTTTTGTATGTTTGAGCAATCTTTTGATGACCAAGAATTTATGTCAAACGAAACATTTTTCTGTACACCATCGAAAGGTATTGCGACCGAAAATATTAACATCTAAACATCATCATGAAAATCTCTAATATAAACTATTTTCTCGTAAATACATTCATGCGGCGGGAATTTATGTTCTATCTTATCGTACGTTACGTAACAAAAAAATTAACCACCCCTCCCTTCACCCCCACCTCCATCCACACCTCCACCCCTCCCCTTTCTTACAGCGTTGCGTAATACATGGAAGTTCCCTTAGTCGTCTCGTACGCCAGAATGTATGCAAAACCCGTACCATGTGCCTGAATGTATGCAACCCGCACACCGTACAAAGCACATAACCGTTTACAATCAGCAAAAGAGCAGCTTACCGTCTTCTAGGATGCCATTTTATTTTTGTCTCGTGTACGTTCGCGCCAACCTTTTGCCCGGATGAAAAATGGTGCCATTTCGCATTTTACATCCGAAAATCCCCGGTAAACCCGGGAGGGAACCCGGCAGTGGCAGTGGTGGGAGGTTACAAAGGTGGGGAGGAATGTATAATGCTGCCGTCTCGCCGATCGACTCGGCTTTGTGTCACAAGTTGTTTTCCTTTTTTTTTGCAACTTGCTCTGGAAAACTCACATCTTTCCGCATCGATGGGTGTTGTGGTGCTTTATTCCGTTACAACTAACCTTGAAAATGGTTTGCAAAAAAAAAAACAAAACAAAAATAACAAACTCAAACACACAGCTCCACAAACGCAAAATTAAAATAAAAGCTTCGTGAAGCCGTTAGTGCCAACGCCACCAGGTGTGGCTTTAAAATATGCATGAGTTTTGGGGTTTTGCTCGATTGCATCTGCTACACCACGTACAAAAAAAATAGCTATAGTTCCCGTTACAACGCATGCTATATTTTGTTGTGTGAGTATTTTTTGGTTTGGTTCGGTTGGTTAGCGTTTATTGGAGAAATATATGTATAAGATGCGTGCTGTTGATTGGTTATATTACGAAAAATATTCATCGATTTGCCTTTAACCTTGCGAGAGACGAGAGAGAGAGAGAGAAAGTGAGGGATGAAGATCTATGTGTATTGGAAGGAGCGGAATTTTACCACGAACGTGTGGGCAGGATAATTACAATTCGCGATATTCGATATTCTATTTTATGGCTGTTTTTTTTCTCGAGTGTTTGGTTTTGTATCTCAACTCGCGACCATTATATCTGCACCGCACTGCCCAGTGAGCAGACTAGCGTTGGTTTTTCCAGTTGTTTTACAATTTATTAACGAAGTACTCAATGTAATATGAGCCTGATGGTTTCGACGAATGGAATCGGTGGCAATCGGTAATTAAATGTGAAAACTGTACATTTCGCACTATAACGGCGTATGCAAAAAGAGATAAAATTAATACCCATTGTTTTGATTGCATACATTCCGGCGCTGTAAGTAAATACTTCCAGTTGTGCGAATCGGGTCATTTTTTGTGTTGCTGGTGTGTTGGAAAACCACCGGTAATGTATTATTTTACACAATTTTACATCATAAAATTTATGCAGCTGTACCGCTTGGCAGTAATAACTTTATGTCATTGCATACATTTAGGCGGTTATGCATGTAGCTACATTTTTCACGCCACAACGACCATAATCGTAGGTGCGTGGCATATTTGCTGTTTGCAATTTGTACAGCAACACTTCCGAATGTTCCGATATAATACACAAAAAAAAAACAAGATCTTACAAAACGCTTCGTTACTTTCTTGAAACTGATTAAACAGCCTTAGCGGTGCGCAGAAACGGACAGAGAGCGAGACGTGAGCAAACGAGTAAACGAGTGAGACGTGGGTGGAGCTTCCCACCCCCAAAAAGGATATTTGAAATGATTGGTTTTTGTGTGTGAAGCTAAACCAAACAGCAGTAAAATTGGGGCGAGAAAAAAACAGCCACCCCCTTGGGGCGAAGGATGGATTGGTGGAACCATCCTCATCATCATCTGCTTCTTCCGTCCCATGACAAACATTATCCTTCTTATTCAAATTCACTCTCACCCAAACCGGTGCGGCGTGTTTTTTCGATGATTATCCTTCAACTCATTCCCTGCTGCTTCTTCTTTTTTTTCGAATCCACCCTACCCTGCTTCTTCCTTTTCCCCGCCGGGCAAAACGTTTTCGCTTTCATAATGAAATGAGTAAACGAAAAATAAATCACTGATCTTTTATGTAGTAAATGTGCAAACAAATCAATATATGAATTAACATCACCCAAAAACGAATCTTTCGCTCAACGGTTGCTTCCATTCGGTGCGCTTGTTCGGCGTGTTCGATTATCTGCAGCACTGTGACGCCTACTGCCGCAGTTGCCGGGCAGGCCGAAACCGGATGCAGGTGGACCGGTGGAAAGGAAACTGTTTCTCATGTTTTACTTGAACCAACAGCGTGTCTGTTCCGTTTGCTTTATGGCGTGATTAAATTAGAGAGCAAGCGTGACGGGTGGAGAACAACAACAACAACAACAACAAAAGCAGGGAAAGCAACAACGAAATATATAAACGTTTACTTTATATTGATTGGTGAAATAAATGAAGGCACCAAATTTACAACAACGGGAGTGAAGACTAAACAACAAAATCACTCAACCCCGAGAGCGGAAGCTCCTGTGATTGGGCGAAGATAAAAAAAAAATCAATACGAAACATTAAATTCATATGTAACTATCAATCCTGCAACAGCAAACTGATGAACTAAAAATAATAACAAAAAAACACACTCGAAAATTACATCAAACTCAATCGTTTGACAATGAACGGTTCACTGAATCGTATCCGCTTCTGGCCCGATTCGGATGACCATCGCAGGAAAGGCAGAATAATTAAATTTTCACATTTGATTCGTAGCGTTACGGGTTACGGTGGTGCGCCTAAAGTTAGGCAATCTCGTAACCGTTCCCCGGTCCATCAGTTTCCACGGTTGCTGCCGCGTCGGTGGTTCGAACCATACGGTACTACGGCAAATAAAAACCGTACGAGTGTCACACATGCAACACTGTCACTGGTGCAGTTTTGTACATTTTTGTGGAAGTTTTTTTTATTTGTTTGTTGCGAAACTATCACCACAAAGCCGGGTATAAAGGGTGTCATGACAGTAAAAATAAATACCTTAAACCTGTATGTCACAATAAGCTCTTTTAGAATTTCGGACTAACAAGACTAGTTTAAATGGCAAAGACCAAAGTCACTTGTCCAGGTGATTGTGGATGGAAAACTCTGATATTTAAAAAAAGGTTCAGTTAACTTGTTACCTTCATACAGCATTTTTCCCGTGGTGCAATTTTCATGTGGGACACCCTGTATTCCGGATTGATTAAAACAATATATTTCTAACAGATTGATGTGGCACATAAATATTTTTGGGGATGTGAGGTCAACATGCAGGGGTTTAGAAGGGCGGTGGGTTCGGTGGTATCCCATTACAATGCAAACTAAATTACAATAATTTGATCCAAATCCCGGCCAAACGGTAGGGTGGGTATATTAGTAGAGGGGTTTACAGGGGGGGTTAAAAGAGGGCATCGAAAAAAAATGCAAACAAAATAAAATGGCAGTAATATCTTTACCGCTACCTGATGCGTGCTGCAAAATGGTATGATTAAATTTCTATTTATGCTGCACGTAAAATGAATCCTGCCCGAAAATCGCTTCCCGTTTGCCGTGTTAAACCCGGCTGTGACAAATTTCTGTGCTAGAAAATCTACGAATGAATGAAGCCACAGAGAGAAAGAGATATACCACGAACGGAGAGTGCCTCTGCCTTTCCACCCCTATTGCATAGATACATGAAATAACGATAATTTCGCTCGAAGGGGCCTGCACATGCAAATTGGTGCTTATCTTCGGCGGCCGTGAATACGAAACGGGGGCACCGACGGTGAGCGACGGCATAAAATTTGAGGTCACATTTGTCTCCCCTCCACCACCCGCCGCCGCACCAGCTCCATTCCCCGTGCTGGTAAAGAAGGACTAAACTGGTGGGCGCAGGTCGAAGTGCAGGGATAAAGCAAAGGCAACTCGCAACAACAAAAAAACAACCCTTAAAACGAGGGGGAAAAAAGCAACGCACACCATTGTGCTTCACGCTGAAATGGTTATTTCAGCCAGATTCCCGGACGCTCCACAGCGCTCCATCCAAACGGTGAATTGTGTCCCGGTGGCAAAACGGCTGACCACAGCTTACAAATAAAGCGACCGTTTGCAAGGCGCAACCGGTGCGAGCGGGAAAAGTGAGGCTCCAAATCAGTTGGAAGCAACAAACGATACGAGCAAAAAATGCAAAAAAAAATCTGCTCTAAAGTGTGTAAATGACAGTGGTAGGTATTGCAAAAAAAAAAACAGAAAACAGGGGACCGATAGGGATAGCGCGACAGCAACGACAAAGAGAACAAAGCCATAAAGCCACTACCGGTTGCTTGCTGCGTGTTTAGTTCCTGTTTCACTTGCCATTTTTTTTGTTGTTGTTTTTCTTGTTATTATGATTATTTTTTTTCTCCCCAGTTTCGATTTGCTGTATTTTGTGCACAATAATGTCTGCCCATTTTTCCCACCCACCCCATGATTGACTCCCGGGCGAACAGCACAGCAGGGAACGCTGTACGTCACCTCCCCTTCTGAAAACAACAAACCAACAACAACAAAAAAAACAGAAAAGAATACCGCACCATGACAGCGCCCTGTCAATCGTCATAAACAAACTCCCTCAAACCTGATGGCATGCTGCTGCCGGGCTTCACTTGCACGCTGTCCATCATTTGCACTTTGTGTGCGGCGAGTGCCCCGTGCAGTTCAATCGAACCGGCGTGGAAAGCTTTTAATGTGCATTTGCCCAGCGCCTCGGTGCCTTTATGTTGTTCCGGTCCTCCACGCTTCATCGCACTTTTGCTACCGTACAGGGTGGTTCGTATTTGTACTTGCTTCCACAACTGTTTGTGGTTGGCGTATCGTTTGCCAACAGCATTTATTTACGGGCAGTAAATGTGTGTCTACGTACCATTTGCCTTAATCAGTCTGTTAGTTTTGTGATTTTGTGGGCATTGCATTGAAGCTTTTGATGCAATTACTTGCTGCTCCACTATGCACGCTTCACACGTTTGACAGCTGTGTGATGAAGTTGTTTAGCTTTCTTAACCGTACTCAACGAGCAAATTACGATCACGACAGGGAAAACACACACAAAATCGCTTCTTTTGCATTGCAAATTGCATACATTCAGGGGGTTTTACGTTCACAGAGCAAGGTGTAGGTTGCGTCGGCACCTGTCGGCATTTAATTGTGTAATATCGTGATTTTTTAACATAAATAATCGACCTTTTACACTTTTTTGGCGCATGGGAATCATTAGCTGACATTGGGGCAATCAATTCATTACAAAGTTTTAGCTTCCAGACGGAATCTGTCAAATTTTGTGAGACATTGAGTATACATTTTTCAGATCCACAATTAAAGGAAAAACAGTTTTAATTTGGAAATTTAGTTTTTTTTTAAATAACCTTTAAATTTGATTATAAAAATGTCTTTAAACTTAGTAACTAAAGGCCGGCTAAATGTAAACCGCATGTTTAAATTAACCTTATAAAAATGTATTAACTGCTTCAAAAATACTGAAAGCTTATTTAAAGCTGTTTCAACTTGTTTTTTCCGCTTAGAATTAAAAAGTCTTTAAGTTTTTCAAAAGTTAAAAAGGTATAGTTTAAAAAGCGTTCATAACTAAAACTCAATATCTTTTAAAGGGTAAACAATATTAATCTTGCAAATTAAATCGTTTAGCTTGATATTTGAAGCCTGTATCAGCTAAATAAAAATCACTTCATGCAAGGTGAACAAATCAAAAACGTTATAAATATCTGTGAACGTAACGATTGTAAAGCCATAACGAAGATTTTTTTTTTAAATTAATTGTTATTCCTGTTACTTGCAATATTCAAACATGTTAACCACACGTGGCATTTTTAGCATACGGAAAATATGATCTACCATAGTTCATACCTGCCAGAAAATTGCTTTGTTTTGATTGGATTTTAAATGAGAAATTTCGATTGCGAGAAAAACCAGCACAAAATTCCTCTGAAAACGATCCTTCACACAGATGTTTGCATACTTTCAGGCGTAAACAGCACTTTACTCAAAACAGCAACAAAAAAACACACACCAAATGTAATAGTAATCGTATGCGTGAACATATGTAGAATATTCGTTCACCGACAGTCCGCCTACAAGTATGCAACCCGTATGACAAATTGCCAAATATTATGCAATCCGCATCACAAAGTGATCTAACTAAGTGCCATATTTGCTCTTTCGTTCGCTCTCTCTCTCTCTCACACACACACTCGATTGCGTTTCCTTGTGTTTTGTCTTTGTTACTTAAAACCAACAAAATTAACTAACACTGCTGCTCGACTGCACACAAAACGATGTCGAAAGTGATGTCCCACGTGCATAAGTACATCCTCATACGGAAGTGTGTCAATCTTTACCACTTCAAACGCATGTCCCCAAAACAAAGGGAAAATAAAACGATGAGTGATGGTGTGTGCCATTTTTTTTTGCTCTCTCTCTCTCTCTCTCTCCCTCCTGCAATATGGATTACAATATGGGTGGACAATGTATTGAAACAAATGCACAAGCAGCCCGTAGTCAACACACTTGACGCGAAGGTAAACATCGTGTGCGTGTGCGAGCGAAGAAATACCGCACGTGAGTGGTGAGACTGACGATGAAAATGGTCGCCACGTTTCAGCAAGCATAATGTTACCGACTTTAAACCCGTAAAGCTTACTTTAACAACCCATCCATCGTGCGGTGGGATGAAACTTTGGGTGGGAAGGGGGGGGGGGGGAGGAGAATTGGAGAAAAATAATAATAATAATCTTCGGTACATTTGCCACTTTCGTTATATTCCAGCGCCTCACTATCTGCTCAGATATCTGCGATCATTCCAGTGCGAATTCCGATGAATCACGTACCGGATTCCAATTGCTTGTTTCACTCGATTGCAGGAATATTGATGAATTGTACCTTCCTTTTTCTTCCTTTTCTCTGGCTCCTGTCGCCTTTTTGCCATCTTTCGCTTCGAAAGATTCCGAATATCGTACACAAATCGACAAACTAACACTCCCCGCCTCCTCCCGATACGACATCGACGGTGCGGCGCGAGATGTATGGGTGATGTGACCCTCTATGATGGTGCGGTAATCTAATCAACGTAAAATCAAATTCAAACTTTTCCCAGCCCGTTGTCCCCGCCAGCAACACCCCCCATTCCATCGCACAGGGTAAACTTCTTGGCCGCTTCCTTTCGGTTACGGGATATTCAGACGGATCTGCCAGCGCGCAAGCATTTCCACTGCAAGAGAGAAAAAAAAAGGCGAAGAAGAACGCTACGCTCTCCTCTTCAATATTTCCATTTACTGCTGACCGCTGCCGTTGGCGTCGCAAACGTCATGCAACTACAACTGCCATACGTCATGTCTAGTGGTACCTTCAAACCCTAGCCAACAAACAACACCAAATACGAAGAAATAGTGATATCACGATCCCAGCATCCCACACTACCACACACACACACACACACATCGTGCAGCACACACATCCAGCGTGGAGCAGCGAAAAGAAATCGAAATATGCTCGTGTCTCGAAACAGGAAATAGGAAAAGCAAACAAATTGTGCTTCGATGCTTCGAAATCAGCATGTATGGGTGCAGGTTTTGGGTGGGGTGGTGAGAAGAAATTGGAGGGTGGGGGGGGGGGGGGTAGGAAGTGCTACAACCCCTCCCCATCGACAACACGGGAGATTGGGGCGAATTTCGGAAGATGACGGGCCCCCGGTGTACACCCGGCGCGCTGGGCGGCTGGTGTGATGATGCTGGCATGATAAAGTTACTTGCTAGATAAATATTTTAATGGTTTTGCTCCAACTTATCCTTGTCCGGGTGATTTGATTTTACCAGCAGCCCAGGCGCAAAAGGTTCGCAAAAGTCGCAAGCAGCTATTTATGTTTCATAAATCTTGCACAGTTAGGTTTTTTTTTTGTTGTTGCTTTGCACACAATTTCTTTTTCGTTTCCGAAACAAACAGTGTAACGGTGCGGTGTTTAATGGTTTTTTTTTCTTGCTGTTGCTGGCAAACATTTTGGGGAACGTTTGGGGCAGGAAGGACGGAACGGTAAGGATTGGGTGCTCCAAAAACGAACAGCCGAGTAACGCTACTAACAATAACAAAGTTATTAGAATGGTCGTTTTGTGATGCGAGTTGCATACTTAGCGGGCGTCGCTAACATATTCACCGTGGTTGAAATACGCCGAAAGTTATGCAATTCGCAGGAACATATTTTAGCACCAGCGCGCACCAGACAGGAATGAGCTAAAACTGTACAGTTCTATTAGTTCTTTTAATTCTACTAACGAATGTATTTCGTCAAATTATGTTACTACCGTTCGCGAATAGTCTCCAGGAATGAATTATGAATTATGAATCATTTAAAAGCAATTAAACGAACTGCAAAGCAGGTTGAAATACGCACGTTTAATTTCTTGTAATGCAGATTGAACTGCTTGTAACGCATGTTGAACGGCTTGTAACGCTGGTTGAACGGAATGTTACGTAGGCCGAGCGAAATAGAACGGAAAGATGTATAGTTAAGAACAATTTAAGGAGCGACCAGGAACGACAGGTTGAGCGAACTGCCCTTGGAATATAGAAACATTTGATGAGCGACCTGGTGTTAAAGGTTAAAATAACTGTCTCTTGAATCTATTAACCTTTAGTGAATGACCTGGAACGACAAATTGAGCGAACTGCCTGTCGAAAGTATGAACATCTAGTGAACGATGATCTAACGATAGAATGAGGGAACAGCTCGTCGAATGTAGGAATTTCGAGTGAACGACCTCGAACGGTAGATTGTAGGTCGTTCAAAATGTAGGACCTTCTAGTGAACGACCGCTCACGATAGAATGAGCGAACTGCCCATCGAATGTAGAAACTTCTAGTGAACGACCTCGAACGGTAGATTGAACGAACTACACTTAGTATGTAGAAATATAAAGTGAGGTAGGTTAGTTGGTTGAGTGAACTGTCTGTAGAATGTAGGAACTTCTAGTGAACGTCCAGGAACGTTAAAATTAGCGAACTGTCCGTCGAATGTAGGAACTTCTACTGAACGACCTCGAACAGTAGATTGTAGTTCGTTCAAAAAGTACGAACTTCTAGTGAACGACCTCGAAAGGATTGATGTGAGACACATATTTTCTGAGAAAAAAAAGAACGAAAGATCCGTACCGTTCGTTCAGTTCTGAAAAAACGAACGTCCCAGTTCGCCCTAGTGCACCACAGCTGTAGCGTCACCTGTGCACACTTTCAAACGTTTTGATTTCATCCAATTTCAGCAGTTATTTCAAACTGGTTTTCCGATGTACGCGCCGTCTGCTGGCACTATGTGGCATCTAAGCCAATTCAATCTACTCAGCGTTATCCCGCCCAATCCCATCTGCCCAATCAGAGTCAAACAAGTGGTCCCGTGTCCCGTGTATGCAATGCGCTTTCCTGCTGACGCTCTCTCGCTCACTCTCGCTCTCGAGTTTAGTCGGTCGTTCGCAGGGCGCATTCTAACTCGCCCATCTATCGTGTGCGATCAATAGTTCACTAATCTGCAACTAATCCACTTATCAACTAAAACACAGCGCCCGAAATCGTACACCGGCCGTACGGTGCCGGGCGTTACATTTGGATACGGATACGCAAATGGTCGAACCAAGGGGTGGGAGGCTTTTTTTGTTGCTGTTTGCCGTTCCAGCTAGTCACACGAGACATGCGAACTGACACCCGAAACCACAGGCCAGGAACACTGCGGATGCGTTTTGTTTTTCTGGCCGGATTGTTCAATGGGTCCGCGCAGCGCGGAAAGGATGACGGGACGCCAATCAAAGAGTTTCGGGCACTCGACGGCCCCCGTCCCAAAAGTGGGACGCTGTGCACTGGCAGGAAAAGCTCATTAGTAGTTTTGTTTTTCCTTTTTTCTTTTCGCGCTGGCTCGCGTAGTAATGGCTGTGGATGTGATTTTCCAACCGGTACTGCTGCTCGTACGAACCGTACATCAAATTAAGGTTCAAACCGGGGTTCCGGGGTGCGCTACACCGTGCCGGTTTGCGCTAGCCGAGAACGTTCTACCCACCGGCGTGCTGATAATCAATCATCGTCTGTCATGGATTATCGTTTTCTTTCCACCCCGGAGCGTGAACGGGAAGCGGAACGAGAAAGACTCCTCGTCCAAGCACACTCAGCTCGTCAAAAACTCGGTGCGCATGGCGTGATGTATGTTGCTTAACACATGTTTCCAGGTTGCCTCCTTTTTTTCTCCCCCTTCCCCCCCACCCCCCACCCCCTTCCCCTCGCGTATCGCCCTCACGTACGTACCGCGGCAAAAGTCTCCTTCGCAAACTCGAACGGAACATGTAAGTTCATTCAATTCAGGTGTTCATATCTTCCGGATCGCAAGAAACACGTCAAAATCAAATAAAGACACTTCGGAAAGACACCCCACACCCCAACGGTGCAGCGCGAATGTTTGCCAGGCACGGCGTACGTACGTGACAGTGCAGACGCATTCAACCGAGTGAACGCTTTACTGGTGTGGCTTGCCCTTTTCCGCTCTCTTCACCCCCACCCCTTGATCCCCTTGTTTCCATCCCAAAAAAAAAAAAATTGACGAGGAAAAGGAAAGAGGAAGCAGAAGAAAAGAATGACAAAATGAAAGACAGACGTGGAGGAGTACGCTCGTACGCTCGTGGGCATTGCTGGTTACAATTCGGTGGCTTATTCCATCCCGGTGGATAATGGTACGCTTTAACAAACGGAACCGCCCGCCCTGCAATCGGCCACCTACAACAACCACAGCATCAGCAACAACAAATAATAAAAACCAACCGAACGGGAATTGCAAACAATTCGACCAACAGTTCAGCTGTAGCGTAGTGTATTGGGCAGCCGGATATATATATATTGCGCGCGATCTGTTCCTCATTTGCGAGCCGCGAATTCCCGGGTCTTACACAGCCGAATACGATTCGGGTGAGCTAACGAGAGCCCCATGAAACAGACATCCAACCCGGTGAGGGTGGAAGGGGAGAAGGGGACGTAGGAGGGGGGGGGGGGAGAGGGGGATGCTCACAGATTTTGCACAGCGAAGGGCCTGATTCCGAACTCCCTCTTCCTCACACCCCCCCCCCCCCCCTCCCAACACCACTCGAACCACCCCATGCCAGTTTCATCTAGTCCACACTGCCCGCTGCTTTAAGAATGGTGGGGGAGGGGGGGTCTTTTTTAGTGCACACACACACAAAAGTGGAAAAGCGCTTGCGCCCTTCATGTTTTCACCCAACAGGCAATACGAACACTCCCGAAAGGGCGCGCGAGCCAGCCAACACACGAACCAACAACCAACAACCAAAAACTCCACACGCAAAAACCCACCCTCCCCCACACACATACAGACGCGTGTGCGAACGCAGCAGCAAAAGGGCACGAACGCCCACCGCGTCCGTCAAGCGGATGGTGTGCGTCTGTTTGCCTACCTTTCAGGCGCAATTCTCTAACAAACTAACACAAGACAGCAACAACAAACCATGCCGCTTTTCGGGCATCCCAACGCATGGGGATGATTTGCGAATCCCTCCCCCCCCTCCCCCTCTCACCTCTTCCTCCTTTCCCATTTTCATCTTCCCACTTTCTGAAGAGGCGAAACACGAGAAAAGGCCACAGAGCAGCAAAAGCTTAATCACAACTTCGGAGTGAATCTCTCCCAAGATATATATATATATATATGTATTTATATTCATGTACATATACATATATATATGTACTTGTACGCGTTTGGGCGCTCTTACCCTCCATCCTATAAACCCGATCGGTTCTGTGCGCTTTGTTCGCTTCGTCTCGTTCGGGCAGCATGCAGCTTCCACTCACACACATACACACGCACACATTAAGCTGGCCGTAAGTTGTTCGCTGGCTTTCTGGAAATCTTCTCCGACCTCCCCTCCCCCCCCCCCCCTGCGTCCCTCCAAACAAGAAAAAAGGACGAGAAAGCTTGCGAAAACTTTCGTGCACAACCCGTGCCGAAAAAACCCGGTGCCGAGTCAGTAGGGTGCGACACTTGCTGACGAGCGGTATCATACCATCCGAAAGGTGGCAGCACTTTTTGGCGTGCGTGTGCGTGTGTGTGCGCGTGTGTGTGTGTGT
Source organism: Anopheles moucheti (assembly GCF_943734755.1). Taxonomy (NCBI): domain Eukaryota; kingdom Metazoa; phylum Arthropoda; class Insecta; order Diptera; family Culicidae; genus Anopheles; species Anopheles moucheti. The sequence goes on from NC_069142.1 coordinate 9,086,287, forward strand.
GTGTATGTTCGACTTTTTTCGCCTGTGCTTCCTTTCTAGCAGCTATACTCTCTCTCTCTCTATCTTTAACCGAGCAAAGCGAGCGCCCTCTGTGAGAATTTCTTGTGGCCTTTTTGATGATTCGGAGTGTACTATAACAATTTGGTGGACCAAAGGGACGGAGGAAGGGGCAGAGGGGGAACAATGGGTAAAGCTGGGGGGTTTACATTATCCGTGTGTTTGTGCACGCTCGTCGGTTCAATGTTGGTCCGCTGTGTTGCTTCTGTTCGCTTTGCAGTGTGGACCGCGTGTACGCACACGTTTCGCTCACTACGTGTGTGTGTGTGTGTGTAAAAGTGCGTGTAACATTTATGTGTGTCTGTGTCTGTGTGTTGGTCGAAGATTTTGGGTAGGAATTCTTAAAACATTAAGATGCCCCCGTACCTTCCATCGTGGCACAATGTGAACTGTCCCGCAGTTTGCATACATTTAGGCGTGAAAGTGAAAAGCACTGCTTTACCGTTTGTTGCCCACCCTTCGCCTTACCTTGAAGGGTTTTTTTTTGTTTTTCACCGATGGCACTACAAAACCGACCAGTGCCGGGGAAATACGCTGCCAAGGCGGGTTGGTGTTGGTATAAAACAATGGGCTCGGGAGCGTGCTGTACACGCCCGTTACACACCTTCACCAACGGGCAAACGTTTCGTGATTAGGCGCGACGTTCCGCTGGTACGACATTTAACCATAATCCGAATCGATAATGAAACAATGATAAGGCTGATAATGGAAACCAAAACTGGAAGGGAGTATGTGTGTGTGTACGCGAGAGTGAGAAGGCAATACATTTGCACGTACGTGGCCCGATCCTGATAGCCCTTCGGCACACCGACACATGCAGCAGAACGTGAACGATATGGCCACCGCTTCAGGTGAACCGCAGCTTAATCGGTTTCACCATGCCAAACAAAATGGAACCGAAGCGTTGACAGGCGTTGATCCGAGTGCTACCAGCGCCTTCCACAAGAGTCCTGTGATTCAAGCAATTGGTCAGAGTGAGACTTCGTGGAAATGTTGCACGCAGAAAAGTAACATTTTGTTTGTTTGACATTATCGGGAGGCAGTTGTTTGATTGCTTCCCAACAGCGTCAAATTGATGGGCATGGGCTTTCATTCTCTCTTATTATCACGCTTATCATTCTTCATTTCATTGTAGCTTTCTCTCTCGCTTTCGCTCTCTCACTCACACTGGCGTTCTCTTTCTCACTCCCACACACGCCCTTTCTCTCTCACTCTGTTTATCGGGTACGATGATAAACAATTACGAGCAGCTCCGAGCGAGATGGAACGTGAACAGAGACAGAGCACTGGGCAGAGCGAGAGGGCTGCTGAGTAAGACCATACACGCACAAAAAAAACCCCACAAGCACAGAGAGCGAGACAAAACGCGAAGGCAAAGTCCTGGGCAATCGCAAAACCCGAGAGCATCCACAGCCGGGCAGATGAAACTGTAGCCCGAAACAAGGGGGAACGAGAGAGAGAAAAAAGGAGGAACAAAAATCCGTATGCCCGTACCTGAAAGCCAACCGCGTCAGAGGGCGAAAGCTCTCCGGCTTTTTGTAGTGTGCGCTCCGCCGATGAGCCTGAAAATGAGCGTGTCGCACGGGATTGCTTTGCCGTGGCCGTACACCACTACACAGAAACACACACACATGGTAGTTGGAGCTTCGAGTTGTTGAAGAGAAGGGGGGGCAGAGCGGTCGGTAGGTAGCGAGATGAGAAGTAAAGTTTGGAGAGGGATAAAACAGCCGAAGCCGTTCGTAAGCGGACGCGAGCGAGTGCACGGCAACACACAGGGCCAGCCTCCTTGTTCAGGTGCTGCTTCGGCAAAGATTGTGAACCAGTTTCGGTTGTGCTTTCGTGAGTGTTGAACACAAAATTTTTCGGAACCACGGTGAACCACCAGATGGTTGAGGTGCGGTAACACTACCACATAAACTGTAACCCCGCTGCGAAGGGCCCCCGCTCCCCTTTTGTATGTGGGCCAGCTATAACGCTAAAGCTTCCCGTTCCGAAGTAAAAGAATGCGAACTGCCATTAGCACGGGAATCGCTGTGGGAACTTTGAGGATTTTTTGGTAGTGGACAAGTGATGGTGCTGCTGCTGCTGCTTCTGCTGTGGTAGCGACCTTTGAGCGTTGGTGTCCGGAGCGTCTCTAGTATGGCGGTTACTTAGCAAGTTGTCTTCGATAGGCAGAGTATCTGACTGGCAGGTGACAAACCGCATATACAGTGCGTGATTGAGTGCTGGAAGCAAGATCGATAGTGATAACACGGACGAGAGGTGCTAACTTCATCTGATTTTGTGTACCGTTTGACCTTATCAAAATTTTCATCCAAAGCCAAGGGGAAGCCATCTCTCAGTGGCAGAGGGTCTCTTATCTGGCGTTTAGATGGGTGTAGTGATTAAGTGCTTCAACGCTAGTCTGAACAGAGCTGGAAAATTGGTGATAATAGCTTAGTACTAGTAACTTGTCTCGGGCATCTTCCGCACCTCCCAGATAAAGAACACCTTCCCTGGCAGGCTGTTAGGATCTCCGATGACTTGTCGGAGAATACCGAGCTAATGTTCCGGGGGAGTTCTACCTACTGCTAGTCGCGAAGATGGACAAATGGTCACCGTTGCTGCTGACATAGAACAGCACACCTCAACATATGGTGTCCTGAGGACCTGATAACATTCTAACGGCATGCGGTGCTTCTTCTTCCCAACAAACAAACAAAAAACCCCCGTGAACCTGTGTTGTGAAATACTGCTATTCCCTTTTCGTTACAGGTGTACCTAGAGTCTAGTAACGTTTTGCGAAGGAGTTTTGTGAAGTGGTGAAATACAATAACCGTGGCGTGGCGTTGCGCACCCGTGAACATAAGCCCCTGGTGTTGTTTGTTTGCTACACGATTTTTTAGCACAAAAATTTCACTTTTCCACTCCGGCTATGTGATTTTCTGGTTTTTTTTTGTTTTAGTTGTTGTCGTTGTTGTTGTTGTCGGTGCTAGTGTGCTCGTGTGCGGGAAGTGTATCAAAAGGGTGCCGTGAACGTACGTTTAAGGACGCCTTCACCACAACGATCAACCAAACAGTGGTAGTGTGCAACAATCAACAAACACAGAAATAACTAACCCTCGTAAAGTGTGTTCGCGCGGTAAAGAAAAAGACTTCTACGCTCAATGTCGCACACGCTCATCATTCAAACAGTTGCCGATCGTAAGTACATCCGCTAGCCTTTTTAGTACACCTCGTCGCAGGTAACTCCTGCGACTCCTGGACATCTCACGACCTGTAAGAGTCGCTCTGATCTAAAGAGCCCACACTCTGCAGGTTATTGTTCGAACGCTTTAGATATCTGCATGTGATGCGGTGTGCAAAATAGGGTGTTCCTACCTCAAGATACTATCTCAGCGTTGGAGCGCTCTACCTTATACTGTAGACGAATTCTGTGCGAGTGCGAATCACCGCCATCACCTCAAGTAAAACATACTAAATCAAAAAAAAAAAGGAGCGCAATAAAAAGAGAAAGCACAAAATATTCGCTGCACACTGAATCAACGATAACTCTCCAGCTGCGCTTCGAGAAAAAGGCAGCTATGTTGGAGGAATAATTTATCGTAAAACTTTTTCCACTCTTCACTGGCCCTTCCCCCTATGTGCTATTATAGCTTCTGCCGATGTTTGTTGGGTCGACATGAGCAGGTGGGAGGGTGATAGAATAGAAGAAGTAGAAGCAATGAGAAAAAAAAAACATTCTCAAACTACCGAGTTTTGTGCGCTATATCTTGCACCGTTCTTGCTTTCTTCTTTTTTTTTCGTTGTATTGGTGTGTTTCTTTGTTGGGTGTGTTTGTGTGTGTGGGTGTGTGTTCTTTTCTATTTCTTTTAGCAACGAACTTATGAACAGTCTTTGAAATCTGCCCACTCCCTCGCTGCCCGTGCCACATCCGATGCTTTTTCGTACTATTGAATCTTTCCCTGGACTGCCTTGATAGCCATTCATGCGTTAACGCTTCACACACCAGTGAAAGTTCGGGACGGGATTTGAACCGTTGACCGTGCGGAGCGCACAAAAGCGGCAAGAAGCGGAGCCACTCGTGTTACCGATTGTCCGAGCGACGCGCAAAACCGTGGGCAGTGGCATCAGCACGGCGAACAGAACAAACGTCACGTAATATCCCGTGCCATCCCGAGCGTTACAAAATGAAGTGCTGCCACTGGCAGAGGCTGATTTGACAGGGATGCCACCACTCCCTCTTGACGGGTGAATGGGTTGCGGTGAAGGTGATGTTACTTCGTCCGGTGCCGTCAGGGGTTTTTGGTGGACGTTGCCGACATTTATCGGCTACATCATGGCGTCTTGCGAGAGCCCCATACGGGAGAATCAAACACGTTCAGATAGTTGACTTTTCCAACACTTTGATCCCACGATGTCGGTAGAGATCTTCCCCAACACACACGGCGTGGTTTGGCGGCTGTGGCAAGTGGTGGAATAAAGGGTGTACGGTGATTCTCCACTCTATATTTGGAATTCCTTTGGTTAATAGTTCGCTCGGTAGCGCTACAATGCTACGCCGGTGATGAAATGCGGCCTTCAAATCGAGGGATACACACCCGTACCCGCAGTAGGAAAGCCGTTCGATTAGCCGTTGGAATGACATTCATATTCAGAACATTTACATCACCTTCCATCAGCTATTCTGCTGCTGCAACACACACACACACACCCTTCACACATATGCTTGGAATAGCTCGTCCTATTCTGCAACGTTCATACTTCGCCTCCAACCTAGCTGCTTCAATGCGTTACGATGGAACTATGAGTTGTTATGCAAGAAGGCTCAGATCTTCCTCGAGAGTCTCACAAGTGCTCATCTGATGGCAGGGATCCGTAACCTAGTAGATTTGATTGTTGTTATGACTGCTGTGGTTGCACGAGGGAAAGCCGAAAGGGAACGAGAGGGAGCAACTCATAAAAAAAAATAACAGAATAAAGCAAGAGAGAAAGAGAGAGAGAAAGTGTACAAGACAGAGAGAAGTAGAGCGAAAGCTAAAGGATGCCCACGAATGGGTGGGAAAGAGTGAGATGTTTCTTTTGATTTGCCGCTGACAAGCGTTCAACTGCTGGTTTGCTGCGGGATGGGGCGAAAGCTCGGCTACGCTGGTCTACTACCTTCAGTCGTAGTGGCCGGGGCGAAAAGCAGAACAGATAAAGGGATAGTTACGCTTCGCGATGCGCTTCAACGGGTTTTGTCGGACGGATTGTGCTAGCGCCCCAACTCCCCGGATGGTAAAACGTGGAGCAGGACGCTTCTTTACCCGTTTTTTTTTTTTTTTTTTGCAAACTGCAATTCAATTCTCTCTTACACTTTAGTGTCCTTTATTCCGCACCAGTGCAGGTACAGGATTTCGAACACGGTTCCGTTGCGGTTCCTTTTTGCTGCTTTCCTTCTTCCTGCAGCAGCAGCAGCAGCAGCAACCCGTCCCTGGGCTGGTGGGAGTCCGGAACAACAGTGCTTTAAACCTGCTGGCACCGTTGCGCTTATCTCGGTGATTGAAGATGCTACATAACTTACGTTTATATGTGAGTGTCTGTGTTGTCTTCAAACGGCAGCACATTGTTTAAATTGCAATCCTCTGGGTGTGCACCTTAAATGAAACTCATTAAATGTTTGATCGGTTCATCGCCCCGCAACCGATGCCGTGTGGCACAAAAGCATCTCAATGAACACATATTTAATAGCGTCACCACCAACACCACCACCATCATCATCATCATCATCAACCACAAAACCACTCGCATCGCAACGGTTTTGCTGCCATTATTAGTGTCTTGTCTTATCACCATGGAGTCGATTTCCCGTAGCACTTCGGTGTAGCTGCAGAGCTGCTTTCAACGTCAGCGACACCGGGCTACCTTTTGTGCGAATGTCTCCCCAGAGGATGCAGAGCGTTCCATTTAAATCGGAACAACAACTACAGCGAGTAACTGCAGCAAAACAAAGCACCGAAAAAAAAAACAACAACCCTCACAAACACACACACAGCCGAACGCCCGAACTCGAAATCACAATCTGGCAATGGAGATTTGCAACACGACAAAGTCTCTCGCTACCAGCGTGGACTTCTTTTGTGTGCCTCTAATGGCATGACAACTCGCAACTATGCATCCCTTCGCACGAAAGCAATTAGCAGCAGGAGTTGTTGGGTGCTGTTTCGTGCAAACTCCTATCAAAGCGTGTGTGTATGTGTGCAGTGCACTATTCACTATTTTTTTCCGCTGCTTCACTCTGATTACGCTGCAAAACAAAAGCGCTTCTTGTTCAATTGATGGCAATTGATTGGAGACATGACACTGCACTGGTGGAGCAGCTATTCACCCCACCCTGCGGTGCACTTCGGAGAATTATTAGCATTACTGTGGCCGACAGCATTAGGCGGTGTGTTGAACGTCAAAGTTTTCAACCCAGCAGCCATGTCGTTTAGATGGAGAGGAGAGAAGCAACAACAGCAAAAAAAAAACCACTCACACAGTTACAGATGAAAGCGGTGTGTCTATTAAAAGTTGTTCTGAGTGTGCGGGCTGGTTTTGCCTCAGGAGAGCAAAACCAAACAAAAAACAAACCACAAATTTGTTCTGCGAATTGCATAACTTTTGCGCTCGGTAACAGGAGAATGCACAATCAAATGCGCCTACAGGTAGGCAATTTGTTGTACAAAAATGCTTTACATTCCATTTATTGCGGGGGATCACTTTACATGATGGTGTGCATTTTATTATTTGCTTGTAAAAGAGAAAATCATAAGAGGGGGTGGGGGGGGGGGGAGCAACACGGTATGGAACCGGCCGAATGGGTTTCGCACATCAAGTGCGCCTAAATGTATGCACTGCGTGTTGCAAATTCTTTTGATAGCAAACAGTATGCATACTGCTCGGTGACAAACAGTATTCTCTATTCACACACCACTCTCTGCCCCTTATTTCCCTCTCCCCCCTATCCGCTCGCTTCCCTTTGTCCCGTTGCAGAGATTCTTCTTTCATCGCTTAAAACCCCGATGAGATTTGTCCCCAATTAAGAAACCAAAACTTCTGTCCCGTTTTTGGTCCCTGGTGTCATTCCGACCGAGTTACACAAATAAACCGGAGTTGATTACGATTCCAGCAGGAACCCTTCCTCCCCCCACCCTCCGGCGGCCATCGTCCTGACACAGGGGCTAAGCATTCTGACCTTCTGACATCGCTTCAAGGTCGGAAAGAGCTTTATTTCGGGCGGTTAGAAGCTGCCCACGAGGATTGTGGCGGTTGCAACTTCTGCAGGTTTAGGAATTTCACTTTATGGTACTATTTATTTTCTCGTACCGTCTTGGGTTGACTGTGCAGGCATACGCAACGATGCCGGACTTCACACGTCTTGGAATTTCGGGCATCTGAATCGGGCACCAGAGTGGGGGCAGGAACAGGAATTTTTCGCGAATAATCGTTTCTCGACTCGTTTTTGCCACAAGACTCGTCCCATTCGGCTTGTAAAATGCTGCCGAAACCGGTCGAAGTAGCTCATTAGTCAACCAACAACAGGTCCCGGAGCAGGTTGGGGGCCATTGTTCTGCTGGCACCGTAGTTGGATGCTTTCCATTTTTGGCAACACTTTTGCAGACGGAAGAGTGATGTTTTATCCACCCAGAAGAGTATTTTCCCCCCTTTTCTCGCTACCTGTCTGTCGGTTGAAGTGACCCCATTGACTTTTACCAATAGATCTGACGCTGATTGTTATCAGCAACGCATCTACGGTGTGTCTACTAGGCAACGACCATTTTAGCGTAGTTTTGCATGTATTTTTTTGTGTACTTTGCTCAGTGTACTGCGATGGACGCTCGGTACCATGTGGGGATAGTTGCGTTTTTTTTTTGTTGAGTTTGTTTATCTGCACCGTTTGTAATGTTTTGCTAGTGCAGAAACCGTGCACACGGAAGCGCCTACGGGCGAAGTAATGAATCCGTAGGGGTAAACATCACTTGTTCGCTAACAAAACGCACAAGCGAAGTCGTGTATATCGTTCGGTGCGTTGTATCCAGCGCGACGACTAGAATCTAGAACAGCACGAAGGCGGTAACCTCCAGCCCCCTCACCCTCCCCTCTTTTTTTCCTCCCCGACCATTCAACACCGAACAGCGAGCCCGAACAGCCGAGGATTTCGGGGCGTTAAATGTGAGTGAGCTGCCGGCGAGCAGTTAGAAACAGGGTACGCTTTCGTGTTTGTGATAAATGTATACTTTTCAAAGAATTATTGCTTTTTAAGACACGCCTACGCAGAAGTGCACTTACGTCAGTGTGCGACCGCCACCAGGGTTGTGGGAACGGTCGGTAGTCGTGCGTTACGACTCTTCCTCAACACCTCACACACATCCGCTCCGATGCAGGATTAGATGCAGGTGGAAATTTGGGGAAGGGAAAAATGAGGGGGGGTGGAGTTGGAGGAAAAGTAAAAAATAAAAGCACACGCGTGCTACACACACACACGCACATTGGGTTTGCTGTCAGGGCAGCGGAGTTGCAGTGAATTGATTAAGATATTAACTTCACCGTAGCAGACTAACACGCAATAGGCGCTGTATCGTGGAAGCAATTAAATAGTGACAGTTTTTGTGTGTGTGTGTGTTTCTTTCGACAGCCCCAGTAACAAAGCCCCTTCCGTCAGTAGTCATTTTGGTTGTATTTTTATTGCAGTTTCGCCCGAAAAGATGGCGATTATTGGGAAACGGCTTAATTATTATTGGCATGGATTGGAAACTATTGGGTCGCAAATACCTGCCATTCAGTGCGATTGCTCGTGGAACGAAGTCGTGGCAAATCGGCTTTTATGCGCCGTGCCGTCGATCGTCGTCTAAAAACGACGCCCCACACCCACACGGCGTCAATGCACACATCAGCAGAAGGTCTGATAACAAATGCCACGGGTACGTGTGGAAATGAGAAAGCAACTCCCGCGTTTTAAGCGCTTGGATCGATAGAGGAAACAAAAAATCAGCGAAAGATGCTCACCTCACCGAAGCGGGCGGGGGGGAGTTACTGGTTATCGCCTGCACGCGGTACGGGCGAGGCGGACATAACGCACCAGCGTCTACCACAATCAGCACACAATGGGTACGTAGTGCCCGTACAATTCCACTGCAGCAAACCGATCCACCACAGCGAAGGATACAAATCCGGTCCCAATAAGTAGGGCCGGGTGGTTTTCTAATAGCGCAAACCAACGCAAGATTTCCAACAAGGCAATGGCGTTCTTGTGGCGTCCGCCTCCTGGCAGACCCCCACCAAACCGCTGCTGTAGCTCGCTCTCGCAATAGGTACGTAACACGCGCACCATAAGCATCGGCAATGAAGCCACAAGCGGCGGGAAGAGGGGCGAAGAGGTTCGGCACCCTTTTGCCCTTCCCTTTCCTACCTCTTACCTCGGCAGCTTCATTTCCATACAAATTTCCTGCGGTGTAAGCACACACACACGCACACTGGAGGTAACAATCTCGTCAGAGGTCGATTTGAAGGATTCCGATCGAGGCACAACTCGACGGTGTACCGCACAATAGGGTTTTTGAAAGAAACCTCCCCTTCTTACACTGGACCAGCGAAACTTATTGTTATCTCGTGGTTAGCGAACAGTTGAACCATGCATTGTGTGCATTTTGCAACAAGCAAGCAAGCAAGCGAACAAAAAAAAATAATACGAAAGAAACACACGACGAGAATGCAAATAAGATTATTCCGTATCGTGTTGGCGGATTGCCTACCTTTCCATGGCGTAAGCTTTGAATTTCGCACACACTCGAGTCGAAGAAAGAGAAGCTTCCAGAGGAATGCAATCGAAGGGGATTTTTTTCTTAAAAATTGCATATTTAATTTACCGTCGCACGGTGGGCAGCGTGAAACAAATTTCGGGATAAAATTTTTTGTTGTTGCGAATTTTCAACTTTACATCGATTTTAATCATTATCGGAGATCGGACAAATAAATGGTATAAACATGGTATATACAAGCAGGCAAACAGTTCGAGAACACTTTGAAAAAGACTGTTATCTGAAAGCACTGGTTGAGGTAATGGAGGCGCCTGGTCCTTCAATAAATATATATATAAAGATGTTACACTGGCATTGATTGCAACGAGACTAAAAATTACCAAAGGTATTTGTTTCATTTGCAAAGCTTGTATTTATTGCGAAACAGAAATGAAGGTTTATCTACGCATATGCTACAAACTTCCAATTATTCAAGAATCATTTTCACATGGAGACGCCTGGTCCTTCAATAGGTATGAGTATAAAGATGTTTCACTGGTATTGATTGCAACGAGACGAACAATTACCAAAGGTATTTGTTTCACTTGAACAGCTTGTATTTATCGTGAAACAGTATCAGAACTGGAGGTTTATCTGTGCATTTGCAACAAATTTGAAATTATTCAAAAATCAATTCCACATGGAGACGCCTGGTACCTCACGTTCCTTCATGGGAATTAATTTAAACAAACTTCAATAAATTCACAAACTGACGGCAAGTCAGAGTATTAAAAACATGTTATACTGGATGGGATTTTTACAAACTTTGTTCTTATTATTATTAATTCACTGGAAACAAGAGAGAGAGAGAAATCTATATTTTTTTTCTTCGTTTAGTTCAAAGATTAGTAGAAAATCCCCGTTTTAGTTTGCCACTAATTGAAAGATAGTTTTTTTTTATTTTAACCCTGAAAATGTCCAATGTGCGTTTTTTTTTGTGGCACAACACAATTAGAGAAGCGCTCCTATATTCGTTCGGGCGAATTCCTTTTTTTTTTGTTGTTGCTACGTTTATCTGCCCACCATTTCGACAATAAGGATGTTGTGCACATAAAAGCATTATACGTTTTTATTATAATTCCCGTCAATTACCACTAAACTAAACGGCCAAACCAAACAACAGGCGCGCCCAACTCCACTTCCCATTAGCGTGTAGCGTTAGTTATCTGTCGCAAAACATTAACAGCATACAACTTTCTCTCGTATGTTCGGAGTTTGTGGGTGCTGTACGATTTTTTTTTGTGTTTGGTTTGGTTTGCCAGCAAAAGTTTACTAATTTTCTTTCGGTTCATTCTGACAGATCCTTCGTTTAAAGCGGGCCCGGCCGCGCGGTATACGGTTTTGCGCGGCAGTGTTGCCAACCCTCGATGATAATTACATTACGAACTGTGCACATGTACCGCTGTCGCAGGCGCTCCCATGTGTGGCTGTGTATGTGCTGGCTGTGTTGACCTCCTGCTTCCCCCTCCGGACTTTGTTCCTTTTTTAATTGAAGCTGATTGCGATCATGAAGACCTGTGCCGCAAATAAATTTAATAAGCATTCATTTACGTTGTTAAGTCGTTTGCAAAGCACAGGCGCAGTAGCAGCAGCAGCAGCAGCAAGGCAACATTTGGGTCCCCACACAGCCATCTAAACGGAGCGCTTCCGCATGTATTTGTGTTTTTTTTTTCGTTTCGGCTCGAGTTAATTAAAATGAATCCATTTTTGCAACCGAACCCATCAACCAGGGCCGGTGCGCTTTAATCACACAGGCAGGAAAGGACAATCGCTGCCAAATAAAGACAAGCAAAGAAAAGCAAAAGGAAAACCTCCAGCGGACGAACCACAACTTTCGCAGCACCTTTCTGGTTCGTTTCGTTTCGTTTCTTTTTTTTTGTAATCATTCTTTGTCTCTTATGTGTTGGCGTTTTGATAAATATTATCGATGCAAAATGTTCGCAAACTTCGTGCGGGAATGAAGACGAACACCAAAACGGGCACTGCTGTTTAAGACCCTTCAAATTTTCTTCGGTTTAGGATGGCAGATCCACCAAACAGCGAGAAAGCAATTTGCATGGCACGCCGAAAAGAAAAATTAAAATACCCAGAAGAAACGGCAGCAACAACAAAAAAATACCCCTTGGAAGCCTTAAGTTTCTAATTGGACTACGACAACTTCGGATGTTTTCGGTGTCCTCTAACGGTGGCCCGGATGTAGCGGAATGTGGACATGGGCTGGCAGCGAAGCAGATGTAGGGTTATTCGCTCCCAACACCGCCCAGAAATTAAGCCTTTTCCGTATTTTGCTATCCTTTGTGTTTTTTTTTCTTTTTTGGTTGTTGCCATGTTTGCCCCAACCCCCGAAGATGATGGAGGCGCCCAGTGCCTAGTGCCGGGACGGTGTTTTTAAATATTTACCGACCGAAATATCTCTCCTTCAGTTTCTTTGCAACGCACCGTGACGGTACCTTTCGGCTTTTGTTCGAACGCAACAAAACAAACCGGCCTACCCTTTTTTGTTGGAAAAAATACCGGCTGCTAAACCGGTGAGTCCTTCCCCTGGAGGAGGACTTTCGGTGGTAGGGGTAAAAAAGGACAATAAATGAAATTAACGCATCCCATGTCACACTTGCGCTGTTGAGCCAATTATGGTTTTTCGGTTCGAAATTTGTCCTCAACAAAAAAAAAGGGGAGGAAGGGACCTCGACCCTGTGAAAAGAACCAAACCAAACCAAAAAGCAATACAACAACAACAACAACAACAGCAAAAAGTGTATAAAAATGGAGGATCACAAAATATAGCAAAACCCGTACCGCAAACAATTTAAAGTCCCGGTAAGTTGGGATCCGGTTGGCAGAAGCTTATGTGGCAAAGGTGACCCGAGATAAAGTATTCGAGATGATTTTTCTGAGCAACTGGAGTGTTTGGAACCTTTTTGCAAAAAGTGCCCAATTTGTTTTTAATATCTAATAACCATCTGTATTCTGGCAAGGTTTTTTTTTTGTTTGGCTGGTTATTGATGGTGTTATGTAAGCGGTGTGTTATAAGTATACACAGAAGGCTAAGAAAAAATGCAACCAGCTTCAAGATGCGATTTGCAATATCGGCAGCTACATTGCACTTTGATTTACAAATTTCACCTTGTTCTCTGTCGACTACAAGCGTTAATAACCAAATAGTACAAAAGTGTCTTAAAATTTTAATAAAAATCGGGGCAGATCATAAAAGTTAGACAGCTTAAGCTTGTCTGAGCGGTTTGTCGGACAACGAAGCAGTCAAAGCCATCGTTTATTAAAAAATGTAAATAAATAATTGTTTTTCCATACATCGTCACTTCATTTGATTCAATCAATCGGCGCTTTGTGTTTTGGTGCAAAAAAAAAAAGTGAACACTTATTGGTTATCCTCAAAATGGTGTTTGATTAGTGTTGTTATCAATCGAAAACGTAAATAGAAGCCGAAATTTCTTAAACTTCCAAAAATTTATCACGTGTTTAATCACGTTTCAGTATCGTAGCTTAATGCAACCGAAAAACACTGCGCCGATATGTTGTGTGTATGTATTTGTATATTTTGTATGTATTTGTGTTTGTATGTGTATTTGTGGCTTGTACATTCTATGGAACTGTCTAGACAAGGTATCGGACCGTATTTGTGTCCTTTATTTCCCATCAGAAGCTAAATTCTTGCGTCCTTTTGGAACCAAAAATAGTATGTAAAACAAATTGAAATAAATTATGTTAAGACGGCCTACTTGATTGTGTAATTTGTCATAGAGAAATTGATCAATCGCACGATTCAACGTACATCTCAAGAATGCGTTTCGTTTAGAAATCGAAATGCGAAAATCAATGTAACTCGTTGCATATTGGACTAATTTTGATGATTGTTAGTGTTAAAGAAAGGATATTTAAAAAAGTCGTTTGTAGGCACTTAGTGTTTTTAAGTGCTGATAAAAATAACTTAAAAAAGAACAAAGATTGTAAAAATCCCATCCAGTATAACATGCATTTAATACTTTGACTTGCCGTCATTATATGAATCTATTGAAAATTGTTCAAATTAATTCCCGCGAAGGAACGAGAAGTACCAGGCGTCTCCATGTGGAATTGATTTTTGAATAATTTCAAATTTGTTGCAAATGCACAGATAAACCTTCAGTTCTCAGTTCAGTTCAGTTCCTTCAGTTTCACGATAAATACAAGCTTTGATACCAATACTTTTTTGTAATTTTTAGTCTCGTTACAATCAATGCCAGTGAAACATCTTTATACTTATACCTAGTGAAGGACCAGGCGTCTCCATGTGGAATTGACTTTTATATAATTTCAAGTTTGTTGCAAATGTGCAGATAAACCTCCAGTTCTGATATTGTTTCGCATTAAATACAAGCTGTTCGAGTGAAACAAATACCTTTGGTAATTGATCGTTGCAATCAATATCAGTGAAACATCTTTATACTCATACCTATTGAAGGACCAGGCGTCTCCATGTGAAATTGATTCTTGAATAATTGGAAGTTTGTAGCATATGCGTAGATAAACCTTCATTTCTGTTTCGCAATAAATACAAGCTTTGCAAATGAAACAAATACCTGTAGTAATTTTTAGTCCCAATGCAATCAATGCCAGTGTAACATCTTTATATATATATTTATTGAAGGACCAGGCGCCTCCATTACCTCAACCAGTGCGGAATTTCAGATATCAGTCTTTTTCAAAGTGTTTTCGGACTGGTTGCCTGCTTGAATATATTATTATAAAGCAGTAGATTCTCACATCAAGAGCCTAAAGCAACATCGAACTAATGCTACTATACGCTTACATGTGTTTAACATGTGTAAATAATTATTTTTATTGCCATATTTTATTGAGGCCATATTGTTAAACAACCTTCTAGTTGTCGTACCCAAAAATGCAGTCAACTTCATGATGCGTTTTGCAATAGTTTCACTTACATTGTACTTTCACTAAAAGGCTTGTTTTGTGCAAAAGGTTGAAGAGCTTCGCTGAAAGAATTCCTGAAGGCTACGGCTTCCGGTACGATTTTTGGCTATTCGCTTCAGGATTTCCCTCCCATTAGTTCGTGTCCGCACCGTGCACACGTCCGCCAAAACGGGGTTCGAAATCTCAACTGTTCCGAGAAATCCTAGTGACGCTTGTCGCATACCATTTCGTCACACCATATTACACCCCCACACATTCAGGCTCACTCATCACCTCCCATCGCACAGAGAAAAGAAAGGCTCGGAAATTCTGGCCAATGTCAAACCTCAGGCTTAACCAGTGGTGGTTATTGTGTAGCCGGGCTTGTGCAGTTATCGGAACCATGCCACACACCGTGCCATGATTCTTGATTATTGTTCGTGGGCCATTTTAGAAAACTGGCAGAACTGCAGTAAATATGGCACGCCCGACACATTTCAACGCTCCCCCGCACAAAGTACCACAAGACAAAAAAACGAGGGGGGGGGGGAGGACACTCACACACATAGATGGAGGGGTATTGTTTGCCACCGCTTGAGCTAAAAATATTTCATGGATATAGTCAATTGCTACCGCACACTGAGCTACACACGCCCGGGGCCTGGGGATTTGTGTACCCCCCCCCCCCCCCCCCCCCTCCTCTGGTTCGGCCAAGGCAGGGCTGGTTGCACTATTTTGTGTACCACTACTACCACACCTGACTTCGGATGCTGTCAGGTCCCAGGGAACTATGGACCCGAAGCCTGAAGAGCGCGTGTGGAGGAGGAGGAGGAGGAGGAGAGAGCGCTATTGTATTCCTTTGTGTGGAAGGAGCAAGGATGGTAGAGGATGGTAACGTCGAGGTAGAGTAGTGCCCAATTGTGATAATGTGTCGCAGTAGTTTGCTATTGTGGCTGCAGGCCCGACTAGGCTTTTCGTTGTCATAATGACAGATTTTTCTTTTTCGCTGTTGTTGCTGTTGTTTGTGTTCACTCCACATCTCTTCATCTTATTTTTGTTGTTGTTGTTTGGTTAGCTCCTTCCCAGTGCTACGGATATCAACCCCGTTTCGCATTGCGATACGGCCCTACCTTCATTTGCACCTGCAAAAACAGTGCGGCATAAACACACACACACACACACATGCACTCCCCTTGGATGGTCTTGACACGCCAGTAGCTCGTGCTTCGTGTGCGTTGGTTGGCTGCTTCTTCCTCCTCCTCGGATTATGTTTTTTTTTGTCTCAACAAACACCATTCTCCTTAGCACCAGGGAGTTTTGGGGGGGGGGGGGGGGGTGGGAGGGGGGTTGGTGTTATGAGTATTTATAGAAGCCTTCAGTGACTTCCTGTCTTTTCATCGAACAGACCATAGCCCGAAAGCACGCACCCAAACACACATTTCACCTGTCGCTGCGCTCCCAGGGCGAGGGTAGAGCCGCATCCGCAGTTACCGCGGAGTCACTCCCCCTCCCCCCTCCCCCTCCCCCCTACTTCGTACACTCACCCAGTGTGCTGCCTTGATCTCAATTACGGATGAACCTTTTACGTATGTGTGTGTCTCTTTTTTCACTCTCTCTCTCTCTGTCTCGCTGTCCACTCCTCAACACAGAGTGCCATAACCCGTGCGTGTTTACCGTAGTTCCATAGGCAACTCCACCTCCCTTGCCGTACGTGATGGTTTTTTTTTGCTGTGCAGATACTTGCTGAGGTGCATAAATATCGTGGGAAACTCCTATTAAACGCCTGTTGAGGTTTGTTCCGATGGTAATGTGAGAATGTTTGCACTCCCCTGCGTGTACGTGTACGTGGCAGAAACGGAAACTGCCTTGGAAACGCCTCATAGCTCGGGCCTCTATCAAACAGGTCAAACACCGAAAACCAAAAACCGAACGAAAGGTCCAAGAAATAACATCACAATAGCTTGACGTACGTAAGCACCCAACTACTCTTTTTTTTTTGAGGGAGGTGGGACTGTGTGCGTGTTATCCCTTCGCATGCAAATGTTAGCTGATCGATATCGGCAAGCTGTTATCTTCCAACGCTGTATGTTCACAAGAATTCTTCAACTTTTTAATTGCTACAATAAAACATGAATGGGGGCACACATGAGCAGGCAGACTCATCGGTTCGTTCAACATGAACGACAACAAAAAAAAAACACACACACACCAGCACTACCTCATCTGCACAATGGGAAATCTTAAAAGTTTGGCCAAACTTCAGTTCCGTCCTGTTTAATATTGGCAGTCGGCAAACAAAGGCGAATGCCGAACGCAACTGCTGTACATGCACCTTATCCGATATCCTTGCTCTGCTATCATTCCAGTATCGTGGATTATTTGATATGGGCAGTGGAGTGGAGTGGAGCAGCAACAGAGTCCCTCCCCCCTCCAGAGCCAGCCGAAGGGATCAAGAATCAATTAGTGAGCCACTTTAAGTGGCACTCGATATGGGGGTGGTGGGAAGGGAGGTTTTTTTTATGCTTTTTTGCATACCATTCCACCCCATCCACGTCGGTTACAGCGGGCAAATCATACGCCATTAAAAATGGACGACCTACATTCGACGGATGATTTGACATTGGTTGTTCGGTCGCTTCCTGCCGAACGACAGGATGTGTTGCCCCCGCCCCGACGACGACAGGATGTGCATTGATCCGGTAATAAAAAATAAAAAAAAAAGCGATACCACATCCGTTCTGCATCTCGCCGTCCCCGTGATGCACACATTACTAACAAAAGCACCCAGTTATTGCCTTTCCGCACCGCTGGAAAGTGCAGCATCGAGGCGACGTCATTAAGGGAAACTAACTCCGTCAGGAACGGACGGAGGGGACCAATCCTTCTGGGCAACAGCGCATCGTGATGGTGAAGATACGTACCGCTTAAGCCGCACAAGTCGATGTCGAGTTCGATGGAAGTCGCGTCAGTCGCTACGTTTTACGTTACGTGCCGTGCCGTTAGGTTGTCGCCTACGCGCCATCACTGAGTCACCCAATTACGCTCGTAAAATGGCTTCCCCGCGTGAGGGTGCTCCCCCCCCCCACAGCCATCATCATCATTATCCAACCCAGTGCGCCCACACTCTCATTGACCAGTAAATGGGTAGAGTAGTTGATCGAGGCCACTCCATTGCTCCTCTTCTTCACCACCATACACATCCCAATGTTCCCGCCTCTTGTTGCCAAGGCAGCAAGAAGCCCTCGCTTATGAATGTGGGGGGACACACACACGAATGCGAAATAGTGATTGGCATCGGTTTGTAGTATCAGTGGAGCCGATTGCAGGGTAGCGCTGCAGAATAAAATCCTCGGAAGCTCCTCATGCGGAGCATTACACGATGAATTTTCGCTGAGGGCGACAAATAAAGGCAAATAACCTGGGGATGGGAGAAAAAACAGAGAGACAGCACACAGGGTAACCACAGCTACGCTTTCACGAGGACGCCCAAAGTAGGGCATGGGCATCCCAATGAAGTTCTTTTTTTTTTTGCTGCTGCTGCTGCTGTTGTTTAGCTGTAACTGAGCTGTTACTACTGCTGTTACACCGCCGGCGCAGCACGGCACGTCAACATGCAACCGTATATATCACTCGGTTGATTTATACCGACAGCAAACATAATCGGGCAGACGCGCGGATACTTTGCAAACTTACCGCCCGAAGTCGCTCCATCAACCAGTGCAGGACGAAACAACAACAGGGTGGCACAACAACAAAAAAAAACACACACAGAGAAGCATCTCATATTCCAGTCATGGGCCGGAGCGTGCTAGACGTACGGCAACACACTGTTCCACTGCCCACTGTCCCACTAATCCTCACGGTGGCACAACAGAAGAATATCACTGCATCACAATGTCATTGGACTGTAAAACTCGAACGATACAATCGAGATAATTGGTGATTGTCTGGATCCGTCGAATCTAGCGCATGGCAGCGGCCATTCCCGTTGCCATTCGTTCTCTCCCACTCACCGTTCTTGTGCACCGCAGTACCAGTAATGATTTCGTGCAACTTTGCCTGTCGGTTAAGCGTGGGTTGTGAACTGCGTGTGGGTTTGTTGAAGAGAGATAGCAAAAAACCGACTGTGGAGCCACTGGTTTCTGACTGCAATTAGTTGTACAATGGCATTTGTACTGCTGCCATCTCAGTCGCATTTAGTCTAAACTGTTTCTTTCTCTCTTTTTTTGTTCTGTTTGTTGTTCTTTCTTTGCAGGTAAGCCAGTTCATTGGTAATAATGGTCAACCGTCGGTTAATGTGCGGCAGCAGTACGAAACGAAGGTGCTGCGTGGAACGCTCCAGTCGGTGGCGTACTGCCGGGACCGAAATCCTGCACGCATTCGGAACGGTTTCGGTGCTTCGATTCGGCTGCTAGCTGCTAAACAGCATTTGCTAAACCCATCCAGCAGACGACCATGACAGTGGCGACGGCATCTGTGGCACACCGTATACACACGCTGCACAGTGATTCCAGTAGGCGATAGGGCCATGACTGTTTAAAGACACTTCGGGATAGGAAAAACAAAAAACAAAACCCCTCCCCAATTCCTGCCTAGTCGAGAGTCGTTAGTGGTGTGTGCGTGTGTGTGTCTTGTACTGCACCATTTTCTTTCACCATAGCACGGGGCGGTCCTCCAAACAGCAGACGGAACGCTTGACAGCGCCAGCGTCTAGGCTCCGCAGCATTCAACTAATCAGCATAAACGGTTACGCGCAGTGACAGCTTCTAACCGAAACCGAACAGCGGCGTACTAAGCAGCATCTTTTCAAACAGGTTTCATCTCGTATCTCGTATCTAACTCCTCCCGTACATGTGTGTGCGCGCGCGTGTGTATTGTGTGCGCGTTAGCTTTCCTGACATCTCTCCGTCGCTGGCTGCAGTCTGTTGGTGCCTGTACGATTACGTGTGCGTGCATGCGTGTGTGTGTGTTTGTGTGTATTGTTAGTTGGATGCGAGGAATATCGAATATAGCGGGCAGCCGCATCTCTACGGAACTGCTGTCGTTAATAGTAATCGTAATGTAATTTGTGTACATAGAGCGGCCGCTGCCTTCGATAGCGTCATACGTGTGCGAGTGTGCGAGCGCCATATGTTTCTCGTGTGTGTATACGTGTGTGTCCGTGGATAATCGCATAGCAGCCAATCCACACGAGCCCCGGAGAGTAACTCGGTTGATGGGTTTTTTTTTTCTTTTCTTGCTGTTATGTCTAAAAGATTGAAGATAAAGAACTTGTTGTAACTGCTCCAGTGTTCCTAACCGTGAAACGTGATAGGTGGGCTGGCTCAACTAGTTATATGAGCTTGAACGGAAACAAAACCGAGAACACTGTTTATCGCCCGTTCCGTGCGCAACACAGCATCCTTGCGTCCGACGGACGGAAATTGACGTGAGCGGAGTGAGGGGGGGGCGTGGATTAGTATACTCATCTGACAGTTGCAACTCGTACAAGCGCAAAAGCATACGCACACACACACCGAGAAAGGAACGTGCGTGATGTTACCTTGCTCCCCGGTAGCCACTCGCAGCAGGCAGTAGAACCGGTTTTAGCTTCCGCAAGCGTGTGCGTGAGCCGTATCTGCCAGTGTCGTGTGTGACGGGAAGGGAAGGAGCGCAGAGGAGGGGGAGGGAGGAGAGGCGGTGGCAACAGGCTCTGAATGGCATCGTTCAAACTCGCAAGCTCGCAGCACGTTCGTACGACACAGCTTTAGTAGTCATGAAACTAATGAGCCCACTGAGGGCGCTGCTACTGGCCCTCGTAATGACACTCGCCGAATCTGCTGGAGGTAAGGTTTGCATGGTAGTTGTAAATTAATTTTCCCCAAAAAAACAAAACAAAACAACGAAATCACAACCCGATTTGTGCGTACTTCGTGATCGTGAATGCGTGAACACTGTTCACCAGCTATTCGGTGCTGTGTTGGGATTCTAGTGTTAGAGGGTAACGGTGGATGTAGGGTAATTAAGAAGACGGAAGACAAAAATACATAACCTCACAAAACACAACCTGCTGCCGAAAAGCTCAGCACGATGGCGAACCTTCGCGGATAGAGCAACAAGCACACAAACACACCCGCGGCAACTGACAGCGGACAGGTCGCATATGACGGCGGCGAAAGAAAAAGCATCCACAATGCCACCAACTATAAGTAGCGATCACTGCTTGTGGCTATAGCTTAAAAATAGCTTGTACCACCAGTAGAACGGTGTGGAAAAGTGTGAAATACAGGCAAAATATAATAAAAAAAAACCACCACTGTGCGGGAGTGACAGCAAAATGGTGCTGAAAGAGTGGAGACAAAAAACAACAACCAAAAAAAAAACAGCGAATATCCATAATGGCCGTCCCCGTTGATAGACAAACCAACAACAAAACAACAAGCGTGCAAGTCACGCTGCGTTCGCTAATGGTTTGTTTTAGAATTCCTACGCTTTACCCGTGATTAAAGCAGTGCGGCAAAGCGTTTGGATTCTGAAACGAAACATTAGTAATCACCGTCGCGGCACCACGCTCCGGAAATCTGCCGGGCGCCATGACAGTTGGGAAAGTTGCACGCGACACACGGTTACGGGACAGACGTTATGCAAAATGTGCACACTGGTTCGGCGTTTCGGCACTGATGGGTTTATGAGCAGCGAGTTTAGTCACCGACCAAGAATTGGGTTTTCGAGGCTGGAGTAGTAACCTTCGTGGAGGTCGATGTCTAAGGCACAGGAACGCCTCGGAATGATGCAGCTAGCTACTAATTAAAACTGGCAATCTACCATAGCGTCTCGACCAAGGTCCACTGAGTGATGCGGTCTCGCAATAGCCAATGTTGACATCTTGGACATCTTGAACATCTTGGAATTCTGAAAGTTCGACGTCCAGCAAGTTTGCTAGCTTACATCGTTCATACGCGCCATTCATTATTATTCCAAATGCCTCCAACCGCCAAACCCTGGCACACTCTAAAAACCTGCTCGAGATAACTTTCACCAGCTGCACGGGCCGGGCTAGAACTCTGCAAGCAGATGTGCTAACAAATGTTTACACAGCGTTCTACACGTCACTACAGATGTTTCCATGTTCCATTATCTGTATACCGTCTAATCGATACTCCCCCTCCGTTACTTTGCTTAATGAACTCTTTCCAGAAGCCGACTACACGTTAGATGATTCATTCTGGAATGAAGAAAGCCCAGTAGGTAAGTTTTTGATGAGCCCCCATGAAACCATTAGCCCCGTGCCAGAAACAGACGAACTTCCGGGTGCAAAAAGACAGGGACAAAGTTTGACATCTCGCCACATCTTGTCATTGTCTTTGCGCGCTCGGTTCGTTTGTTTTGTTTGCTGAATGCGCGCGTGTGTGTGTGTGGGTTGTGTGTGACGCTTCCTAGTCGCTTCCTGGCACTATATATCCCGGATGACAAGTTTCACTACCGGGTGGAAGTGAAAAGTTTCACCTTCCCTGTCTACATCTACTCCCCCCCTTATTTACAATCTCGGTATGCATGAGATTGCCGACGCGGAAGATGGAACTTCCCTGGTCATCTGTCACACACGCCTCACCCGTCACACTCGCACGATACTCTAGTGACCGCGCTTTACCACTCTTACAGGTGAGGTGGAGCGTCTGCTGAAGGAGCACCAGCAAAACCAGGAGCTGGTGGATAAGATCGGTAGCAGTTACTACCAGATCATCTATCCCGTACAGTTGCGCCATCATGAGAAGATGGGCATTTCCACGCGTGAAGTTAACCAGCCAAAGGTACGCTATCGCTTCCGCGAACCGGCGGATACGAACCGGACACGTACACGTAAATCTTATTATTATGAAGCTAATTATGCTGTGTATGGTGGTGGTGATGATGAGACGGGTGGAACGGTATGTGTTCCTTTCTATCATAACATGCATCCATTTCACGTATTTTCTTTTGTTGTTTTTGTTTTTCTTTGGTTGTTTCGTTTGATTTTGGATTTTGAGTCGCATCGTTTTGTACCGGCCATGGTCATGCGTATGTTTTGATTTTGTTTCGTTTTACATGCCCGACTGTATGTATGTGTGATACGGTTGAAAAGTACTCCCTGCGCAAGTAATGAGGTTTTGTAATAGCCAATGTCGACATTTTGGACATTCTTGGAATTCAGTTTCTAGTTCTTTCAGACATTCGGAATTCTGACAGTTAGACGTCCTTTCCTTAGCATTGGTGAGATAGTTTTGTTTGATCAGTAATAGAATTCAGCTCTGTAACTTCGATGCCTCTTCCGACAGATTTTGGAATTCTGTCAGCTCGAATTCCTTTCAGACATTCGGAGTTTTTACAGTTAGACGTCCTTTCCTTAGCATTGGTGAGATAGTTTTGTTGACTCAGTAATAGAATTCAACTCTGTAACTTGGGCGCATCATTCGCCAGTTTTTGGAATTCTGTCAGTTTGAAGTCCTTTCAGACATTTGAAGTTCTAACAGTTAGATGTTTGCTCAGTAATAGAATTCAACTCTGTAACTTGAACGCTTCTTTTGGTACTTGCGGCTTATAAGCTATAGTTGTTTCAGCTCAGGATTACTTAGCGTAGCTCTTAGTAATGTATCAAGGTTTTGTCACGCTAGCCGCATAAGCTAATTTGAACACTGCTGACTATTTATAACTTTTGTATCATATAGCTCAAGCTTGTAGTAAAGATCTTTGCTAATGATATAGACGCTCCAATTTTAATTGGACAGACTAAGCGAATATACATCAGAGTGGACTTTTGCAATTAGCGAAACTTAATGTCCAATTTGCCACAATGTGCAAACATTTTTAAAACAACTTAACTGCACCTTGCATCAGTGGAATAAAAAAAAACAACACATTACAACATCCATTACTTTCTAACCACAAAACCCAGTACTTCTTCAACCGACTTCGCATACAGTTCATGCTTTTGAAAATTTTTTATTCCATATATTTGTATATCTATATGAACATTTATCATAATTTTAGGTTACATTTCCCCTCCCATTTACCATCATGCTCTTACCTCATTCTCAACTCATTCATTCGCAAAAGAAGCATGATAGAAAGCAAAGGAAAGTCGTGTGAAATCTGTTTTGGGTTGCCCTTATGGGTTGTGCGTTAAGGCAAACAAACAGCTTTTGAGCAGTTCCGAGTGTGTTTAAAATGGGTTTTTGTGGAAAGATATTTTACTCGCAGCATCTTTCCGAGTGCGCGCATTAAAAAGCAACGCGTCACTCGAGAGCTGTTTGAGCTCTTAAGAACGTTCTCTCTCATCCCCATTTATCTTATTACGGCACTTGTAGCGCCATCTTTGCCACAATCCTTTGAGCAAATACATTTAGCACCACCTCACCCGCCTAGCTTTGTGGGTGCGTTTTCGCATCAGCCGTTACGGCTGACGTTAGACAAATATCGTCCAAAAGGACCATTTCGTGTTTCGCTAAACTCCCAATTGAAAGAAGAAAACAAACCAGAAATCTGATTTAGGAGGTAACACATTCTGGTGTTTTTTGGGGTTTTTTTTAAAGGTGACTATAAATGTACGCCCAAAATGGATTACATTTGTTTATTTTTCCGCACAAAAAAGAAACATTTTTGTAAAACCAGTGGTAGCATGATTTCTCTAACGTAAACGCTCGTAATCGGTGGACATTTTGAAGGACGATTAAATTAAAAAAATTATCTTATGAAATTAAAAGTAAATAAAAAAAATTCTGATAATCGTTAACGTAAGTCAGAGTTATATTGAAAAATTAAACATTAACAAGTATTCAAACATAAAACCTTTGCTTCTTCAAA
The DNA here is from genome assembly GCF_943734755.1 of Anopheles moucheti. Taxonomy (NCBI): domain Eukaryota; kingdom Metazoa; phylum Arthropoda; class Insecta; order Diptera; family Culicidae; genus Anopheles; species Anopheles moucheti. The sequence continues at coordinate 9,110,868 of NC_069142.1, forward strand.
TGGATCATTTTCTGTTTTGAAAAACAGATTATTTAATAAAATAATCCCGTCACGTGCATTGCATACTTTTAGGCGCCTCATATGTATGGGATACCCCCGGGAGTACCGATCGCACAGGGGAAGGTGTAAATTTGGTCATTGACAATTCGGTTAAAATAAAAAAAAAGAAACTGAATCTATTCTTTTTGCTAGCAGAAGAGCGTACAACACCTTTTAATAGGATAATACCGTCACGTAAATTGCATACTTTTAGGCGCATTCTATTAAATGTGCACTAGCAAAGCAAGGTTACAACGGCAATGTTAGGGCAAAACAAAAAATAACAAAAAGCAGTACAGAATCGCTTTCTTAAGCCTATTTCGTAATGAACTTTGTGCGCGTAACAGGTAGATTTGTGACACTGTACCTTCATACAGGTGTACCATTGTTCGAGCAAACTTCCCGACCCCTTGTAAAGAAGCCTTAGTCTTATAGCTCTTATTTCAGCTGCACGACACTAAAACCCCATTTTACTAAGTGCCATTGCGCTCTCTTTGCTTTTAATGCAATTCGGTTTTCCCTCTCTCTTTCGTTTTCTCTTGCGATGCTGCGCTTTGTACACCGTTTCGCGGGGGTTCGCAGTTTCCACAGCGTGGCTACGACGGTAGCTACTCGGGAAGCGGTGGAGGCCGTGGTCGCTCGAGGGTAAGTGTTTTTCATCACCATTTCCGTATAATATACAGCAGCAAAACTGTGCGAAAATGTACCGCAAAAATAACCAAAAAAAAAACAACCCCCCTCTCCACACACACACACACACACAACTCCCCCGTCCCGCGCCGATACGGGATTGGAAGGGTCGATTAAAAATCTCAAACATTCATTAGGGAGCTTAATGGAAGGAAACAATCAAGTGATGAAAAATGAGATGCTGGTTTTCGCGTGCTCATCATCGTTTAGTGGTGGGATTGGGGATGGGGGTAGAGGGGGGCAGATTCCTGCCACCGAGACCCAATTCTAGGCCCCAAAAGACCCCACCCCCGAGGAGGATCTAACGTGGAGGTGGCAGCAGCAGAAAGAAACACAATCACGAGATTTGCATCTTCATCGCGTCAGCCGGATGCTTGTTAGCACACGTTTTTCCCCTCCTGCCCACCGCCATCTCCCCCCCTCCCCCCCAGTAAACCCCGTTCCTTGGGGGTCCGCTTATTCGTTAGCGGAAATCATAGTCATCCGTTTCCGCTCATCCGGACAATTGCTTTCGAAACAGTGTCGCCATCCGACGAGATCCAGGCGGGTTTTACCCGTGGTGCAGCCGAGTTGTTTGTTTCGGGGCCACCACCCGGGTGGTGGCCCCTGCGGGGTGACGGAAATGAACGTATTTATTGGGAAAAACGACTGCCTGTATCCGAGATGGGGCGGGCGGGTTTCTTCAAGGACACTGTGTCTACCCGGGGGCACAGCGCAACGATGGCACTTCGCTACATCTTCGCTGCTTACAGCGCGAGGTTAGCGAAGAACGGCACAGAAACTTATCAAACAACAAACAAAACAAAACAAAAATATTCCCAAAAGCGCACCCCTTTTCGTCGGTGACCTATCGAAGACATCGGTCAGATTAACGCCCCCGTTTTGCTGCTCTGTAATTAACCGGTAGCACTAATGAACCTTTCATCTTTCTCGCATTTCCATTTCACTCTCGTTTGCAGACTGGGAAGCATTTTCATCGAACATCACTTTTGATAAAAGCTTTTAACCATAAATTTCGATTAGATTTGGAATTAAATACGTGAGTATTCTGCTGATGGCGGGTGCAGTTCGTAGGCCGTTTGCGTCAGTTGCTACAACTGTCAACCCTTCTGTCGAATGTCCCGGTGCGATGCTTTCTTCTAATGCTTACGACACTTTACCACGCCTTTGTTCTCTACTTGCAGACAATTACTAGCTCCCAACATTGTACAGAAGCACTATCTACCTAGCGGGTTCGCTCAGGATTCACATCGAGTAAGTAGAAACGGCACAATAACTCCCACCCCTTCCGGAACCGATTCTAGCTGTTTGCCAAATTAAATTTCGCATTTTTTTTCTGCGTGCGATGGATGCGTCCTGGTTCTGTCTCACCTATTTCAACAGGAAATTGAACACTGCTACTACCACGGCACGGTTAAAGACTATCCGGGAGCTAGTGCAGCCTTCCACACCTGCAACGGTGTCAGCGGTGTGATACACGTCGGTAATGAAACGTTTGTTATTCATCCATTTTACGGAGGTGATTTATCGGTATGTTATTCTTCCATCTTCTTTCCGACTGTGCGTAGCAGGTTTGATGACACCACGGTTCACCGGTGCGCTAAGGAGTCTTGTCGGTGTTGTTTCAAGATGTTTGGACGCGTTCCAGCTGCGTCCAACTTCAACACGCACCCGTGTGTTGTTCGTTTGCTTTATTTTTGTTAGCTCCTTCACACATTTGTTTCTGGAGAAGGGTAGTATTCTCCACACCTAGAGGACTCCAGCAGCGCACGGTGACTCCTGTGACAGCTCTTTCTCTTGCGGACTGTTTTTTTTTTGTGTCGAACAACTACTAAAAAAAACCATTCCCCGTTCGTTTCAGCAGAAACATCCACATGTTATATTTGAAGCACGTACAAAATCAAATAAAGGCTGTGCGAATTCCGGCAACCTCGAGTGGAGGACGCGCTCCATACGCCGCGGCAGCAGCCATCATGCCGGGCTGGTGGAGCTGATCGATCGCAACGGTGCTGGCCGGTACAGGCGGGATGTGCGCGAAACCACCAAGTACATCGAAACGGCCCTCATTATCGACAAGGCGATGTTCCAGAAGCGCAACGGCAGCACCCGCACGGAGGTGGTCCACGACGCCATACAGGTGGCCAACATTGCCGATCTGGTAGGTGGCGGAACTCGCATCGCACGCTTCCTAACCCCGGAACGCGCACTAATTCTTTCCTTCCCCTTTCCCAGTACTTTCGAACGCTGAACACACGCGTGTCCGTTGTATATATCGAAACATGGCAGGGCCAGAATCAGGCCCAGATCGACGGAGGCAAAGATATTAGCAAAGCAATATCCAATTTTAACGACTATACATCTAGGAATTTGTATAAAATAGATAAAGATACGACCCAACTGCTGACGTAAGTATCGCCTGTTCCGTGTCTTGCGAGATGGAGGACTGTGTGTAATATCTCGCATCTTTTCCCTCCGCTTGTACCATCCAGTGGTGAAACATTTGCTGGCGGCGAGGTTGGCATGTCCGTACCGGAAACCGTGTGCACGCCAAAAGCTGTTGGCATTAGCGTAGACATGAATCCTTATGAGCCGCATCTGCTCGCCGGAACGATGGCACACATGATAGGACATAACATTGGCATGGGTCACGACGATAATCGTAAGTGCACGGAATGGTCCACCTTGCTGTACGCAACATACCGCTGGAGCTGTGCTGATTGTTTGTGTTTTTGTTGTTGTTGTTGTGTCGCACTATAGGTGACGAGTGCATCTGTCGGGACTGGCACGGTTGCATTATGTCGCAATCGATTGTCGGTCTAGAGAACGTCCAGCCGTACAAGTTCTCCGAATGCAGCCGGCTGGATTACATCGATGCCTTGCGCATTGGACATGGTCTCTGTTTGCTGAACAAACCGAACGAGGTAGGTACGAGCGGGGGGGGTATAGAACTATTCCGGTGCTAACGACACTCCTCCCGCAACATCAGGTGGAGCTCCGCAAGAACTGTGGCAACGGGATCGTTGAGGATGATGAGGAGTGCGACTGTGGCAGTGCGCTCGACTGCGACAAGACGGATCCGTGCTGTGACGGTATCACGTGCAAGCTAAAAAAGGAGTCCCAGTGTGCGACTGGGCCCTGCTGTGATAAATGTATTCTAAAGCCCCCGGGCGTCATCTGCCGCGATGCGCACAACGAGTGCGATCTACCCGAATACTGTAACGGCGAGTCCGGCCAGTGCCCGCCCGATGTACATAAGAAGAATGGTAACCCGTGCGGTATGAACTCGACCGGCTTTTCGACAGGTGGGTTGTTATTTTCGCGCTTTCCTACACATCCGACACAGTTTACATCTCTATCCGACACATCCGACAACTGCTCTAATGCCGTCTATCGCTCTCTGCTTGCGTGATTAGGTTACTGCTTCAACGGTGTATGCCCAACCCAGGCTGCCCAGTGCGAACGAATCTGGGGCTACAGTGGTACCGGTGCCGATCGCGTATGCTACGAACAGTTCAACTCGAAGGGCTCCATCAATGGCCATTGCGGCAAGGACAGCAATGGCAACTACATCAAATGCGAGCCTGAGTAAGTAGAATAGTGCGCTGCAGTGTTGGGTGAAATCCATTTCTTTCAGAGTCTGATATAGCATTCAGCTCCCTACACTATCCCTAGACAGGATAGTTAGTCCCCTGTAAAGGGAATTGGTTCCTATATGACTCCGTAAAACACCGGAATAAACATTAGAATCTGAGAGTTGACTCCGGAGAATTCAGAGGTTAACTTCGTAGAATTTCGACGTTAACTGTTGAATATTCCTGTGTTAATTCCAGAGTTTTGTGATATTATCTCCTGAGTAGCTCATAAGATCTCCGGAGTATTCTGGTGTTATTTGCTGAGAACTTTGGAGCATTACGGTGCTATTTCCTGGGTTACTTCTGAGACTTCCGGAGTAATCCGGACATAGTCACATCCAGAGTCTACTCTGGGTTTTTGTCTTCTCGATGTTGGATCCCGAGTATTCAAGTGGTAGTTCCGGAGTACTTCGACGTTAACGTTTTGTGATATTATCTCCTGAGTAGCTCCTGAGAACTTCGGAGTATTTCGAGAGTATTCCGAGAGTATTCCGAGAGTATTCAGAGTGTTCCAACTCCTGGGTAACTTCTGTGAACTCCGGAGTAACCCGGAGTCACATCCAGAGTCTACTCTGAGTTTTTTCTTCTCGGAGTTGAACTAGTATCTACTGTATCCATCACTACTGTAAGCTAGTATCTCATCATAAATTCAATAAAATAATCAATGTTTAATAATTGCAACGGCATACATCTCGCCCTCTTACAGGAATATCCAGTGCGGTTCACTGCAGTGTAAAGATGGTGACCGTACGCCAGTGGAGGACTGCAGTGAGCATCTGTACTCGCGGGCAATCATCTCCATACGTGGCACGGAGTACGAATGCAAGTGAGTAATGACGGGTGTAGTCAACGTAAGCTACAGTGTACACTGACTCCTACCTTGACAATACTCCCCGTGTCCTCTGCAGGTCAATCACTGGAACGTCCACCAACTCCAACACGCCACCGTTCGGGCTGGTGCGCGACGGTACACCGTGCGGTGATAATCTGATCTGTGTCAATCAGACTTGTGTCAGCATCTTTCCATACATCGATCAAACCAAGTGTCCGACAAACCACAACAATCTCGAATGCTCCGGCAACGGGGTAAGTCAGTAGAACCGTTTGATAATTTGCCTATGTCTGAATTTACGTGCCCGAACACTTTGCTGCCTGTCTGCCTGGTGCAGGTAATGGTACACACTACTCGGGATAGTTTATTCGTGTCGCAAATACCGCAAAAGATAAAGACGACACATGTCAGCGTACCTACCCACCGCTTTCTTTAGCCGATTGTTACTGTAACGTAACGTCCTAATCCTGCTTTTATCCTCCTCGCCCCCCCCCCCCTATACAAACAGGACTGTACCAACAACAATAAGTGCTTCTGCAAGTTTGGCTGGACAGGTCCGGATTGCTCAATACAGGCGCATATCACTACCACGTACTCATCGCCGGTCACGTCCACCACGCAGGAAACTGTCATCATGGAGAAGAAAACGACTCGTTACGGTAAGTCCATTCGTTGCCCATGCTAGCGCTTTTGCCACCAAAACCCAACAAACAACAAACCAAAAAAAAAAAACATACCACATTAAGTAGTGTTACTACTTGATCAGTTTCAGTTTTGTCCGATGGCTTTCGTTTTTGACATTTTGATGCTTTAGTTACGATACAACCGTATATATATATACCGATATATATAATTGTGTATACGTTCACGAAGATTTCGCTTAGGTGTTATCGATTAGGCAATAGAGAAGGGAAAAAAAACAGGATACAGACTACATCGTATGTTGCGATGCACATTTACTACCGCGTACAGTACAATGCTATGCCACTGTTAGATACAGCGTTATAGAGGCCGTCACACCAACATCACCATCCATGTTCATCAATAGTTAGACATGTAACGGCGGCGCTCAGGAAAAACTGGGCAAAGCTTATGGGTGGCGTTCCAGCACCGTAATGCCGCCTGGACCTAATTCCCAAATATCCACCCCACCGCGCAATTTCACTACTCCGCTGAGTCGTTACGTTTGGAAAACCTCGCCCTCCACCTACCTAAATACTGTACCCAAAACCCGTGGCACTTACAACGCATTACATCCTTTTGTAATGCGCATCGTAAACGGGCGGGGAATGAGCTGGAAGCCAGAGAGACAATGGGGTGTTTGGTTTGGTGATCCAAGGAAACGCCATCTTGTCGTAGCACCAAACAGAGAAATAATTGTCTGGCGTGAGTGTACACGTGTGTGTGTGTGTTTGTGTTTGTGTGTGTGTGTTTGCGCAACTCTCTGCCAATTAGGATGAACAATTTTCCGCTCATCTACCACTACTCTGCCTTCCAGCTCCTTCCCCCTCCTTCACCCGGGGAAAACTCCATCAGCAGCATCTCAAACTCGCATCCTCAGGATTTTGCCCGTTTTGCCGTCCTTTTGTTGGATCAGTGCTAGCCCTGTCCGTCAACCATCAACCTTAGCGTTTTGAGCAGTGAAAGAGTTCGGCGGTAGCGTAGAGTGTAGAATATTCTTCCCATTTTGCACAAGGAAAGGAAAAAAAAATGGACCAAACCCCACCTTTTTCGACACCTGCCTTGCTTTTGGTTGCCCAGATCGGGCAGATCTGGTTTATGGTGGTGTGTTCAGTGCTTGTTAGCGGTGTCCCAAACAACTAGCTGCCACACACGCCACATTTGCTGACCACTACTCGTGTCGGACGGAAAAAAACCGTACCCCAATCTCTCGTGGCTAGTGTCATAGAGCGGGACTTGGAACCTGAATAGTAGTATAGTAGATGCGGGGGTGGGATAAGGCAAGCAGAATGCGCTTACAACTCAAAACTAAACAGGCGGTACCAAAAACTGTCACAGCTCGAGCTCATCCTTAAAACAAACATACCACACATACTCTGCACAACAACAAAGTTTAACCGGTAACAAATTATGACAATGGTAATCGTCAACCTGTACTTGCCCTAGTAGGATACAGAGATGTACACCCACACAAACACACCATCACACCATTAAACGTTGTGTCTCGTTTTACGCTTCTATTAGACCAGCCAAGTATATTGAACTCGGTATTGAGCTCGCTTTGTTTCGTCTCGCATTCGTCAACGGTACGCACTTTCGCATCCGGTTGTCTGTCTGTGTGTGTATGTGTGTGTTTCGGGAAAGCACTCAAACGCATCGTCTGTTGGGTGCAGTTTTGCACACTGGCACACTCGACAAAGGATGGGATGCACTGCCCCCCTCTTTCGGTAGCTCTTTTCCCACGGCGCAACACACACAAACACACTGCGACGCATAGGAACTGATGGACCGTCGTAAAATACTGCAAATCTGACCAGACCCCGTTCAAACAGCCCGCATCTGTCCGTTCGCAAAAGCAACAGCCACAGCTCGAACAGATCAATACACAACCTGTGTTCCTATGTATCTCTACCCGCTATAAATTGTTTCTCTCCTTGTTTCTTTCTTCTCTGCCTACCGACAATTTCAACGCACAAATACCACTGCGAATCCCTGCTCACAAATATTCAAAAAAAAAAAAAAACAAACGAATATAAATCATTACAATTACAAATCACCAAATCAAAACAACCCATCCAACAACAACAACAACTACAACAACAACAAAACCCCCAACGCTCGTTGCGAACATTAACCGTGCGACCCGGCAAACAAACAAAAACCAAACCAATCCTCCAACAACGATCAATGCAATACACAAAAATTCGTAAACCAACACCAAACCAATCCAACCCTTGCCGTTATGCTCTCCAATACCCTCCAAACGCCGTTGTGCCGGAAAACGCGTCGCCGGGACAAATGCACGCAAAATAACCGAATACGAAACACCTGGTGCGCTCTCGTGCACTCGGGGGCCCCAACTCCCCCATTGTATCAACGTGCGAAACAACCAACACACACCGCGTATGGGAATATTGGCCGTTTTGTTTCGTAAATAACACCAAAAATGTACAAAAAAAAAACAAACAAAACTCTACCGACGTACGCGGCAACTGAAACGGATTCTGGATGCTGCAATCGCAAAACGCGCACCATCCATTATGTCTGTTCGCTTCACCATTACACACACGCACCAACCACGCACGTCCAATCATCGCACGTGCGACCGCCCTTCCTCCAAAAAAAAAAAAACATAAAACAAAACTTTTGGTCCGGCGAAACACTCCGATAACTCCTTCACTGTGCTGCACGCCGATGTACGCCGATACGTCAAACTGAAACCAAATACGAAAAAAAACCAACTCAAAAAAAAAAACCTAACCTAACATCCAATTCAAAAACCAACCATGAAAACAAACAACTGTATCGTGCATCACTGAAATTGGTGGTGGTCGACTTGAAATTGGATTTGGATTTGATGGTGCAAAACAAAACAAAACACCAAAAACAACCCCTAAAAATCGAAAAAAAAAACCCCACACACGCACAACCAAACATAAACCAAACGACGATGGTATTGCAACGACAAAACAAAACCAAAATCGAAACGATGGTTGGGGCCCGCGTAGATCACGACCAGGGTAAAGTGAGCACCCTGGCGATGGTAATCATGTTAGTGGTAATCGTCAAATGTGTCTTCCTTTGTTTCGCGTTAATGGCTGTTTGCTACAGGTAAAATGAACCAAAATATACTTGTGTCTCTGTGTCAAAATTCACACTCATTCAAAACTTCCTTTTGTAACTGTGCTTGTGTCCCCCTTAAAACCAAAATTCAATCAAACAAAACAACAAAAAAAAACAAAAAAGAAAAACCAAACAAACACACAGAACCTTTTTCTCTCTCCTTCACAAAACAACTTGAACCACTCTTGGAAAACTTCTTCTCCATCGTGTTTTGTGTGCGTGCAGTATAGCGTGAATGCATTTACGCTACGTGCGAGGGTTTGTTTTTGTTTAGTTTACTCACATGCTAGCCACTGTGCAACCATTAAATGATACGGATGTGTCAACAGGTTGGCTTTTTACGGCGCTTTTTGTCGACGGCGAAGGGAGCCGGTAAGCAGAATGGTAGTCCTGTTGCCTTCAAAACACGACTCGCATCGTGTCGGTGCACTCAACTACACTGCCTGTCAGAACTGTCAAAATTCGACAGCTAGTGTTTGACGTTTGCACCGTACACAGTGGTAGTGTCTTAGCTACGTGCACTACCATTCTGCTGTCACTGCAATGACATTTTTGGCTGCTAATCAACCACGCTAACAACAGATAAGTGTTAGCAAAGCACAACGTTATTACATTCAATTAGCAAAATTTGTTGCAAAAAATGAAGGCACTGCAATGCAACTGCTTTTTTTTGTTTTGTTTTGTTCTATTGTTATTTTCAATTACACATACAGACAAACGCAATCCAAGCGTTGGTTTGTGCTGGAATTTGTAAGCAGTTTGTTCATTCGCAAAGCGAGATGTGATGTGCAAACTGACACTGTCATTTTTGACAGCTGCCTATATCTCTAGCAACTTGTTTTCTTTTTTGTTGGAGTCTTCTTCTTCTTCTTTACTCGTATACTGAACTTCGCCCGATCGTGCTTGTCGGGTTTTCGCCCCGTTTCACCATTCATCCTCAACATAGTCATATCGGTTTTCTCGAGTCCATTTGGTTCCGTTAAGCTCAGCTCACTTTCTTTTATGTGTGTGTGTAGTTTTTGTTTCTTCTTTATCTCTTGTATTTTTCTTTTGTTTTTCCGTTTTTTTTTTCAACACTCTTCCAGAGCCCCTAAACCCACTCCCGATTTGCCTGCTGTACAAGCACGCAGGCGTACGACTAATAAGCTGAATAGCGGCCTAAAGCCCACTGCTTAAGAAAAGGAATTGGATTGACACGATGGAGCAAAATGTAATGCGAAGCACGTAGTTGCGAGCGTTAATGTACCGATGGTCACCGATGGGGGGAACGAAACTTACCACCTGCGAGTGAAATTTATAGCCCAGGGCCTGGTTGGTCGTCTCAGTTAAGTTGACTAGTATAAATGTAGCTTTCGTATGGCTGGCAGCGGGCTTTACCGTTGCCTAGCGTCAGTTTCACTTCTAGATGTCATGTTTACAACTTGAAACCGTTGCTGTTTACATCGTAGAGTTCAAACAAATAAATGATAAGCAGTTTACTAATGAGAAGAAACGGTCTTAGCTTGATGAAATTTTTTATCAACACCCACGCATGATTGTTGGCGAATTTTTAACCCGATCAATCATCTGTACATATACTAACCCGTAACTGTACAAATATCCGTGACAGAAGCGACACTCCATCGCTTGTACATGAGGTTTTATCCAACGGTGCTGCTGGGTATATTTTAAATCTCACTCTGCTGCAGCTGCCCAATTACGCTTTCGTACCTGCTTGCGTAATTGAAAAGGTCCTGCGAGGCAACCAGGCTACACAGTTTTGTCTCATTCTGTTTATTTTCTTTTAACTGTATCATTTCTCTCGCTCGTTGCTCTCTTTCTCCTTACTTTAACCATATCCGTCCACATATCTGTTACTCTGTACCAACCGTATTTTAGCCACTCTGCAATAGTAACGTTTCTGTCAATGTCTCAATGTTCGCACACACATACATATCCTTTTAGCTAGTCTGTTATTATGTTTCGTTTTTTATTTTGTTCTTTTTTGTTATTAATGAATCTTGTTGAACAATGTTTTTTGTTCTGTTTTGTTATTACCTGCTATTGTTATTTCTTTCTTATATATTGTTTTGTTTTTAATATTGTGTTTAAATTATCTTATTAAATTTCTTTTTTTTTATTTCAATTTGTCCTCTCCTTTACCTTATATTCATATATCATCTTTGTTCGTTTTTTAAATGTTTCTTATAATTTATTTTTAAATAAAAAAAACCCATCCATCCATACCAAAATATACACCTCACTATCCGCCACATCTTTCTCACCGTTTTCTTACTACTTGTTTGTATCGAGTGTAATTGCATATACATACTACATATGTATATAGATATTTACGTTTATTTTGCATATGTTTACTTTCGTATGACGTGTTGATGTGTTGTGTGCCGTGTAACTCTGTCAATCTGTGCCTACTGTTAATGCATTGGAAGTACGTTGCAAACCAAAAAAAAATCAAATCTTATGTAATAACAAAACAAAACAAAAAAAACATACAAAACCCATGTCACTTCGTTTTTTTTATAACTGTCTTCTTTCTCTCTACCGTTTCCGTTTTTCGAAAGCGTTTGTTTTCTGCTGTTTGTAATTTCATATCTGTTGTATACGATGATGCCTCTTCATCCTCACTTCTGCACTACCATTGTTATCGCTCTTCCTCCTTCCGTTTCCGTTTTCCACCTCTTTGTTCCATTACCCTAAGATGCGTTTGTTTTCCAAGTCGTTATGATGTACCAAAAAAAAAAATAATGTTAAAATTGTACTGGAAAAAGAAACTCTCAACCAAAAAGAACATACTATTTAAACCAGATGCCGAATTTCTCTCGAAACAGAAGCAGCTAATACAGCAAACTTGTGAGACTCTTTCTTTAGTCGTGTTTGGTTTACAACTTTGTGTTCATTTCACTATAATATGGCGATCTACTTAACGCGATATACTATTACGGTGACGAATATTATGTGATTCTTTGTCAAAACTGTGTTTTCGCGGGTATCTCTATACACATCTTGGTGATGACACGTCCTCTTTACTGTTTACTACCACTCTGCACACGTTAATCATATATAACCTCACGGTTTTGTCATGTTTTATTTCTCTATTCAAGACAAACTCTTATTGTGCGGATGCTGAACATGTTGCGAACTCGTCATCTGTTGACGCATATCGTTTTGTATTCGTTTGATATCCACCACGTTTTCTCCAAACACTATTATGCACATACTTCTATTAATCTTAAGTTTTCGTACTTATCCATGGAAATACTAACACTGTGGAATACTAGAAAGCGCCAAGTTCTTGGGCGATGAAACCTCCGTTTATAATGCCTAGCCGAAGAATTCTTGGGAAATATCTCGTGTAAAGCACAAAGGAAGATATAGTAGAATTGGAACGTTAGCCATCGGATTGTTTGGTGCTAGTCGCACCACATGGACATCTTCAGCTGTTAGTGTCTCATTTTAACACATAATGAAACGGAAAAGAATTAATTAATTGACAGAGATGAAAGTACCACGTTACTGACTTGTTGTTTGTAGAAACCAAGGGAATCGAGAAGTATAAAATTTCGAGGAAAAAATATAAACTACATGTTGCAAATGATGTTTGCATGGTTGCTTTCATCTCCGACCCCTACCCATTATACACCGTCAGAGGTGGGGATAGACTGGATAGTTTTTTTTTATCGTGGCCTTTCAACTTTCTCTCACTCGCTCTTGCACTGCAACGTTGAAATTAAATCTGTCTTTCAGCAGGATTTTTGAAATTTAATTTCCCGTTCCTGGAACTGACTTTTCGCAAGGATTCGATGGCGTCAATTATCTTTTTTTTTAAAGAGTCTTGTTTATCATTATCATGGCTATGCAAGTAAAACTAGAAGAGATGGTAGAATAGGGGAAACATATCAAATACAGTGTGTTTATTCGGCTGCCTCATGTGGTACAGACACTTATACTCCACGTAGTTGGACGTTGTCCCAGCTGGGCGTAAAATAAAACCTTCCAAAACCTATCCGTTTCCATCAACTCCAGGGTAAAATTACTTCATTTACGGTACGGAACAATACATAAAAAAAATTGGTGCGTAGTGCGTCGCACGCAATCCGCTAGATGTCGCTCGAGTGTCAAATAGTTTTTTTCGATTCTTATCTCTCGCTCACTCTCTCTCATTCTTTTTTCTCGCACGCACAAGCAAACTGTTTCCTTTCGCACGTCAGGTTTTGACCTCCGGATAGTGAATTTTTGCCCGATAACAACGCTCGTGTACGTTCCTGGTGCACGGCACAACACTGACAGGGTAGCGAAATCCCTGTGATGTCAACAACGAGCTTTCAATCATGGTACGGTACGGGACGTTTAAAAAATGTCATGCCCACCGGCGTGTACCGGGCTGTTACCATCCAGGCACCACAACAGCTGGACCAGGGAATAGTCGGAACCGTCTATTTGATGTTGAATATTTTTGCTGAATTTTCGTACCACCGTACCTTGGTGGAGGGGTAGAAAGGTCACCGTGTTGCTTGTAGCTGAACCTTTTTTTCCCGTATAATTTTTTTCTTCTTAAATGTGTTGCTCTGAAACGTCGGGAACAATCTACCGGAATGGTTTGAAAAGCCCGTTTGCTGATGTCCAAGACACAGGGACACGTTCGATTGGTTCGCCCGATACCTAGAATCTCGGCGACGCAAGGCACAGTGTTCCCTTTGTGCGGACGAACGGTTTTCGCATATACATCAATGTCATTAGAAGGAAGGCAGCTAAAAGCTAGTGCAGCAACATACGTGATTGATTCTTTTGCTCGACGACCATTCCCGGCGATACATCAGACGCTACAAGAGTCAAGGCCTTTTTTTCGGTGACGTGCTATACATCACAACATCCCAGGTGCTTTTTCCGGGTATGTGCGTGTGTGTATTTGTACTTTGGATGGAATCATTTTGCAAACCGAACCGACTTGGATATTGGAAAATTCTTGCTAGTGCTTTAATTGCTTAAGGCATATCTGAGATACGCAATGAGACCTATCTGGGGAGTATGGGTTGGTAAATATTTATCAAGCTGGCAAACATCATCGGCAATAATTCTTGCATCTTCGCTTCCCATCCACCTTTTTGGTGGCCGTGCTCGTCTACCGCGATCGTTATTATATTAAATATGCTGGGTTTGCTTATACCTAACCTAAGGGCGTACATTTGTTGTCTTCGCAAAATATCTTGAGTGACTCCGTTTAGCATCTCCCAGATTATCACTCTCTATCTCTACTTTTACCTTCATCTGTATAACAGTTCGATTTGTTGGACAGTTCGTAGTGCACTGGTAGTAGTAGAACATTTCCGGCGGACAGACAGGCACGCATATGTTTAGTTTTACTTGTTTGCTTTTGTTTTATTATTTTTTTTTCTATTTCTTTGTTTTGGTTTTGGGACAATAAAAATTAACCCCCAATACTGAAGATTACCATTGTCATAAACGGAAACGGAAAACAACACAATGTTTCTCGCAAGCAAAACCTCGAATCCGCGTAACGTTTAGTGTCCTAGAGGTACATTTTGAGTAGCGTGTTAAGATGCCTGTATCGTTTTCACCAAACCACCAAACCACTGGGTTCAGACAAAAGTCAAAAGTGGAAGTCTTCAGCATATATGGTACCAAACTATACTTTACATGGCTTTGTCTAACACAACTTAAGACATCTGCGCATACTAACAGTGTCACTAATATTTCATTGTATTGCTGTTATTGTAGTCCGTCTCTAACAGTGAAATTTTGACATAACATGTAGCGGCTGTAGCGGCGTCTACACCAAACCGCCTTCAAAGCTTCAATATCATAATTATCGTGTAGCGCTTATCGAAACACCTGAGTTGAATGTACTGTTCACGAAAGAATTCAACCGGTGGCAGCGTCCTCTACTCATTTCAACCTTCATCGTTCGCTCAGGGCTTCCTTGCGATCTCTCCAACTACTCACACTCACAGACAACTCACTAGCAAAAGGAATACACAAACGAAATAACGCCTAGTTAGTACTCAACTCAGCAGTGTAAATGAACATCGTAAAGTGACAACCATTTTGCACCGACACTATGACCCATCCAAATGTAACAACAGTGAGCGGTGTTTGCGTAGCGTCATTTGCTTACGATTATTTAGTTGTTCGTTTTGTTTTTGTCTTACTTTAGTATATGAACATTAAAAAAAAATATCCCCAAAACAAAACAACCCCAAAAATTAGCAACAAACTAGATATGAGCATTACTAAAACTGTTCTCTTCTCTCTTCTTTTCTTTCTTTGTCTCGAAATGAAACCAAATACCAAAACCGACACGTAAAACTAAACAAATACCTGTACGATTGTATACACGCACACACGCATACACACGCATGTATTACCGGGTGGCAACCTAATATGCTAAAAATATGATATATTTATCTTGCGATACAAAAATCAAAATCAACAATAAAAAAAACTTATAATACAAACAACTAAACAAAACAAAATGGAATCATCGGGGGAATACACACACAAAAATTGCACACTGTCGGTTGTCTTGCGACTGTTATACGACTGTCATTTGTTGGGCGCGCATATACTAAAAACCAAAAAACCTCTTCGAATGCCATCTGTCACGAATATGGCGGCGTTTGATGAATACTTGGAATGAACCAAAAACACACTAATCTCAACGTGATCAATGTGCGCGTGTATGTCCTGTAATGTATATAAATGCAAAACGTGCTCATCTACATGCATCTACATCTACTTAACCACTACACTCGCTTGTGTGTGTATGTTCATACCACTCGCTTGTCGTACGGCCATTCGCAATACATGAATGTGTGTGCGTGCGCGATTCATGCGCGCCTGTGTATATACGTTGTGCGTGTGTAACGATCCTTACTGCCGAATGATACTGATGCGTCGCGATCGCAAATCAAAACTTTCCATCGACACACACCTCTATATGAACATCAACATATACGATCCACAACAAAAACCAATACTCCGCATTACTATACAAACACACACGCAACGGGAATGAAACAAAAAAAAACAAAACAACAAACAAAATCCAAACAAAATGTGTCAACGCAACGCAACCCTGCGTGGGTGGTGGCAACGGCATCTGCCCATACTGCCGCTAAAACCATTACTACTGACCACCGCCAACAACGCGCACCTGACACGCATATAAAACCTGGATCTTCGGCACTGCCAACAGCCAACTACCACGGCTCAAACACAGTGTTTCTAGTCGGTGTTTTAATGTCGGTTGTTGGGGGTGTTTTTATAACGTTTGCTCTGATGGCTTTGTGCTACAGGTCAGTTGTAGTACATAATAACTTCTCCTTGTGCCTAAGGTTAGTGACTTTTTCCGTTTTTGTTGATTCGTTTTCATTTCTATCACGAAACCAAATATTGCTACTACTACTAGTATAATCTACTGCTGCTACTACTACTACCTTCTCTACAAAATTTACCAAAACAAAAGATTAAAAAACATACACACACTAGTACTAAATACTACCACTAACTACTAACTCTATTCTACTGTTGCCAACTCTAACTTTACCACTATCAGTATCTACTCTTAGCCTTCTGCCTCCTACTTGAATCAGAACTGTTTCCATTTTCAATACCTTCAATTTCTAACCACATTTAAAATACTACTAATTCTATTACTACAACTACTACTACTGGCTACCACATCACTACTCTTCTCGACTCTCTTTACTGTAACTCTTGCTAAAGAAACACACACAACACCAACTTCCAAACAACAAAACCAACAAATATAAACTATCTCTCTCTCTCTCTCTTCTCAATCACTCATACCAAAAAAACAAAACGCATTACCACTCTTGAACCTGTTCTTTTTCATTAGCTTGTACCAACATAATAATAATAATAACAATAATAATAATAATAAAAAACCACAATTCTACCGACTGTACTGTGGCCAAGAGAAGTTCTCTCAAAGCTAACAGCTGCTACTTCATAATCAACCGAGCCGTGCGGAAAAACTATTAAAGTTACAAAAAGTATCCCTAGTTTGCATGATACGGAGCCAACAGCTCTTTTAGTGAATTTCGTTTTACTTTCTAAACTATATCTAAAACTACTAAAACGCAACAACTACAACAACAAAAAACCATCATCCTCAACCTCCTGCTTTGCTTCTTTCTGCTTTCGCTACACTACACGCGCTGTGTTTGTGCTTTTTGCGCTCAAACTATAGTTCCCAAACCACCCACCTGAAACACAAACTGGACGGATAGCATTTGCAATGTGATACCGTGTTTTTTTTTTAATGCAAAATTCTCCTTCCTTTTTTGGCAAACACTTTGCACCCACCGGGCGATCACTCGGAACGATTTGATTTTTGTTTCATGCTGGTTGATATGATTTGGACATTGCTATATGTACGACAAAACCTTTATTCTAAACTTTGCGTTTATACTGTTTCCTTCACTTGGTTTCATCATACGCGTTCTAATGATGTTCGCCAAACTATCTCTGCACCCAAACATTGCTGAATTTGTTTTAAGCACGTGTTTTTCCTTTTGGTCGGAGGAAATTTGCTCCTAAAGGTATGCAATATATGCGGTTTCACTGGATTTACCAAGGGAAAGCTTAGAAGCCATTGTGTACTAGTCTTTTTTATGATGTCCGTAAACAACACGTTGCATTACTCGACGTTACGTCACGTAAGTTACATTCAAGCTAAAAGTGTAACGATATTGCATATCTTTAGACGCTGCGAGTACTAATTTATCATCATGTTGATATTTACACTTTTACTAATTTTAAATATTCTGTCTCATGGTTTTATGTTGTACTTGAATATATCTTCAGATTGCAAATTCTGATGTTTTCTGCATTTTATAAAATATTATTTAATATACGCAGTTATGAACTGAATTCAATAGAAGTAATTAAAGTACAAGAATAAAATTTAATCTACATCAGTATCGTTTGGGACTGTAAGCCACCTTCGTCCATTAGTTCATAATTTACTTGATAGATGGCGCTGCTTCAAATTAATAGCAGTGCAGGAAGTCTCCGAGTTACACTATTATAGCGAAGTGCAATAATTTATTAGTTTAATTAATTAAATTTTCATCAAAACTCCGCACAAATCAAATACCAGATAAATACTAAGATGAAATATAAGTATACCGAGAATCTAGTCGACTTGCAAAACCATTTCAGTTCATAATAGGGCGAATCACAAACAAAAGATTTTAGTTCTAAACCAGTCACGTTTGTCCTTATGTTCGCAATACTATTATTTTCACCAGCGAATCCTTCGAGCGTGCGACATAGTTATTACGTGCTAAAGTTACTCAATCATGCAACAAATTCGTTTCATTGAAAATTATTACAAATTAAATTCTAAACTCAAGCTAACCGGATGAATCAAGATGCAGATTGTTAATTATTTTGCTAATAGATTGTTGCCAATGTCAAATGTTTCACCGCATTAGGGCACCACTACCGGTTCCGGTGGACATTGTGGATCAAAAGCTGCGTCCATAGTCTTACCCTGAGCTTTTGAGCAAATTGAATTATAATTGACCGAGAGATGTTTCGCTTTACCTGTCGCACGCTTCCCGGACTTTGTTGACTAAACGACGAGCACTGAAAGTTATCCGACATCTTTCCGGACGAATAACATTAGCAAATACCGTAAATTACATCCATCCTTATCGCTCACATCGACATCCTAGTGACTTATCGATGACTTGTTGTGCCTGGTTTGCCACTCAATTGGAATCAATTTGACAGACGAAGGACAATTCTAGCGCACCTGGGTGTGTGTGTATGGGTGTGCGCTCAAATTGCGATCCAAGCCCAATCAAAGCTTTCCAGCAATTTGGCGTCGCTTTGCAACTTGCAAGTCGAGACCCGTGTGGGCAAGGCCCACACCAACACACCCAGCGCATGCAGTTTGGGTTTGCTCACTAGAAAACGTTTGCGGTTTTGCTGTGGGACGTTTATCACCAGCCTTCGTTTTTTTTTTGTTTTAACACACCTTATCCAACATTTATACGAGGCGTTTTCTGTAGCTGCATCCCGATTTTCTCGCTCGCCGTTTTTTTTAGCTCTCTCTCTCTCTTCTTTTTCTTCTTCTACGGCCTCGGCTCCATGCAAGAGCCATGTTTGTTAACACGTTTGCTTTCCATCTCTCTTATCCCATTCTGTAACTTCTAATCCTACCCGACACAATGTTTTACGCTCTTAACAAAACTTTTTTCCCCATTTGTTTGTTTCGTTTAGCAACTGCAAATATGGCATGTATGTTACGCAATAACTTAACAGAGTTTTATTTCATCTTTCTACTTTAATGCGTGTGTGTGTTTTGTTTTAAATCTGCATGTTTAACTCGCTTGGTTTTCGATGCTGCACGCCGGATTGTCTGGCTTTTCTAGGTGTGTGCGTGTGTGTGTGTGAGTGAGAGAGTGATTTAGTGCAATAAAAAAAATACATACAGTTTGCGCATGTGATTTGCGACTTCTTTTGTCTAAACTTTGTCTAATTTTCGATAATTCTTTCTTGTTTTTGTTTATTTTTTTTGCAAAACTTTTCTTTTCCTTTCCTTCATTTTTTTGGGTTTTCTATTAATTTGAAATGTATCGTTTCAAGTGAACTTACGAATGGCGCAAATGAAACTGTTTTCACCGATTCAACTTATTTGCACTACAAAACAGATAAGAATTTCTGAAGGCCTCATTGGAAATCGTTCATACCGCCCCATCCATATGCATCTCCCCTTAGTGGAAAACCAAAAGAAAAATAAAAGAATAACACGTACATATCATTCTTTTCACCGAGAAAACCCAGTAACAAACTCTCGCCAAGGTCCAATGTTCCTTATTCAACTTCCCCCCGCCCCGGACCCTACCTCAATGGTTCTAGTTGCAATTTGTTTTATAACTCTCATTTGCCATTTTTTGTTTGTCATCCTTTTCATTGCATTTTAGCTGTTTGGAAAAAATAATTAAAAAAAAAATTCAAAGAATCGATATTTTATAAAACAGTCGTATAAACGGATAAAAAACTTTTCCATTTACCAAACGTCACAACTGTCAAGTGCGAAAAATAAAAAAAAGAAAAATAATGCGACAAATGTCAAAGTTGACGTTTTTTTCTCTCCTAACAATAAAAACAAGAAAACTCTTCACCTTGCCCCATCTAAATCACGTAATGTCTTTTATTCTCTATCTCTCTCTCTCTCTTTAATTTCGTTTTCGTATCACTCTTAATGCTCTCTTGCCTTCTTCATTGATTACTGTACTATTTTTCATTATCGTATAAAATGCTCTCGCGCTATGTTAACTTACTTTACGTTGTCGTGTTTTTTTTAAATTTTGTTTACTTTTTACTCATCAACAAGTATCTTAGACGATGTTTGTCCATTTCTATGTGTCCATGCATAACTTACCTTCCGTTCGCCTACCTTTCATTCACGTACCGTGCTTTAATTAACTTTACTAACTCCCCTTTTACTACTATTTATCACTTCAATGTATGCAAAGCATCAAACTATTTTTGCCCCCCCCCCCCCTCCAACCACCTCCGTATCACCCCACCAACCCCCTCATTCTCTTCGTATCGCTCCCAAAAAAGTATGTCCTTCACTGTTCATTGTTTTTTAAATTCAACTTTTCAAACTATATCCTATTCATAACTTCATTAGATTTAATTTCAAAAAAAACACTTCACTAAATTCGTTTACTGTCAATGTGACAAGTACCAAACTGATCTGTGATTTTGTGCTTCTTCTCTTTTCTCACAATACCTCTCCCTTTCTCTCTCTCTTTCTCTCTCTTTCTCTCTCCCTCTCTCTTATCATCTACCTTGCTCTATTTCGCGGTCACACATACACCAATCCGATAATTGTGTCGGTGTGAACTGGTGGTGTGTATGTGTGTATTGTTTCGCCGTCCCTCACACCATTTTCCACATATGTGTATGTGTGTGTGGGGTTGAAAATTCGCGAAATCAATTGGGAATGAAACGCGAAAAACCTTTACAACCCACATAATGCAACAAAAACAAACACATACAAAACTACACTTTTTGTTGCCATTTTGTTTTGTGTGTATGGGTGTACAATGACACTAATACTAATAATAATTGTTTTTAAAATACGCACACAAAAACGCTAAACTAAAAATTAATTTATTTTTACAAAAAACACCGCATTTTCATATAAAAAAATCAACACACACATACACAACAACAACAAAAAACATCGAAAATTGATAAATCTGTATTGAAACAAATTTTGATCGATCTGTACCGTTTCCGTCTACTACTATTACTACTACTACTACTACCACTACTACTTTTATGGTCTGATTACAACCTCACATATCCAAAACACGTACACACGCACACATGGTAACCATATTCGTGTTCGTCCATCAACCTTCATCACATTGAAAATCATCGCCAACTAAAACAAAAAATCATCGCATCATCATTATCCGACGAATACTTCCAATGTTTGTAAATCGCACGATCGAACCACCCTCACTGGCTGCTTTATCGATCGAAATCCCTTATTTTTCCCCCCTTCTAACTGTAAACTTCAAATATCTCCCGTTCCGATTGGTGTGTTCCATCTGTGAATATTTTGATTTTGAAAAAAAAAATACTGGCAACAAACAAATCAAACTGGAAAAAACCCCAATATCCTCGCCATTTTCCCCTAAAAAAAACAAAAAAAAAAACAAAAAAAAACTCTACAACAACAAAACAACAAATTCCCCCATTTTATACACTCACGGCCGAGCGCAGAAAGAAAACGACGCGCCTTAAGTATGACCCACCGTACGTGAAGAAACCGATGGCGAAGTACGTTGGGGGCGCCACGGCGGCAAACCACCACTCGCAGGACGACGTTTCGCTGGAGGGCTCGAACAAGATGATGTTCGGCAATCAAACCACCCAGTTCAGGTAAGTGTGTACCAGCGGGGCTGTCCTGGGTTGTGTACCGCGGTTGTATTGCGTTTTTGCTTTTGTTTTCTGTTTCCGTGGTGGTGGAAGGAAGAGGAGGAAGGGGTTGGGGGGTGGGAAAGACTTTTGGGTCATCGAAGAAATAACACAAAACGCTACTTGGGTGGATGTTCAACGTGTATCCCGAGGTGTCTATGCAGACCGGCAGGGATTCGGTTTCGATCCCATCGCTTCTCTTTCTCTCGTTTCGTACCGTCCGTACAGCGTCCGTGGCTTGGTCGTATAACTCCCATTTATGCCGTATAACAGTTTGCCTCAATGCATACTCGTTTTGCTACACTCGTTCATCCACAAAAGCACAAGAAGAGAGTACACTTTGCGCTGCGTACATGTGTTGCTGTTGTGTGTATGTGTCTATGAATATGTATAGATATATGTATATTTAAATATGTGTGTGTGTATGTGTATATAAGTGTGTTTGGGCCGGTGTGCATTGGTGCACCTGCACCTGTCGTCTCCTCACAGGTGTATGTTCTACAAAACCCCATCATGCAGCTAACCACTTCTCTCCTGCTTTTCAATCATCCAAGGACATCTAAGCACAGTAGTCACAAGAGGAACACGACTCTTACAGCCTTTGTTTTTCGCATCACAAAAAGAGGGTTTGGAAGAGATTTTCCATCTTGGCAATGGGGGTGAGGAGAAAAAGTAGGTCTGAAAAAAAAAACACACACACATACCGACACACATTCCCACAGTGCACCATGTGTAGAAAGCTCTTTAGAAAGAAATGAAGATATACATACGAAAAAAAAACGCACAAAATCACTTGTATCGAGACAAAGAAAGTTGCGCTCGCATCTCATCTTCGCACCCTCACTTCGGTCTCTATGGGCGAGTGTTGTGGCAATCCCATCCACCAGAAGAAGCAAAAAAAATATGGAGGTGCATTCGCACCGGTTTGCAAGTTGCTGTTGCTTGCTCTCCCCTACTGTCCCTGTCTGCTTTTTGACTCTACCTGGTTTATAGTTTACCTTTTGATTATACGTTGCCATTCTTGGGCCCTTATTATACTTCACCACTTACCGTGTCAGTGTGATTCAGGCGCATTTCAACGTCAACCACACTCGTTTGCGACCGGGAACCCAGCAGCCTGCGCTGGTGCAGGGTTTGCGTTTGTGTGGCTTTGCCACGCGCCACGATAATCCTCCGCTCCTTCTGAACAGGCAGGACTGTAAGAGATTGCAAAAACAAAAAAATCGCTCGATAAGTTAGTGGTTACAGCTGGGTTGCTGCGCACTAGACAGTTGATTACTATTGGGCGGATTTTTCTACCAACAATCTAGTCCGTATAACAGTTTTACTGGAAGGAATTGTTCATGGATAAATGAAATATTATACGCACCGGTTGTCTGTTTCATGCGCGAAAAGCAACATTGCTCGCTAGTAGATTCTGTTAGTGTTAGAAAATTTTCCTTCTAATCCTTCTAATCCGTATAACAGTTTTATGGGGCAAATTAAATAAGCATATTAAACATAATTTTTCTGTTAAGCGAATGAATAGAGACAGACATCTGATGAGACATATGTTTGTTGCGCGTATAACACTTTGTATAACAGTATTACTAACGTGCCTTTATATGGATCACAGACGCAGTCACCAGTGCCGTTCGTTTCGCCAAATAACTCTTCATATTTTCCATGCTTATATTCCGTGCTTTTCTTTTAAAACAAACTCATCTAGATAAACATAAAAAAACCTCCCGATACAAGCGCCTTATACATTAATGCTGGAATTATGAATCGAATCGGAACTCACGCACACTCGGCACACATTTGAAACAAGAAATTTTTGAACCGTACTACATATTACGACCACAATTAACGAAACCGAAACGTGAAACATTTCGTCTCGCCTAACTCCGTCGGGAGTGCTTTTGTGCTACAAAAATAAAACGGCACCTGAATCGCCACATTTCCACCATTTGTTAATTTGACACTTTTTAATAATGGCAATTTCGATTAGTTTAGTTTTTATTTTGTATTCTCGTTTTGGTTTTGTTTTTTTTTCTTCTGTTTTTCTTTTTTAACGTGCCCGTATAACACTCATGTCACTCTTGTTTTAATGCTGTATTACGCTGTTTTTAATGCTGATAATTAACTACATTTTTACTTACATAAATAAAAAACGGCGAGCATTTTACCCGTATCTATGTTTCCTCCCATTGATCTTGGTTGTGTGAATGTGTTTGTGCATATTGCGCTTTGTGACGAATGTTGTGCTTCTTCCCGTCTTAACACTTCATACGGATTTGCATTTGTTTGCTGTTCCATTTTGACACGATTAGTGAGCTGTTCCAAATTCATTGCGCACGTTGATTTCGCTTGTTTAGCATATTGCATACTTTATCTCTATCTCTTTTCCTTCTAGGGATCTTGTTAAGTTTGACAGTTTTTACTCTAGTTGTTGCCTTTGAGGAATGGTCGTAGAACAGAACCTAGTATCATTTTAGTACAAAATATAGGTTAAATCTTTTCTAGAGATAGAGCGCATTTCGAGTAAAATTTTCTTTCTTTAATTTTGAATGATAATTTAATGCTTTTTATAAAAAAAATAAGGAATCGGTTTTGGATATTAGTTGTTTGTTAGTTTTTCTTCGTTTAATTATTTTATAATAGTTGTTTTGTCATTTGTTTTGCAATTGCTATTTGTTCGTATATTTTATTTATTTTATTGATTTTACATAATTTCGTGTTTGTTTTTCTGGTTTATTTTGTATTATTTATTGGCTTTTTATTTTTTTGGCTTGTTTCTCGTTGACGAACGTTCTAAACATTATGAAGAAGCTCGCTTAGATGCATGGCACGAACGGCGAATGAACGAATGGAGCATTATGATAATCACCAGAGAGATATACAGTGAATGACCGCTCGCATCATGTTAAGCTTTGCCGTTTGGAATGATTTTGTTATGGAAAACGCATCCTGCTGTCCCCATTAAACGAGAATGGCATTCTATTGCGTAGCCGCTTTCTACTTTTTCTACACGCAAAACCTGATAGACTAGACAACGAACAAACAAACAAAAAACCTCCCCGATTGTAGCGATGTATTTATGAAAAACACCCGTTGGTTGCGCACGAATAAGCACGACTCATATTTAGTGAATGTGCGCTCTGCTTGTTTGATTAATTCCTTTTTTGTTTCCTTTTATTTTTTTCTTTGTTTGTTTGTCAGCATATATGCTACACCGTTCGTTTGTATGCTGCATCTAACTGGTTTCCAGACTCCTTCCCGTTACGGTTTTTTTGGTTCTGGTTTTTGTTTTCCTCTCTCTTTCTCTTTCTTTCTCTCTCACACACACACTCACACCAATTTATACTAGAGATTACAGCGTTCAATTTTGCCATTTTCCTAGCGTTTTAACCTTTGCGAACCGTTTGGTTACGCCGTTTGCGAAAGTTTTGTTTTTTGTTTTACGATTTTGCGTTCGATTGCTTAGGATACGTATTGTTTATCGTGCAACCAAGTTTTACTTCCGTGAGCTGTTTTTGGAACCAGTTGGAAATGGTCCGAACAGCTCCTCGGCCTCCATTCTGTTTATCCTGCTCTATTACTCTCTCTCTTTCTCTTTCTATATTTCTTTCACTGTTTCTCTCTTTCTCTCTGTCTTTCTCTAGCACATAATGATCTTTATTCATATGCAACACAAATCTCCATCTGAAGCATTCCAAATACTTTTTATTTTTTCAATAAAAAAGCACCCTATTTAAAGTGCCCTATTTATTCCCTACTTTCCCCATTATTGTAGAGCGTAATGTCTTTTATAATGATAACACTGCATAGGATAGAACTAATACCGATTTCGTTCTGCTCTTCCCATCGCTCTTCTTTTCTCGTTTTCTCTTCTTTCTTCCTTTCTCTTTCTCTTCCAACCTGTTGCTCTCTTTGCTGTCTTTTATCGTTTTCGTTCTGTTTTATTCGGTTTTGTTTTTATCAAAATTGTGTTACTTCTTGCAAAAAAAAACTGTCGCTTTCTAAACTTATCTTCGATTTATATATTTTGTTTTATTTTACGGTTTTTGTTTCGTTATGTATTTTCCTTCCGTTTTTGTTTTGTTCTATGTTTTCTTTTTCTTTTCTTTTCTTCTCTCCTTCTTTTTTCTACATTTTCTGTCGCTGCAAATCGATGGCCCCAACCAAAACACCTTGATGCGGTGACGTGACGTGACTGCTGCCCGGGCTATTTGCGCAATCCTGACCGGGAAACGGAATTACAGAGACCATAAAGCCATTCGCAGGATGACCGGATCTGTCAGTGAGGACGACCCAACACATTCCGGTAAGTTTTGAAACTGTTGCAAAAAAAATCATGAAAAGATAGAGAGAGGTAAAGTCCTTCCGTATTTCCGTTAGAGACTATTTATACAGAGTAGCATAAAAATGTGAATGAGAAATAAAAAAACCACTTGCACAGCAAATCCGAGCCCCAACCAAGAAAATATTTCACTGGTACTGGTGAAATTTCATAGAAATAAATCACAATTATTAGATAGCATGAATATATTTGGATACTACTTAGCAACTAACGTCATTATTCGAGTTTTTGTTTTATTTAATTCCCAATTGGCTAAGAGTATTTTCAAATACAAAATAGTGTTATGAATTAAAAAAATTTATTGCAATTTAAAGAAATTTAGCAAACTTGACACATTTGAATTTTTATTGTTATTCTAATTTTTTTTAATTGCAAAAATGCTATCATCTAACAATTGAAAATCCTGGACTTATAGCTGGGACAAACAAAAAATCAATTTCACAGAAAAAGTTTTAGAACAACAGCGAGGAACCCACTAACTAGCAGTCGAGAGCTGTCAAAGTAGCCTATGATACTATTTGTTCGCGCCGTGCGAGTTGCATGCCTTTATGCGCATTCTCATTTTTTCTACTATCATTTCGATTCCAATTGGGAACCTTCATGACAGCACGTCGGCTGTTTTAACTTATAATGTCTAGCGGTATTTAATTGTAATGATTTAGATTTTGGCTCGCAAACGTCGCGTAGCGTGTTGAAAATTAACTAATATTCTGCTGATTGCATACATTCAGGCGTTTTTAACTCAATTTTTAACTCGACAAAAAAGCGTCAGCGAGCGTAGTGTACTTTCGCGATTAAATTACCTTTGTTGATAGCCTGTGAGCGCGTCACAACAAGCTTTGACAGCCAAGCATGTAGTTAGTTAGCTCCTTTGCCGTTGTGTGCGCACGCACAATAAGCTCCCAAGCCTTCGATCCCCGATAAAGAGTCCCGGCCGGTACCCGGGGGTAGTATGTAAGAGGCGGCACCAACACACTTTATAGTTCACAAAGCTCACGCTCACTCACACTACCACTCATCCTCACCCTTATCGCAGCTCATCTCGCTCATATACACAGCCTACTTTAAGCTCATCAGCGACCTGTTCTGAAACTCGTATCGCCATGCCCGGTGTCTTCTTTCTTTCTTTCTTGCTTCCGAACATACTGAACCATACGCGCGTTCGGGGTGGTCCGGCTCACTTTCACTTGGTCGTCGGTTGCCCCTCACCCAACCCTCTTCATCTACCTTCTCTGTTTCGTACCGGTTGATCGACAAACATAAAAAAATATGAAACAAAACAAAACCAAAAATCAAAATGCAATAACATGCATAATTATTTAAAATAAAATATCAAACAACTACACCGCTCATCCCGGCCGCGCTCCCCACGAAAATGCGCCACTGTCTCCTTCTACCTTCACCACATCCCTAAAAACAAACAAACAAACAAAACAAACAAAACAAACAAAACAAACAAAACAAACAAAACAAACAAAACAAACAAAACAAACAAAACAAACAAAACAAACACCACCACATACTCCTCGTTGTAAAATTGGTCACGGGGACTCAACTACCAACTACTCTGCAACACTACACAACCAAACGGGAACAACCATCCTGTGTTTGTCAATGTGTATGTGTATCCGTGTGTGCGATATTTCATTGCGTGCGATGTGTTCGTACTGTTTGTGGGCTTGAAACGAACCACACACATACTATTATTCCACTTCCTTTGTTTTCTTTTTCGGAAACGAATCAAAATGGTGTACTATTCGACTTGTACACCCGATTAACGCACACACACACTCTCTCTCTCTCTCTCTCCCGCTTTACCCTTGGTATACTAACACACACCTACACACCTACACACATACACACGAACACATACACGCAAACATTATTCCCTCATCGGCTGCTACGGATGCGGTGGCACTGGTGTTGGCACATGTTCGTTGGCAGGCGAGGAAGAGACGGTCTCGTTCATCGATCTGCCACCAAACAGTCTGTTGAACAAGCAGATGCCGGAGAAGGGCATCCTGAAGAAGCACGGTCTCGGGCTGGTGCTGGGCGACGGGACCAAAGACAAGTGGCACGCGGCGAACGAAGACGCGCAGTCCGATAATCTCGAATTGATTGCTCAGCAAGAATCCACTATTCCTTCATCAGGTGGCCAGGTGGTCGTCGGAGGCGGCGGCGGCGTGGGCGTCGGCGGTGGCGTGGGCGGCGGTGTTGGCGGTGTCGGTGGTTTGGGCGGTCCCGGCGTCATCGGGGGCGTCCTCGGCGGCGGTGTCGGCGGCGGTGGGGGCATCATTGGCGGCGGGGGTCTCGGGGCCGGTGTCGGTGGCGTGCTCGGCACCGTCTCGGACGTCGAGCGGACGATGAAGAGTCTGAACGGCTACCATGAGGACATCCTCGAGGCGCTACGTTCGGCCGCGCAGGCGCAGCGCAGCAGCGCCAACACACCGTCCGGCAGCATCAGCGAGGAGCTGCTGCGGAAGACGCTTGCCGAGTGCGTGACCGGGTCGCAGATCAGTGCCGCCAGCGTGCATCCGCAGGATCGCGAGTACAAGCGGAGCGTTAGCTCGCGAACCGGCAGCCGGGAGAATGTGTGCGAACCGCAACCGCACGTGCTGAGCGATGCGGGACAGACGGCAACGCTGCTCCATCATCACCGCCAGCAGCAGCAGCAGCAGCAACAGCAGCAGCATCAGGTGCAGCAGGGTCTGCTCGGGGATGAGGACGATACGCCGTCGGTTGGGCCGCTGCGTATCCGCAACCTGGAGGATCTGATCCGCCAGCTCGAGCACCATTCGTCACGGCACATGAGCCCGAGCGGTTCCGAAGATATACGCATGTCCGAGACTGAGGCCGACCGGCACTATAGGGTAGATAGTTCAGCCGCCTGTAGCGAATCCTCTCATGGGTGAGTATCGGTTTTGGTGGGAGCCATCTAATGGAAGTTAGCACTACGACTAAACTACTAGCACCTCTTTGAGGTAGTTCCTGCACTCTGTTTTTAAGTTGTCGACAATATCAAATATTAATATCATATCAATATCAATGTCAACAATAAGAATCTTTTCTATTTGTATTTGTAAGAATTCGGTGCTCTGAACTTCTGACTTCTGACATCTTAAAAATTGATCGATGGTAATTCTTGAGAGTGTGGAATTCTGAAGGAACACTAATGTTCCGAGATTAATTCAGTAGTAATCTTCAGATACTCATAAAAAACTCTCTTAAACTCGTGAATCTTCGGAGATTTAACAACTCTTGATTTATAAAGACCCTGGATAGATGTCTTTGGAGAATTATGAACCTTTACTGATATATGAGCTTTTTGAGATTAGCTGAAATTAGTCCTGAAGATCATCAGAAAATGGATATTGAAGTCGGACAGATGAATATCAAGAGGTTCATACATCTTGTGAGAATTAGTTAATGATATAGACAACACTTTAGTGAAGATTTGTGTGAAAGGCTTCACTTGAAAGATTCACAAATCACAATACTGGTATGTAGGACAAGGCTACCCTAATGTCAAACTTCAACCAGTATACTTGCAAATACTTCCATATTGGCTCTAGGACGTTATAGTATCTCATAAATCACTAGTATGCCAATCTCGCGATGACTACAGCTATAGACCATGCAAGAGATTTCAATACCTGCTATGTGACAGGTATCTCAACATGTCATAGTTGTCAACGAGCACCTCAGTAAATTGTTCAATACACTTCAAATACTAGAAGCAAGGTGACGTTCCGTTTCTCTCATGTACACCTCTTCCATTCCACACCCCGCAGGTCGAATCAACAACTAGCTCAGGTACAAAAAACTGCCACTATACTGCCTCCGTACAGTAGCCGCTGTCGGCCACCACGTTCCGATGACGAGGGACGGTTCTCGTACGGTGGTGGCGGTGGCGCCGGCAGCGGTGGCGTCGGTATGGTCGGTGCGGGCGGTGGCAGCGTACCCGGTTCCGGCACCGGTCGGTATCGGCATCCGGCCAGCATACGCCACCAGGGCCACCAGTCCCATTCGCCCCATTCGCCCCACTCGTTTACCCACCATACGCATCACGGGCACGCGCACGGCCATTCGTCGCATGCCGGGCACTCATCGCACCATTCGTCCCACACGCACCTGCACCAGGACGACGAGGGTATCTACGAGAGTGCCGATCCGGTGCATCCGCACGCACACCCGCACGACCGGTCCGGGCTCGATCGGGACCAGCGCGACACCAACGATAGCGAAAGGTAGGTCACTCTTAACCGCTACGCGCTTTTGTTAGGGTTTGGTTTTATACTTTCCTGTGTTTCTGTGGCGTGTGCAGGCGTTTATGCACCTTGTTTGGGTTTGACGTTGCCTAACACCTGCTAGAGTACAAAGCTTTCTTTCCATAATGGTATGCATTTTTGTGATGTGGCGCTTCTGACTAGCGGACGTCCCTAGCGTATTACTGCAGTTGCGATCTGTTCTGTGTCGAACCTAAAATGATGCTGAAACACATTTTGCCAAATAATCTTAAAATCAATACAGCAAGCGTTGAAGAAACCTCTTCGAAACCTCATTGCCTGACATTCCCCGGAATGGCTCTGGTGCAGGAGTGGGTTTACCGTAGCGATCACGTTCGTGACAGTTATGCACTGTGAAGCGCAATATCTTAACCGGGACTGTACCTATTTTTGGCAACTTGTACTCAGTATCAGTACACCGCGAGTAGGGATGTCAGCAATACCGACGACTTCCATTCGGTGCGGGTTGTCACGATTAAACGCCAAACTTGCTTGCATAGACATATCTAGCGAATTTCTAGCTCAATGTTAAGTTCCTTGATTTGATTGCACTTATTTATGAATACCCGTCCCCCACCCCTACCCCCACAAATTGGCGCGCTACTTAAAGAGGGTCATCGGTAGTGTTTAGCTATTCTTCCTCCCGCATGTCACACGGTGTCAATACACACACCAACCCAACCGGAACAATCCAGTTTGCGGCGGGACTTTTGGCCCGATCCGATAATCTCGCCCCCGTTCCCGGCAGGCAACTGCACTGCCGCGCGTGAGAAGTTGTTGGCTAACTGCTGCGAGACTGCATACAGCAGGCTCGATAGCACTACCACCACCCGCCCCAGCCCTGTTCTTGCTCTGCTGTTGACGTACCCATCCCTTTAGTGCACCACTTTGATGTACGATGACCCTCTAGGGTGTGGCTTATTATACATGATGCTTTTTTTTGGTTCGGTTCATCTCATCCAAAACACTGCTCATTACCATCTGATCCTTTCCCCACATCTCGCATTCGTGGCAAAATGTAAACAAACTGTGCTAAACGGCAGCGAATGTGCGCCTACCATCGAGCAAACCGTCCGGTACCAGCTGCCCGACAGCGGGCACCGTTCGGATTGGATAGCACACTGCCACACATCCCTCACCACCATCTTTCTACAACACATACAAACCCTTACCCACGCGTCAATCATGCAACAAATCGAGTTTATCGCTGTTTGTATCACTTACGTTTGTTAAGTAGTATATTCTTCTGGTCGTTATGATTTCGTTT